>NC_080539.1:366471686-366775777 GCF_028640845.1 Ahaetulla prasina | reverse complement strand
CAGGTAAGAAGGCCCCGGCTGCTCTGAGGGTGGGCAAGACACAACAAAAGGTTTTCACAGGAAGCATCTCTGTGTTTAAAATTCATTCGATATCGGTTGCACTTGGTATTCTCGATGGCAGCCCTGCGTCCTGCTTTTTAATGAATTAGAGTGGGGGTCCCTAACCCCCTGGTCCATGGACAGGCACAGGTCCGTGGCATGTCAGAAACCAGGCTGCGCAAATGAGCAAAGCCCCATCCATGGGATCCAGGCAGCATGCGAAACCACGCCGGTCCACAAAAAAACCCTCTCTCCAAGGAACCAGTAGTCCCTGGTGCCCGAAAGTTTGGGGGCTGCTGAATTAGAGGAACAACTACAATCCAACTTTAGTCTCTTCCTCTTTCTATAGCAGAGGTGGGTTTCAGCAGGTTCTGACCAGTTCTGGAGAACCGGTAGCGGAAATTTTGAGTAGTTCGGAGAACCGGTAATAAAAATTCTGACTGGCCCCGCCCCCATCTATTCTCTGCCTCCCAAGTCCCAGCTGATACGGAGGAAATGGGGATTTTGCAGTATCCTTCCCCTGCATTGGGGAGGGAATGGAGATTTTACAGTATCCTTCCCCTGCCATGCTCACCAAGCCACACCCTTAGAACCGGTAGTAAAAAACCATTTGAAACCCACCACTGAATCAACCACCACCATTGCGCTGATCTCCCACTGGGGTCCCAAGCCAACTGGCAGAGCCAGGTCTTTGGGCCTTTACGAGAGAGTGGGAGGGTTGGGTCCAACCTCACATGGGGGGTGGGGGGCAAGATGTTCCAGAGGGCAGGAGAGAAGGCTTTGCTCCTGGATCCTCCCAGCTGGAATAATTGGTCTGACGGGACCCATGGCATGCAGGCACGGATTGGATGGGCCAATCCCAGTGGGGTGAGAAGGTCCCTCTCAAGTAACCTGATAGGATAAAACAATGAGGGGAAACCCAATGTTAGCCTGCAATTGTGGTCAGGGCTGTTTGGCCTAAGAGGGATGCAGGGGGACATCAATGTTGTTGTCGTGTCCCACCCCCCACTCTGACGAACGAGTCAAGGAAGTCCGTAACCAATTTGGCAACGAAGCCTCTGCAGCTTGCCAAGTTCCTCCGAGGTTTATCAGGGCAGGCAGGAGTCCAAGTTGTGACTTCAGTGATAGGGTCCGGTATCAGCAAACTCGATAAGACTTTCCTTGACTCAAGGTTGGAATGCCAAAAGCAGGTCCTTTATATAGGCTGTGGGGTGTGGCTCCATGACTAAGCATTTATCCAGGCCTGCCCCTCCTTTCCTTCTGCTGGCGTCGCCTCTCAGATCTCCGGAAGCGAGGATCCTCCCACTTTGAATTCTCTTCTGCTGGATCTGCTGTCAGCGTCTGGGAAAGGGAGGGGTCAGAGGGAGTAGGCCCGAGCAATTCCAATACCTGGCTGTTTTCCTGCTCTGATGGCTGAGCCAAAGGAACACACGCTGTATGAGTGAGATTTATCGGGCTTGTCCTTCCACTCCTTGAATCCTCTCTGGGCATGGGGCGAGGGCCGGGGGCTGGAGGCATGACAGGCCGTTCATCTTCATTATCAGACTCGGAGTCTGATAAAAGGCCTGGTTGGAGACGGGAGGGGTCCGGCTGAGGAGAGGAGGGAGGACGAGTCACAACAGTTGTACGTTCACCTCCTTCCCCTTCTCTTCCTTCAGAGTTCCTTGTGGCCGATGACCTTCGGCTTGGCATGTTGCGCCGTCGAGATGATGCACATGGCCTCCCCCCGCTACGACATGGACCGCTTCGGGGTGGTTTTCCGGGCCAGTCCCCGGCAAGCCGACGTCATGATTGTGGCCGGCACTTTGACCAACAAGATGGCCCCTGCCCTCCGGAAGGTATGACTATTTGGCCTTTACTCAGCCCTTCAGGGAAGGACTTGAGTGACCTCTTGTGTCCTCACACCAACCGCCGAGGTTCGTAGAACTAACAGGGAGCAGCCGTACAGGTAGTCCTCGACTTACAACAGTTCCTTTAGTGACCATTCGAAGTTACAACGGTACTGGGGGGGGAAAAGTGACTGATGGCCCTTTTTCACACTTAAGATGATTGCCATGGTCACGGCATCAAAATTCAGATGTTTGGCGACCGACTCATATTTATGACGGTTGCCGTGTGCCGGAATCACGTGGTCCTCTTTTGCGACCTTGAGACAAGCAAAGTCAACGGGGAAACCAGATTCATTTAACACCACTTTACTAGCAACAATGGCAGGGGTTCACTTAATGACTGTGGCAAGAAAGGTCGTAAAATGGGGCAAAACTCACTCAATAAATGTTTCACGGAGCAAAAGAAATGTTGGGCTCAATCATGGCCGTAAGTCGAGGACTCCCTGTATATATTTACCACAACTGTGCCATTCTGGGGTCATGTGATCACCGTTTGCGGTCTCCCCAGCTGGCTTCCAACAAACCCAGGGGTCTGCAAACTTGACTCTTTTAAGACTTGTGGACTTCAACTCCCAGAGTTCCTCAGCCAGCTGGCTGAGGGACTCTGGGAGTTGAAGTCCACAAGTCTTAAAAGAGCCAAGTTTGCAGACCCCTGAACAAGCCAAGTCAATTAGGGAAACTGGATTCGCTTTTAACAACTGAGGCGATTTGTTTAACAACCATGGCAAGGAAGGTCATAAAATCAGATGTGACTCATTTAACAACCATCCAGCTTAACAAAAGAAATTCTGGTCCCGATTATGGTCATAAATTCGAGGCCTACGTGTAAAGGATTAGATTCGATCTCACTGTCTCATCTCTTGGCTCGGGCCTAACCAAAGCCCAGCTGAATCAGGTTTCATTTATTTGGACCTCCGCTTCTGATCCTCCGTTACATTTTTATTCTTCCCAAACCAGTGGAATATCCAAAAGGAATTAGGCAAATAGGCTCAGGCCTCTTGGTAGAGAAATAAAATGGACACGTACAGTATATGTGGTACCTTGCTCAATAGTAGTAACTGTGAGAGGGATCTTGGAGTCCTAGTGGACAAGCACTTAAATATGAGCCAGCAGTGTGCAGCAGCTGCCAAAAAAGCCAACACAGTTCTGGGCTGCATCAACAGAAGGATAGAATCAAGATCACGTGAAGTGTTAGTACCACTTTATAATGCCTTGGTAAGGCCACACTTGGAATATTGCATCCAGTTTTGGTTGCCACGATGTAAAAAAGATGTTGAGACTTTAGAAAGAGGGCAGAGAAGAGCAACAAAGATGATTAGGGGACTGGAGGCTAAAACATATGAAGAACGGTTGCCGGAACTGGGTATGTCTAGTTTACTGAAAAGAAGGACTAAGAGAGACACGATAGCAGTGTTCCAATATCTCAGGGGTTGCCACAAAGAAGAGGGAGTCAAGCTATTCTCCAAAGCACCTGAGGGTAGAACAAGAAGCAATGGGTGGAAACTAATCAAGGAGAGAAACAACTTAGAACTAAGGAGAAATTTCCTGACAGTTAGAACATTTAACCAGTGGAACAACTTCCAGCCTCCAGAAGTTGTGAATGCTCCAACACTGGAAGTTTTTAAGAAGATCTTGGACACCCATTTGTCTAAAATGGTGTAGGATTTCCTGCCTAAACGGGGTTGGACCAGAAGATCTCTAAGGTTCCTTCCAACTCTGTTATTCTATTCTCTTTCCGTCTGCTTGGTTTTTCTGCCCTTCTGCCTGAAGGCTGCCACAAATCTGAACACAGTGGGATCAAACTTGCCATGGAGGGGGGAAAAACCAGCAAAATAAAAAAAAAAGAGTTCAGAATCGGGCAGATATTTCTTGAGGTTGCAGAGAGAAAAAATCTGGAATAAATTTTCCCTATGATCCTTTGAGAGGGAGAATCGGATAGCGGCTCGTAATGTTGACACCTGCTGCATTCTAAGCCAGGTACAAGACCTGCTTTTGGTGAATTCTGCAAACTTTTCAGCCTTATTAGAGTCCCAGCGCTCGGTAGTCTAAGGCAGGCATGTTCTGCTTGTCAAATCAAGTGCAAACCTTCACATTTCTTTCTTGGCAGGTTTATGATCAGATGCCCGAGCCACGTTACGTGGTGTCCATGGGGAGGTAAGTTCTCACCCAGTATTTCATTATCATCAGGACTGGCTCCATCCCTTTATCGTTCTCTCATATATATATTTTTTTCTTGGCACTGCAGCTGCAATTATGCAACACACAACTGACCGGGTCATTATTTCCCACAGATGTTTCAGCTTTTCGGTACCAAAAATGAGAATTTTGGGGCATTTGGGAATAACACGATTACAAATCTTCCCAGCCATTGCAAAGGAGACTGTTCTGAGGCTGGCGGCCCGCTAGAATTAGAGGCTAAGAATGGCAGTTGGGATGGGGGAGGCGGGGGGGTGTCTATGCTACTGCAGCGAGATTTAGAGGGTTGAATGAAAAGGAAACTTGAGGGTGTAGACAAGGTCAATTTTCTTGGAATTCGTCCCACAGCTGAGAAGGCTGGCTTATTCCAAATCCATGTGTCTGTATATGTTATTTTAAATCAGGCGTTACTTAGGGTCAGGTGAGCTGCTGGGGGTTCGCGGGAGAACCTCTAGCTAAGATTCTGTGCAGTTTGGAGAACCCCCAAATCCCACTCCTGGCTGGCCTCGCCTGCCCCTCCCAGGAGCCCCCACGCGGCCCATTTTGGACGCAGGTACGTGCAGGGCAGAAGTCGACAACCGTAAACACTCAAAAGAGCCACAAAGGTTCTAACTGGAGACCACCCGTTCAATTCTGGAGCCGACCGGAAGTCCGGTTCCCCCATCATAGAGTCTCCTCCTAGCACGGTGTTCTTTTTCCTCTACCAATCCTAACTGAAAGCCCTATCAATTGTGGAGCTGACCGGAAATCCTGCCCCTCACCATAGAGTCGTCTCCTGGCAAGCCTTGCTTTCACCCCCAATCCCCCGACCGGAAGCTCCTCTCAAAATTGTAGTGCCGGCCGGCAACAGGGAGCCACAGCAGAGGGATGGAAGAACCACATGCAGCTCCAGAGCCCCGGGTTGCTGACCCCTGGTGTAGGGCAGGTGCAGAGGCTCGGGGAGGGCGAAAAATGGGCCTACCGGAAGTTCAAGAAGGCCTCCAGAGGGCCTCTGGAGCCTGGGGAGGCCATTTTCGCCCTCCCGGAGGCTCAAGAAAGGCCTCCAGAGCCCGGGGAGGGCAAAAAGCCCCCCGCCCACCATTGTGCAGGAGGCTGACTAGGCCATGCCCACCATGGCCACGCCCACCCAGCAACCAGGCAGAGAAACCCTTGCTAAAATTTTTGAAGCCCACCCCTACTTAGAGTTAAAAGTAGACCCTTCAATCTTGATTCATGTGACGTGTCATGCGAACAGTGTTTCACTGTGGGCCCTCCCTTGGTGGCACCCTTGCACTTCCATTAACTGCTTTCAAGACAGTCCTAGTGGAATTATTTAATGTCCGCATCCCTGGCTTTTCAGGAAACATCTCCCTCGATGGAGACAGCTCCATCGATGGCAGCAGAAACAGACAAACCAGGCTGTTCAGCCGTACCATTGTTCGGTAGTGTTTTTTTGGGTCCCCAAAATCCCACCCACCCCCTGCGATGAATTTAAGTTAGTGATTGGCTTTACTTGCCGATTGACATCAAATATAAAATGTGCATTTCTTATGGCTCTCGTCCTCAAAAATGGTAAATTAACTTTACTCTAATAACTAGTACAAGGGTCTGCAACCTTAAATACTCAAAGAGCCATTTGGGCCCATTTCCCACAGACAAAAAACACTGGGAGCCACAAAACCCTTCCCGTGCCTGACTATTTCTTGAGCGGCCACAAAACTAGGATATGTAATTGAATTAAACGTTCTGTTTTCTTCTGAAACTTTTCTTTTCTTGGATTTATCCATGGTTGGCCTACTGGGGGTTGAAAAGCTCAATAAATCACGTGCTGGCAAGTGTCGCACATTGGCGGTTGTGACACGTATTTTGAGTGACAGGGAGCCACAGCAGAGGGGTGAAAGAGCCACATGCGGCTCCAGAGCCGCAGGTTGCTGACCTCTGAACTAGTAAGACCACACTTGGAATATCGTGTCCTGTTATGGCCACCATGATACAAAAAAGATGTGGAGACTCTAGAAAACGTGCAGAGAAGAGCAACGAAGAAGATGAGGGGACAGGAGGCTAAAACATATGAAGAACAGTTGCAGGAACTCGGTATGTCTAGTTTAATAAAAAGGAGGACTAGGGATGATATGATAGCTTTCTTCCAGTATTTGAGGGGCTGCCACAAAGAGGGAGTCAAGCTATTCTCCAAAGCAGCCGTCATCAGTCTTGGCAACTTTAAGACTTGTAGACTTCAGCTCCCAGAATCCCTCAGCCAGCTTTGCTTCTGGGAGTTGAAGTCCACAACTCCCAGTTGTTAAAAGTTGCCAAGGCTGGAGACCCCTTGCTCCAAAGCACCTGAGAGAAGTAAGGAGTGGAAAATTATCAAAGAGAGATCCAACCTAGAATTAAGGAGAAATTTCCTGTCAGTGAGAACTATTAATCAGTGGAATGGCTTGCCTCCAGAAGTTAAAAACTGGAGGTTTTTAAGAAGGGATTGGACAGCCATTTGTCTGTAATCATATAGGGGCTCCTGCTTAAGCAGGACGTTGGACTAGAAAACCTCCGAGGTCCCTTCCAACAACTCTGTTATTCTGTAATTTTAAAAACGAAAAGGCCCCCAGCCTTTCGGATGACATAATGGTGATTCCTGATGGTCTATCTGTCACTTCGCAACTCCCAATTGGCTTAGTCTTGGGGACTATAAAATGTGTGGACTTCAGCTCCCAGAATTCCTTCCTGTTCCGTGCAGCTGGGCTCTCCCAGGGCCGACAAGTCAAAAATGGCCTGTCGTCCAGAAGGAAAGAGGCCTCCAACTATTACAAAGGCTTGCTTTTCAAATGATCCCAACACACTGTCTTATTTTCTTCAGTTGTGCCAATGGTGGAGGTTACTATCACTACTCATATTCCGTGGTGAGGGGCTGTGATCGGATCGTGCCCGTGGACATCTATGTGCCAGGTAAAGAAAAGGCATCAAGAGGTCTCTTCCTAGATTGTCTTTCCCAAACTGCATGCCCAGAAGGGAAGTTCGTTTGGGTCCAGATAAAAGAATCCAGACCTCACTTCAATACTGGGCAAAGAAATTCCAGAAAGAACGGTGGAAGCAATAATATACACTAGTGGCCAAAATTGTGCAACCTTTTGGGAAAAGTGTATTTTTGAGTATATCCACTGCTGGAATGGCCTGGGAATAGCCCAGACCTTCACCCAATTGAAAATCTATGGAGCCAACTAAAGAAACTTGTTAATCAGAAGCGACCCAGCAATAAAGCCCAGTTAATAGAAGCCATCATTCAATCTTGGTTTCGCATGATAACAGCTGCAGAACTAAAAGACTTGGTTCACTCCATGGGAAGACGTTGTAAGGCCGGAAATCATGCTAAATGTTACCCAGCTAAGCATTAACTGACACGGTGATCATTTTTGTATATCTTGTTTTTTCTACATTTCTTCTTTATACTGTAACTGCTATTCTAATAGCAAATCCTTCATAAAAGTTATTGCATTACATATATAATTTTATGGTACTACTCCCCCCCCCCCAAAAAAAAAGTATTAGCTAGTTTTAGAAAATACCCTTTTCCCAAAAGGTTTCCACAATTTTGGCCACTACTGTAGAGCATGTGACTCTTTTCAGCTTAGTTATGGATCACTGTTTCTCAACCCTGGCAACTTTTAAGATGCTTGGACTTCAACTCCCAGCCAGATTCTCTTGATGACCGCAGGATCCACTTAACAACTGCAATGATCTGTTTAACAACTATGACAAAAAAGATTGTAAAATCAGATCAGATGCCGCTCACTTAACAGCCATCTTGCTTAGCAACAGAAGTTCTGGTCTCAATTTTGATCATAAGTCAAGGACTGCTTATATTGCAGACCTACAATGAAGGGCTTCTTTATACGGGTAGTCCTTGATTTATGTGAATTGGGATCAGAATTTCCCTTGCTAAGCAAAGCGGTTGTTATCATGCCTGATTTTACAGCCTTTTTCTGCCATGGTTGTTAAGCGAATCACTGCAGTTGATAAGTGAATCATGTTGTTATTAAGCAAACCCGGCTTCCCCCATTGACTTCGAAGGAAGGTCACAAAGGATGATTATGTGAATAAGAGCTGTGCTGGCGCAGTGGTTAGAGTGCAGTACTGCAGGCTATTTCTGCTGACTGTCGGCTGCCTGCAATTTGGCAGATCGAATCCCACCAGGCTCAAGGTTGACTCAGCCTTCCCTCCTTCTGAGGTCAGTAAAATGAGGACCCAGATCAGAGGTGAAATGCTCCTGGTTCAGACCGGATCATCCGGTTTGGACCAGATTGTCCGATCCGGTAGTGATGGCGGCGGGTGGTTCAGAGAACTGGTAACAATCCCTGCCTGCCCCCATGCCCAGCTGAGCCATGCAATCATCAGGGTTGTTTTTTTTTACTTTTAAAAGCATTTTTCTTGAGCTGAAAAAATGCTTTTAAAAGTAAAAAAAAAGCCTCTGATGATCATGCAGCTCAGCTGGGATTGTCAGAGCCTTTTAAAAGCATTTTTTACAACCTCTTCGGCCAAACAGGTTATAGAAAAAATGCTTTTAAAAGTTTAAAAAAAAAGTTGGCCACGCCCACCCAGTCACATTACTGCTCCACCAAGCCACGCCCACAGAACCGGTAGTAACAGATTTTACATTGTACCACTGACCCAGATTGTTGGGGGCAATATGCTGACTCTGTAACACCGCTTAGAGAGGGCTGGAAAGTGGTATATAAGTGCTATTGCTATTGCTAAATACCCCATAATAACATGCCAGTTGCCAGTCACCCAAATTTTGATCATGTAACTATGGAGATGTTATGACAGTCGTAACTGCGAGGACTGGTTACAAATCCCTTTTTTCAGTGCTGTTGTAACTTTGAAATGTCGCTAAACAAATGTGATGAGGGGCCCTTGACGCTCTCTGAGCTTGGTGGTTTTCTTGCAGACATTTCATGACCAAACTAGGCAACACCATCAGTGCCTAGGAGAAAGGAGTGAGGTTTGTCAGAGCACTCCCTGAATAGCACTGACTGTGTTGCCTAGTTTGGTCATGAAACGTCTGCAAGGAAAACCATGAAGCTCAAGAGAGCAACAAGGACATCCCCCCCTCCCATTTCAACCCTGAACTACCAACACTGTATTCTCCTTTATTGGAAATCGTTGTCAGTCCACACAATTCCCAACCCTAGAGGCTTTTCTACGTCTCTGAGCAATTTATGATGAAGAGCAGGCTAAACACCAATCCTGCGCAGTTTGCACTGGCTTCCTGTGGTCTTTCGGGTGCGCTTCAAGATTTTGGTTACCACCTTTAAAGCGCTCCATGGCTTAGGACCCGGGTACTTACGGGACCGCCTGTTGTTACCTTATGCCTCCCACCGACCCGTACGCTCCCACAGAGAGGGCCTTCTCAGGGTGCCGTCCGCCAAGCAATGTCGGTTGGCAGCCCCCAGGGGAAGGGCCTTCTCTGTTGGAGCTCCTACGCTTTGGAATGAACTTCTCCCTGGCTTACGTCAAGTGCCTGATCTTCGGACCTTTCGCCGTGAGCTGAAAACGCACCTATTTATTCAAGCGGGACTGGACTGAAATTTTATTGGGGTTATTTATATTTTAAGATTTAAATTTGTTTTAAAATTTGGGCCACATTATAATATGCTTTTTAATTTTCTCTTAATGTTTATATATTGAATTTTACTTGGCTGTACACCGCCCTGAGTCCTTCAGGAGAAGGGCGGTATAAAAATCGAAATAAATAAATAAAAAATAAAAGGAGATCCCCTTGCTAATTTTTAAGATCTGAATTTCTGAGGTCAGTGTTTTTTGCCTCTTGCAGGCTGCCCTCCTACGGCTGAGGCCCTCCTGTACGGAATCCTGCAGCTCCAGAGGAAGATTAAACGAGCGAAAGCGATGCAGATCTGGTATCGGAAATAACGGGCTTGTTTGCAAGCTGCCATGTTGAAAATGGCCGCCCTAACAGTAGCTGTAGCGCACATACGTTAAACTACTGTGTATAAACTTTGTCAATAAACTTATAATTATTGTATCTGGAGAAAAAGGGGTTAGGAGCTTTCTGCAAGGAATACAAATCCTTCCATTCAGCTCTGACCAGTCAGAGCTGAAGAAGCTTCTTGGATGAGAAACAAAACATCTTCAGAGGAAAAAAAACAAGAAAGTCCAGTTGCCTCCTGAAAAAGCACCGTTGTGTCTCTAGCAGAGTGTGTGCTATTAAGCATCAACAACACCCCAATCAACATCTAAAAAGCCACACACGACACCATAAAAATACCACACACACCCAAAGCAGAGGTCTCCAACTTTGGCAACTTTAAGACTTGTGGACTTCAACTCCCAGAATTCCTCAGCCAGCTAAGCTGGCTGAGGCATTCTGGGAGTTGAAGTCCACAAGTCTTAAAGTTGCCAAGGTTGGAGACCTTTGGCCCAAAGCATACTCTCTGCTAGAGGGGATGGGCTCCACGGAAGACAGAATCTCAGGATCCCGGTGACCCACCCAGATTGGATCCGGTAAAATCAAAGCCCATAATCCACGTGGCTTTTTCTCATCACCAGCCACCTTTCATTCTATTCAGAATCACGAGAACTAAAATCTGATTTTTAAGGAAAAGTTTGATTCTGTGACACACAGACAGATGATTAGGCTCAACCAGTGGTGAAATGTAAGATTTGTTACTACTGGTTCTGTGGGCGTGGCTTGGGCGGGGTAATGTGACGGTGGGCGTGGCCAACTTTTTTTTTTCTTTTAAAAGCATTTTTTCTACCTCTTCAGCCGAAAAGGTTGTAGAAAAAATGCTTTTAAAAGGTTCTGACAATCCCGGCTAAGTTGTCTGATCGTCAGAGGCTTTTAAAAGTATTTTTTTACAACTTCTTCGGCTGAAAAGGTTATAGAAAAAATGCTTTTAAAAGCCTCTGACGATCCCAGCTGAGCCGTGTGATCATTGGAGGCTTTTGTTTTTTTACTTTTAAATGTATTTTTTTGGCCGAAGAAAAAATGCTTTTAAAAGTTAAAAAAAAAATAACCTCTGATGATCTCGCGGCTCAGCTGAGCATGAGCGGGATGGGGGGGCAAGGATTTTTGCTACCGGTTCTCCGAACCACCCGCCGCCATTGCAACCAGATCGGGCGATCCAGTCCGAACCCCTGGGCCCATTTTACCCCTGGGCTCAACCCATCTCGTCTCTAAATATGGCACATATGGAAGCCCAGATGTTGACGGCAGACTTATTTGGGAGGGACACAGCCGAGAGAGAAAGACACACAGGTTTTGGGAACACTGGTTAAAATAAATTCTTAGCAAGGGAAAAATATATCTAAAGTGGTTCTTTCATACATTAGTTTTCACCTCTCCCGTCTGCCACGAGAAAAGAACATTTCATGTGACTGCTGGTGTTTCTTGCCAGCTCAAGAGATCCCCTTTTTGGATCCTGAGAGATCTTCCTCCCTGGGAGATCTATTTGATGATGGCAGGCACAATCATCTTGGGGAAGGCGTAGTATCTGCAGTCAGCTGGAGGAACCAAATCCATAACTGTAGTGTGGATGTTCTTGGTCTCAAAACCGGCCTCCACCAAGTGGTTGATTTGTGTTTCCTAAGGAAAAATATCAAAGGCAGATTTACCTTGTATTCAACACAGGATGCTAAGCTCCAGTTTAAATAAACCATTGCTGGCTGCATCCACATGACCTCTTAAGGCAGGGAGGGTCGACTTTTTTCTCAAGAGGCAATCCAAAAGAGAAGGGGGAAGGGCCTATGAGAATGCTACTGTCAACCATGAAGCCGACCTGACCGAAGCTATTTTGAAGCTTCGGTGTTGCTTCCACATTGGAGCTGAGGGATAGGGAGCGGGGAAATAGAGATAGCTGGGGTTTGTAGTCGAAGCAAAACAGTTTCTCCTGGGAACCAAGGACACTTCCACAGGTGGTCAGAGGAGTGAAGATGCCAGGCAACCGGGGGACACCTTGATTGGACCATGTGACTGATTGTTTGGAGAAGGAGGAAAACTTTTATTTTTAATTAGGTGAAAACTGCGGGAACCTTCAGAGTTGGTTTTCACCAGCCTGTGCCAATATGATATGTCCAATAAAACTATTCTTTGAGGAATTCACTTGCCTCAAAGTTCTGTTTGCTATGGATGTATTACTTGGAACACTGACGGCTACTGTCTTGAGAAGGAGTTCTGTCAATAGGTAGGAAACAGTAAAGAAGCTGCTTAGAACAGGGGTCTCCAACCTTGGCAACTTTAAGACTTGTGGACTTCAACTCCCAGAGTTCCTCAGCCAGCTTTGCTGACTGAGGAACTCTGGGAGTTGAAGTCCACAAGTCTTAAAGTTGCCAAGGTTGGAGACACCCGGCTTAGAAGAACCTCAATGGGTCTTTCTTGGTTTGGGGAGGCCGACCCTGCAGATAGTTTTTCTCCTTCAAGCAAACCACCGCATGTTCAACAGGCTTTCTTGCAAGCCACAAAGCAACACAGAGCTAATTGTGTGTTGTTGTGGTGGTGCTGGGCTCGGGATGGGTTCTCCACCCAGTGACGTTTCCTACACAGTGACGGCAGCCTTTCCCTGCTCTCACCTGAAACATCCTTTCGATGTCCGAATACTTGCTCTTCAACAGGTCCCCCCAGGAAGTCAAGTTGCAATAGGTGAAGACCCCGCCTGGCTTCAGGAGGCGATGGGCGTGAGCCTACAGGGAGGAAAGGAAGAGTGGCATTTGGGGAGGCAGCGTTAAGCGCAAAGAGTCAGGACCATGCATTAAGCTCCAGTTGATTTTATTGCTCATACACAATCTGGTCAACTAACAGTCAGCACTAAATTGGTGCGAGATAAGAATCAACAGAATTCAAGAAGGGTTAGACTTAAATTGTTTGTGGGAGTGTAATCACTCCAGGTTGATTCCTCTCTTGACTCCACCCCGTCTGTCCTTCTCCTACAGTCAGGGAATGCCAGAGAATCTGTTACTTGGTGTGATGGAATGTAGTCTGGATTCCCAGAGGGAGGGGCTGCGTTCCAGAGGAGGCAGAGACTAACTCAGTTCAGATTGTTTGTGTGGGAGAAAGAGGATGAAGGCAACTCCTCCCTAATAGTTCCCACAGCATATGCTTTATGGAGCGAGCTGTTTGCTTTAGTTTGGTAAGATTTCTGTCCATAGGTGAGGATCAGTAAAGGAAGCAGCATAGAAAAACATGTCTTTCTTGGTTTTGGGAACTGGACCCTTGGAAAGAGTGGTTCTGCTCCCAAGCCAGGTGGAATCTCAATCGTATTTTCAGGATCGCCATCTTGACTTTTTTGATCTCCATCTTTTTTTAACCAAATGCCAAAAAAGTCAAAATGGCGACTACAATCATGTAATCACAATGCACGTAAACAAAGCATAAAGCACTAACGACACGGCGGCGGTCGCCATTATTACTTTTTTTTTAACCGTACTTTTTTTTTTTCCCAACCCAAGAGTTCAATATGAGTCGGAAAAATCAACCTGATGATCGCACAACCACGCAATGGCAATGCACATAAAAAGGTACAATGTCAAGCGCCAGGGAAATCAGGAAGTCCAGGCAGCTCAAAGGGTGTTTTTTTTTTAATTTGAATTTATATCCCACCCTTCTCCGAAGACTCAGGGCAGCTTACATTATGTATAAAGATTTGTTGCGAGCTTAGACTCTACAAGAATCTGAACTACTAACTGCCCAAGCAAATTAGCCACAAAGAGTCACAAGAATTCAAAATAGGCTGGACTTAAGATCGCTTGTGGGCGCAAAGGGACTCATGACTGATGACACATTTGATCCCTCCCTCGGACTTAGCCTGGTCATCTACATATAGTTGCTCACACATTTGTGGTTGCCATCTTGACTTTTTTTGATGCACATTTTAAAAAAATCACCTTTCATCAGACAGCTGTGGCCACCGTCTTGGCTTCCGCCGTGTGAACACCCCTGGCCACATCTGGACAACAGTTTGAAGGGAAAGTTGGCATACGGCTGCCCCAGAGGGCAGAAACCAGAGAGTTGATATGGCAGGGAAGTGAACGTCTCTTCAATCAACGGCAAACTGACTGCCCTGAATGAAGAGGAGGAGGCTGAAAAAAATTTTACTATCAAGGTCAGCAGCTTCACCAAGCGGGAGAGAACCAGCTGGGTCTCCTACGGAGTGATGGACTACAGGGCCCATGATCCTTTGCCATTAGCCAGGCTATCTGTGTGTTGTGGCCCGCCAGCGGCCAGCAGAGCTGGCAGCAGATTCGGACAGTGAGGAGGTTGGGGAGGAACATGCGCCAGTCCTGGAGTCTGGTGAAGGCTCAGACGATGGCTCTGAGTCAGAGGCAGAGAGGGGGCCAAGGCCAGCTGGTAATTCTTTGCTGCCTCCGGAATCTCTGGAGTCCGACATCAGCGAGGCAGAAGAAAAGCGTGAGCCTGTTCCCAGTGTGCGCATGCGCAGAGCTGCCAGGAGACAGGAACAATTAAGGAAACAGGGTCGACTTGGGAGTAAGGCTTGGAGATGATTGGGCCCTCCCATAAGACATAAAGAGAAGCGAACAGGACGTGAGCTTTTGCAAGAAGCAATTAGTTTATCTGTCTGATTCAAGATTTGAAACTTCTGTTTGTGACTCTGTGCCACGTTTGGCCTTGCCCTGCACCTGGAAATTAGCTCTTTGGCAGCGTTCCACGTGAGATAGGTGGGTGTTGATAACCTTCTTCTGAAAGACTTCTTTATCAAGCCTTGCGGACTGTAAATGAAAGTAATTTACAGCCGTATGAATTAAAGAGGTTTGCCGTCCCTTGATCTTCATCAAGACCCTCTGTAAAATTGGTTTGGAATCCTAGTTTGGAAAAATTTTTAGGTTTTTTCAAAATGACTCAACAACTTTCAGAAACGCAGCAACTTGCTGCAGCCTTAAATAAAATTGGGGAAAAAATAGCAGGACTATCAGAGCGTATGGATAATATGACATTGGAACTGACATCTGAAATGAAAAAGATGAAACGAGATGAATGAAAATTTTGCAAAGCAAAGAGAGGAAATGACAATTATTAAAGATGAAATGGAGCAGATCCATGTACATGAGGTAAAAGTGGATCGGCAAATTGGTGAAATATTTTATAAAAATGAGCAGCAAGATAAGAGAATTTGTCTCTTGGAAGAAGAGATGAGGAAATATAATTTGGTTATCCGAGGAATTTCAGAAGAAAAGGAGGATAAATTGAAACAGCGGGTTTTGAAATGGATTAATGATCTGGATACGCAACTTACGTTTACAATAGCAGACCTGGCAAGTGTTTTTAGAATTGGATATAGAAGGCAAAATGGCTCTAACAGGAATGTGCTTGTCAGGTTCGCAAATCTTGGTGATAAGCTGGAAGTTATGGCCAAGGTGAGAGAGATGGGAGATGCTTTGAAGTTTGAAGGGAAGACTATTCAAGTCTTCCCGGATATATCAAGAGAAGAAAGGGCATGGAGATTTTTTTTAAAACCAATTACAAAAGTTTTGAGAGATAATGGAATTAAATATAATTGGAGGCCACCACAACAATTGAAATTTTTTTATAAAGGAAGGATGCGTACAATTACCCCAGACATAGATGCACTATTATATTTACGGGAGCTTGGACTGATTGAGATGGAGGATTTAATGGAGATAAAGGATCAAATGCTTAAGATGGGTGGAACATACGCGGAAACATCAACCCCAGAAGAAGAAAAAGGGGCTATTGGAGGGCAAGACCCTAAAGGGTTAAAGAGGAAAGAAATATCACCTGTGTTGGTTGAACAGAAGAAAAGTCGTGAGGATACAGCAGGAGAAGAAGCAGACAGGAGTCTTGGAAAATATGAAGCCGAATGCGGGAGAGAACCATCATTATCTTTTTTCTTGAGTGATGAATTTAAATAGACAGCCCGAAAGAAGTGGCCCGGACATTGGCACGTCCCCTCTCCCCCATTCTCTTTATAGAGGCGAAACCGATGAGGATGTGGGGGAAGAAGATTGTTTGTATTTTATTGTTTGTCTTGTTTTTTGTTTTGTTTTTTGTTTTTCTTATCTTTTTTTATATGTTAAATGTTGGTTATATGGGAGTTTAATGTTGGGTTGTGGGCACAGAAAGGAAGATGCGGGGATAGGATTGAAAAATTTATATTTTAAATGGGAGTCATAAAAATAATGTCATGGAATGTGAAGGGTACAGGGAATCAGATTAAAAGAAGAAGATTGGAATTTAAGATTAAAAGAGATTTACCAGATATTTTATTTTTACAAGAAACCCATCAGAAATCTGAAGATTCAAATAGAATGTATATAAAAGGTATGCAAATATATGAAAAAGCATTTGGAACTTCAAAAGCCAGAGGAGTTGCAACACTGATATCAGATAGGGTGTATTTTGAAAAACATCAGGTAATTTTGGATGAAGATGGAAGATATGTAATAATTGTTGGAAATCTTAATGAGGAAAAAGTGACACTTGTTAATTTATATTTACCGAATGTAAAACAAAGAGAATTTCTTGAAAAAATAACAAAAATTTTGGAGAATGAAAGTGTAGGGAAAGTAATTGTGGCTGGGGATTTTAATTTAATCAGAGATAAAATAGACAGTACTAACCCCACCCGCTGTGGAGGAGCAAATAAAATGGGGATTTTAAATAAGTGGATGCTTCGAAACGGCGTGGTGGATGTGTGGAGAGAGGTCAAAGGAATTGAAAGAGTATATACTTTTTTCTCTAAGATATATAATACATATTCTAGAATTGATTATATTTTTCTTTCTAAAGATTTGTTGAATAATGTGGATAAGGTAGATGTGGGAATTTTTAAAGATTCTGATCATGCAGAAGTTATGGTGGATTTAGATTTTAATTTTGAGAAAAAAAGAAGCTATTGGAGATATGAGGAGAAACTGTATAAAAATGAAAAGGATAAAAAATGGATACTTAAAAAATTGGAGGAAAGTTGGAGATTAAATGATAACGGGGAGGTTAAATTTGAAATTGTTTGGGATGCGATGAAAGCGGTGTTTAGAGGGGAGAGTATTAAATTATCAAGTAGGAAATATAAAAATTATAAAATTAAAATGGAAAGAGATAAAAACCAGATTAAAGAATTGGAAAATCAATTTTTGCTTACTAAAGAAAAAAAATTCTTCAGGAGCTTAATATGTTAAGAAATAAAATGATAGAAGAGGATACAGAGTTAGTAAAAAGAAATTTGAGATATTTAAATAGGAATGACACATTTGACCGCTCCCTCGGACTTAGCCTGGTCATCTACATATAGTTGCTCACACATTTGTGGTTGCCATCTTGACTTTTTTTGATGCACATTTTAAAAAATCACCTTTCATCAGACAGTTGTGGCCACCATCTTGGCTTCCGCCGTGTGAACACCCCTGGCCACATCTGGACAACAGTTTGAAGGGAAAGTTGGCATATGGCTGCCCCAGAGGGTAGAAACCAGAGAGTTGATATGGCAGGGAAGTGAACGTCTCTTCAATCAACGGCAAACTGACTGCCCTGAATGAAGAGGAGGAGGCTGAAAATTTTTTTACTATCAAGGCCAGCAGCTTCACCAAGCAGGAGAGAACCAGCTGGGTCTCCTACGGAGTGATGGACTACAGGGCCCATGATCCTTTGCCATTAGCCAGGCTATCTGTGTGTTGTGGCCCGCCAGCGGCCAGCAGAGCTGGCAGCAGATTCGGACAGTAAGGAGGTTGGGGAGGAACATGCGCCAGTCCTGGAGTCTGGGGAAGGCTCGGACGATGGCTCTGAGTCAGAGGCAGAGAGGGGGCCAAGGCCAGCTGGTAATTCTTTGCTGCCTCCGGAATCTCTGGAGTCCGACATCAGCGAGGCAGAAGAACAGCGTGAGCCTGTTCCCAGTGTGCGCATGCGCAGAGCTGCCAGGAGACAGGAACAATTAAGGAAACAGGGTCGACTTGGGAGTAAGGCTTGGAGATGATTGGGCCCTCCCATAAGACATAAAGAGAAGCGAACAGGACGTGAGCTTTTGCAAGAAGCAATTAGTTTATCTGGCTGATTCAAGATTTGAAACTTCTGTTTGTGACTCTGTGCCACGTTTAGCCTTGCCCTGCACCTGGAAATTAGCTCTTTGGCAGCGTTCCACGTGAGATAGGTGGGTGTTGATAACCTTCTTCTGAAAGACTTCTTTATCAAGCCTTGCGGACTGTAAATGAAAGTAATTTACAGCCGTATGAATTAAAGAGGTTTGCCGGGACTAAGTTTGTACTGTTTACTTTCTAAGGAAGCCTAGGTCAGAACACTGGGAGACAGGATCTTGCCTCTAGATCAGGTGATCCTACCCAGCCTTCCCAACCTTTTGGAAGACCAGTGGAGGAACCCTTGAAATAAATTTCAAATTTCAGGGAACCTCAAAATAAAACTCGCAAGACCCAGGAAAAATTCCCCCTGTGACTCACTTCTAACCTACGTTTTATAACCCCAACAAAGCTAAGTAAACAGGCCCTCTGCTGCCCATAGCAGCGTCACAAATTCCGAAAATCAATTTTATTTTATTTTTTCAGTCACAATCTCTCGCACATCCCTGGCGAAAGGCTGTTACAGCTCCTCTCTTGGCCCCATATTCCTTGTCTTTCTCAAAGGAAGAGGAGGGACACTCCCAGTCAAACAAGAGCCAGGAAGAAGCAGGGATGCTTTTCAGGTAGGCCAAGACCTTCGTTCAAAGTGATTTTTGCTCCCGTTTTATGACCTATCTTGTCACAGTTGTGAAATGAGTGACACAGTTGTTAAGAATGCTGCAATGGTCATAAATGTGAGGACCAGTCATAAGTGTGAGGACTCATCATAAGTGCGAGGTCCGGTTATAATACACATTTTTTTTCAGCCCTCCGAATAGTCCCTATGTGTAGGGAAAGAAAACTCAGCTAGTCCTCGACTCATGACCAGAACTGAGCCCAAAATTTCTGTCGCTTAAGTGAGACGTTTGTTCAAAGTGAGTTTTGCCCCCATTTTACGACCTATCTTGTCACCGTGGTGAAGCGAAGCACCGCAGTTGTGAAATGAGTGACACGGCTGTTAAAAATGCTGCGATGGTCATAAATGTGAGGACCGGTCATAAGTGTGAGGACTGGTCATACGTGCGAGGACCGGTCATAATACATTTTTTTCCCAGCCCTCTGAATAGTCCCTATATGTAGGATAAGAAAACTCAGCTAGTCCTCGACTCACAACCACAACTAAGCCCAAAATTTCTGTTGCTTAAGTGAGATGCAGGTGACTGAACTCAGCCGGTCAGGCGCGTCCCTCACATTCCTTCCTGGGACAAAGGACAGGCCACGTCTTCCAGGGGGAAGCAAACAGGTTTGACCGTTTGCTCCTTGGTGCACAACCACTATTGTAAACCTGAAAGGGCCCTGTTGCTATCTCCTTATCCGGGAGAGAGAGGGCTGAAAAACATATAAAGAAAAATGCATTCGAGGTGAGCTCACCTTTGGGTCTTTGGTATTCTCTAAGCCAGAGGTCCCCAACCTTTCAGACCACAGGGACCACTAAATTCATAATTTTAAATCCCACAGACCACTAATATGATCTGTCTCATGACCGGTTGGGTGGGTGTGGCTAGGTGGTCATGTGACTGGGTGGGCGTGGCCAACTCAATGTCACCCACATCGAGGGGCGTCTCTACTCACCCCTCTTCTGCCAGCTACTCGTCACCTGCCCACCTGGGCTCCTTAGGGCCCCAACAGGAAGCAGTTGCTGGAGCTAAGCAGCCACCACAAGAAAGAGTTGGCAAAACAGCTCAGTTCAAATTGGATCTGACCGAGAAGGAGGCTCAGCAGAAGCATCTCACTGAGGACTAGGAGCATAGGCTTTCCAAGCAGAGGGAAGACCTGAGGGAGTGCATGGCCAGGTATCGGCACCTGGAGGCTCAGCGGGCTGAGATGGTCAGCCAGTTCGAGGCCATGAGGCAGTCCCACTGGAACGAGGCCCTCCGGCTCTTCGCCACCAGCGGCACTTCATTCTAGCCCCCCTCCAGTAGGAATTTCTGCCCCCTTCCAACCCACACAAAAAGACCCCAGAGGGGGAGACTCTCTAACGACCATTCATTGCATGTATCCACCCCAGGGACCATAGTTTGAGGACCCCTGATTTAGTGCAATATAAAAAAATGCAAATAATTTTTCTGTGGACCACAAAAATTTTCTCAGGGACCACCAGTGGTCCATGGACCACCAGTTGGTGACCGCTGCTCTAAGCTTGGTGGGTTTTCTTGCAAATGGTTCCTTACCAAGCAAATGGAGAAATAACACTGCTTAATAGAGCGTGTCCACTCTAGAGGAGCAAACTCTCTAAATCCCTCTTTTTCTATCCCTTCATGGAGCTTTCAACCCTTAAAGCACTGGTGAAATTGAGCCGGTTCTATCCAGCTCGGGCGAACCCGTAGCGCCAGTGGCTGGAGGCTCTGTGCCAGTGGTGGGTTTCAAATTTTTTTACTACTGGTTCTGTGGGCGTGGCCTGATGGGCGTGGCATGGCCTGATGGGCGTGGTTTGGTGGGCATGGCGGGGGAAAGATACTGTAAAATCTCCATTCCCACCCCACTCCAGGGGAAGCAATACTGTAAAATCTTCATTCCCACCCCACTCCAGGGGAAGGTGACTGCAAAATCCCCATTTCCTCCCGATCAGCTGGGACTCGGGAGGTAGAGAATAGATGGGGACGGAGCCAGTCAGAATTTTTACTACCGGTTCTCCGAACTACTCAAAATTTCCTTTACCGGTTCTCCAGAACTGGTCAGAACCTGCCGAAACCCACCTCTGGCTCCGTCCACCCACCCGAATGTCATCATGTCCCATTTTTGACCCTTTGCACATGTGCTCGCATTTGCGAACTTGTAGTGAAGGTAAGTAAATTTCACCCCTGCCTTAAAGTAGCTTTCCCCAGCCAGACGTCGCCCACAGGTATGTTGCAACTACGCTCCCCCTAGTTCTCAGTCGGAGGAAAGGAGTCCATTTTCAATGGTGCCCATCTCACCTTGATGAAGTCAAACTGATGGGTGTGCCAGCTGTCTTCTGACAAGGGGTACGTGTCGTAGAGTATCCCTGCATGGGAGAAGCAGATTTTTGGATCTCAAGAAAGAAATGCATCACGGTTATAATAATCATTTTTGCTGTCTGGGAATGGGGTGCTCCTTAAATGAACTTCTTGGAGGTTTTTCTTCAACCCACGAGCCCCAATCACAGTGGCCAACAATCAGGACTCTTCCTGGTCTGGGAGGGCCCTTCCTTGTCTTCAGTCCAGTTTTGCTGCCAAATGTGCTGTCATCGATTTATTTATTTGCTAGATCAAGTGATCAAAGGCACTTGTAATCCATGGGTGGGCGACTAGGGCAACTTTACGAACTGTGGACTTCAACTTCCAGAATTCCTGAGCATCCCTGGGCTCAGGAATACTGACGTTGAAGTCCACAGGTCATAAAAGTGCCGTAGTCGCCCACCCTGCCGTAACCCCAGGGGATTCTGGGAGCTGAAGTCCACAGGTCACAAAAGTGCCCTAATCACCCACCCTGCCGTAACCCCAGGGGATTCTGGGAGCTGAAGTCCACAGGTCACAAAAGTGCCATAATCGCCCACCCTGCCGTAACCCCAGGGGATTCTGGGAGCTGAAGTCCACAGGTCACAAAAGTGCCATAATCGCCCACCCTGCCATAACCCCAGGGGATTCTGGGAGCTGAAGTCCACAGGTCACAAAAGTGCCATAATCGCCCACCCTGCCATAGCCCCAGGGGATTCTGGGAGCTGAAGTCCACAGGTCATAAAAGTGCCATAATCGCCCACCCTGCCATAACCCCAGGGGATTCTGGGAGCTGAAGTCCACAAGACGTAAAGTTGCTGTCAGCTTTGGAAGCCATACTAGACCGGAAGCTTCCATGCTGCCACCTTCTCATGTGTGGGAAAATAGGGGGGGGGGATTTAGTAGAGGAGTTGTCTTTAGACATAATAACATTCTTCCTGTCAGTCAAGGTCAGGCCGATCCTGCATCTGGAGGAGAAGTGGTCGGAGTGCTGTCTCGAGATGGGACAGTTGGCGATTGGAGCATGTGATCGACTGCGGAGCGAGGGGATGATTTTGGGGTTTTTTTGATTTACTGAAGGAAAACCCGGACCTCTCAGATTCGGGTTTTCCCAGATGTGCCAGTTTACCTATCCTAGTAAATGGAACTTTGAAGATGCTTGCTTCGGAGTTTTTACTTGGAGTGTGTGTGTGTGTGGGGGGGGTTTCTGGAACGCTGACTGTTGCCACATTCGCCCACCCTTGCTGTAACCCCAGGGGATTCTGGGAGCTGAAGTCCACAGGTTTGCAAAACTGCGAAAAAGTTGGGAAGCCATCACCCAGAGAAACGGAAGCAACCCTGTTTCTTACCGTTAAAATGTTCATCCGGCAAAGTTGGCGCGACCTCTTCCCACAGCCCTTTCAAGGGGACGACCTGCAGGGTCGAGATGGGGTGCAATCAATAAAGGGGCAAGCTGGAAAAACACGCTCATTATTGTAGGGCAAAAGTGTCTTCGTAAAAAGGGGAAAAAACCCAATTTGCAGTGCAAGTAAATGAGGAAAACGAGCAGTTTCAGATCATGGCCCTCAGCAATCAAAGCCTCAGATCTAGGTCCTCCCTGGCAGAAACACAACTCCTTCCAAAGACAGTCAACGTCGGTTTTAAAAGTTGGGGAGGAGACTCTCCTCTTGTTTGCCTTATTTTGGAGCAGGGCTGGAAGGCTGTTAGCCCTGTGAGGTAGTCCAGAGAAGAAGCACCACTTGGGGTTCTTCTAACTCTATCCTTATTGTAAGGTGGCATGAAAAGAATTTGGCAAGTCTGAAAGTATTTTTATTTATTAGATTTGTATCCTGTCTATTGCTTTCTAAGCAACTTGAGGCAGCGAACAACATACCTAGTACTCCTTCCTCCTCCTATTGTCCTCACAACAACAACCCTGTGAGGTGGGTTGAGCTGGGAGAGAGAGAGAGAGAGAGATTGGCCAGAAGTCACCCCACTGTCTTTCATGCCTAAGGCAGGATTAGAACTCACCGTCTCCTGGTGATTGGCCCAAAGTCACCCAATGGCTTTCGTGCCTAAGGCGGGACTAGAACTCACCGTCTCCTGCTGATTGGCCCAAAATCACCAGAAGGCTTTCATGCCTAAAGTGGGACTAGAACTCACCGTCTCCTGGTGATTGGCCCAAAATTACCCGATGGCTTCTGTGTCTAAGGCGGGACTAGAACTCACCATCTCTTGGTGATTGGCCCAAAATCACCAGAAGGCTTTCATGCCTAAAGTGGAACTAGAACTCACCGTCTCCTGGTGATTGGCCCAAAATTACCCGATGGCTTCTGTGTCTAAGGCCGGACTAGAACTCACCATCTCCTGGTGATTGGCCCAAAATCACCAGAAGGCTTTCATGCCTAAAGTGGGACTAGAACTCACCGTCTCCTGGTGATTGGCCCAAAATTACCCGATGGTAATTTTGTTGTAAATGTTGTACCTTGATGAACGTATCTTTTCTTTTATGTACACTGAGAGCATATGCACCAAGACAAATTCCTTGTGTGTCCAATCACACTTGGCCAATAAAAAATTCTATTCTATTCTATTCTATTCTATTCTAAGGCCGGACTAGAATTCACCATCTCCTGGTGATTGGCCCAAAATCACCAGAAGGCTTTCATGCCTAAAGTGGGACTAGAACTCACCGTCTCCTGGTGATTGGCCCAAAGTCACCAGATGGCTTTCATGCCTAAAATGGGACTAGAACTCACCGTTTCCCGATTTCTAGGTTGACACCTTAACCACTACACCAAACCAACTCTACCTTCCTCTTCTTTTACTGTCTGGAAAACTAAGGGGGAAATCCCTTCTGAATTGCTTCCCATGCCCTCCTCCCTGATACCTGTTTTATACCTCATTGTCAAGTCTGCTACTCTCCCTCCTGCCTCCCAAGGACATTCTCACATGCCATTGTTACTCCCTCTGCCTGCTCACAGCTGCCCAGTTTAGGACCACCTTATGGGCTCTGTTACATCACTTCCCTCCCCTCATTCGTTGCTCTTGAGCCCCCGCTCCCCTTTCCCATCATGCACTGTGATGGAACCCTGAAAAAAACGATCTGCGTGATATCACAAAGCACGGTTTGCAAGATGACATCATAAGCAGGTGGGCTGTAGTTGCTTTCCTGCTGGGCCTCCCTGCCCTCTTCTCACCAGGCCCCTTTTCCCCAACCTTGTGAGGCTGTGTTTTCGCCCACTCCTGCAGCCTCTGGAAGACTCCTTCGTTGCATTCGATGATCCAGTGCTCCTGGATGTCAAACTCTTCGATTTTGCTGGCAGCGATGGCCATGCCAAAGCCAACCTCCAGCACACGGCCTCCTGAAAAGAAGATTTGATTGGTTGATTGATTGATTGATTGATTGCATTTATATGCTGCCCCTCTCGCTATCCAAAGACTGGCTTAGATCAGGTTAGCTATAAGAGCCAGAGAGATGAACTTGGAGAAACTATGCCTCAAATTACAAAAATGTGATTTCTCTGAGGAAATGAAGAAAAGGTTAGAAAGAAACTCAAGATGGTCCCACCTTGACTCTCTTTGGCATAAAAGGAAGAAAACAGGAAAATTCAGTCAATTTCAGAATTTGATTACTAGATGGCCTCTGTCCATAAAATAGAATTTTATGTCTTTCTTAAGAAATCTGTTTCTTATCCTTAAAAAAAAAGGCTTAAGAATGTCAGATCAAGTTAATTCTTGGAGAAGAACCAGAGATCTGCAGTCTAGACTGGCAGAAAGAGAAGGAAGTGACAAATGATTTATCTGTTTTGCCCAGAAAACATACATTCTTGCTTTCTGCAGTATAAGCTCCTATTCTGTGCCAGAGGCTGAACCATTTTCTCCATTACACCATTACAGGTAGTCCTCCACATTATGACCACAATTGAGCCCCAAAGTTATGCGGCTAAGCGAGACATTTGTTAAGTGAGTTTTGCTCAATTTTACGACCTTTCTTGTCACTTGTTGTTAAGTGAATCACGGTGGTTGTTAAGTTCGTTACATGCTTGCTCAGTGAATCTGGTTTACCCATTGGCATTGCCTGTCAGAAGGTCGTAAAAGGAGATCACATGATCCAGGGGTGGGTTCTACTTACCTTTACATTTCAGGGGTGAAATGCTCCTGGTTCGGACAGGATCACCCGATCCGGTAGCGATGGTGGTGGGTGGTTTGGCAAACAGGTAGCAAAAATCCCTGCTCCCCTCCGCCCCAGCTGAGCTGCGCGATCATCCGAGGTTGTTTTTTTTTTACTTTTAAAAGCATTTTTTCTTTGGCCGAAAAAATGCTTTTAAAAGTTAAAAAAAAAGCCTCTGATGATCGTGCGGTTCATTTGGGATCATCAGAGGCTTTTAAAAGCATTTTTTCTACAAACTCTTCGGCAGAAGAGATTGCAAAAAAAAATGCTTTTAAAAGGCTCTGACGATCCCAGCTGAGTTGCCTGATCGTCAGAGGCTTTTTTTTTCTTTTAAAGGCAAAAAAAAAATGCTTTTAAAACAAAATCCTCTGACGATCAGGCAACTCAGCTGGGATCGTCACAGCCTTTTAAAAAGGTTTTTTTACAACCTCTTCAGCCATACCCACCCAGTCACATTACCTTCACCAAGCCACGCCCACAGAACCAGTAGTAACAAATTTTACCTTTCACCACTGCTACTGGTTTGCAACAGAGCCATGCGCACGCATGCGCAGAAGCTTCCCGATGACATCCAGGTCGGTGGGCAGAGCCTCCCGCCGGTTTTACTACCGGTTCTTTTGTGAACTGGTCTGAACCGGGGGCAACCCACCACTGACAGGATCCCAGGAGACTGCAGCCATCATATATGTGAGTTAGTTGCCAAACTGTCCAAATTTTGATCATGTGAGACCATGGGGATGCTGCAACAGTGTGAAAAACGGTCATAAGTCACTTTTTTCAGTGGTGGTGTAACTTTGAACAGTCAGTAAATGAACTGTTGTAAGTCGAGGGCTACCTGTACTTCAAACACACACACGCACACAATTTTCTGGAACTCCTATGGAACTGTCTCGTTCTCAGGACACTGTGCTTGGCCCAAGTCACTATTTGCAGAAAGCTGTTGCCTTGGAGGTTGGAAGAGACCTTTGCCACTGCTCCAGGGAGCAGCCCTTATCTTGGGCCTCAGCCTGCAGCTGTCAGCAAAGGGCGAGACCCCTGAAACGCCCACCCACCCCCACCCCCACCCCCAGCCTTTCCAGAGAGACCTTTCACCACCGAGCTATTCTTATCTCGGTTGCAGTGCAGACAACGGGAACAACCAGGAAGAACTTGACTGATGCGTGTGAGCATCCATGGGAGGTGGGGTTGTGGGGAACATGTTCAACTGAGAGTAGAAGGCCCCCAGGAACATTTCTACGTCCCTAACCATTATGCTATTCCCTATCGGAGTAAGCAATGTTATGCAAAGTGTAGAAAAGGACAGGACAGGATAGGATAGGAATTCTTTATTGGCCAAGTGTGATTGGACACACAAGAAATTTGTCTTTGGTGCATAGGCTCTCAGTGTACATAAAAGAAAAGATATGTTCATCAGGAATCATAAGGTACAACACTTAATGATAGTCATAGGGTACAAATAAGAATAGAATAGAACAGAACAGAACAGAACAGAATAGAATTCTTTATTGGCCAAGTGTGATTGGACACAGAAGGAATTTGTCTTGGTGCGTATGCTCTCGGTGTACATAAAGGAAAAGATACCTTCATCAAGGTACAACACTTACAACACTTAATGATAGTCATAGGCTACAAATTTAACACTTAATGATACAACACTTAATGATGGTCATAGGCTACAGGATTTGTTTAGAAGGATTAAAATAGTTTTGCAGCTTGGCAGCCCTGCTGGATAGGTGGGTGGGTGGGTGGGTGGGAAGAGGGGAACCAGGCCGCGCAAGCAGTGGGTGGGCTTGTGTGCGCATGCATGTCCGTGTGCATCAGTTCACCGCTCGCGTGGGTCAAGTCCACGAAATTAAGCATCGGGAGCTAAGACGAAGGAGAAAAGATACAGGTAGTCCTCGATTTACAACAGTTCATTAAGGCAGGGGTCTCCAACCTTGGCAACTTTAAGCCTGGAGGACTTCAACTCCCAGAATACCCCAGCCAGCAAAGCTGGCTGGGGAATTCTGGGAGTTGCAGTCCTCCAGGCTTAAAGTTGCCAAGGTTGGAGACCCCTGCATTAAGGGATTGTTCACAGTTACAACGGCACGGAAAAAAAAGTGACCCCTGACCGTTTTTTCACACTTACGACTATTGTAGCATTCCCATGGTCATGTGACCAAAGTTCAGTCGCGTGGGAACGGACTCACATTTATGGCCTTGGCCGTGTCATGTGATCCCCTTCTGTGACTTTCTGGCACCTATTCGCCAAAGCACCTGACAAGAAGCAACAGAGGGAAACTAATCAAGGAGAGAAGCAACTTAAAACTAAGGAGAAATTTCCCGACAGTTAGAACAATTAATCAGCGGAACAACTTGCCACCAGAAGTTGTGAACGCTCCAACACTGGAAATTTTTAAGAAGATGTTGGATAACCATTTGTCTGAAGTGGTGTAGGGTTTCCTGCCTGAGCAGAGGGCTGGACTAGAAGACCTCCAAGGTCCCTCCAAGTCAACGGGGAAGCCAGATTTTAACAACTGCAGTGATTTTAAGTTGTTAAGTGCAGTCACTTAACAGCCGTGGCGAGGAAGGGCAGGAAAGGGGGCAAAACTCACTTTGCAAACGTTTCACTTAGCAACGGGAATGTCGGCTTCGGTTTTGGTCGCACCCACGTCAAGGCCCATCTGCATGGAGGCTACAGAACACGTCCCCGAATGGATCTTACCTTGTGAAGCAGCCTCGCTGGCCAAGGCGTGCATGAAGGGGGCTTCCCAACGCTCCATCACCGGCTTCCCCATGATTTCCAAGTGGGTGTCCGCTGGGTTGTAGCCCGCAGCGGCTTCCTTCCAAGAAGGCTGACAATTTTCCCCTTCCAGAAAGATGGGACAAGCCATGTGCGGAAGGTCTAAGGGCACCTAGGAGGTGGCGAGAGAAGGTTGGGAGAGGCTGTCGGAGCTCCAGGAATCTGGAACTACAGGAGCTGCTGCTGGGCTCCTGCTTAGCTTGAAATAGTCGAGGGGGTGGAGCACAGGGGGAAAGCTGAGTAGGCAAAGAGGAGTTAAGGCGGGGAGGAGGGGGAGTTAGCAATTCCCACTTGGGAGCAGGGCAGGAGAAGGCAGGGGACATCTTCCGGAGAAACTGAACCATTGCAGATCGTCTGGCTTAAACAGCTCTCGTTTAATGTTGTATCATTAAGTGTTAAATTGTAGCCTATGACCATCATTTGTGTTGTAAATGTTGTACCTTGATGAAGGTATCGTTTCTTTTATGTACACTGAGAGCATATGCACCAAGACAAATTCCTTGTGTGTCCAATCACACTTGGCCAATAAAGAATTCTATTCTGTTCTGTTCTGTTCTGTTCTATTCTATTCTTATTTGTACCCTATGACTATCATTAAGTGTTGTATCTTATGATTCCTGATGAACATATCTTTTCTTTTATGTACACTGGGAGCATATGCACCAAGACAAATTCCTTGTGTGTCTAATCACACTTGGCCAATAAAAATTCTATTCTATTCTATTCTATTCTATTCTATTCTATTCTATTCTATTCTATGGGATGGGATAAAGCAGAAGAACAGAATGTCAGAGGTGGAAGAGGGGGTCTTCTAGTCCAAACAGGGGGAGACCCTATAGCGTTTCAGACAAATGAAATTGGATGTGCCAAAAAAAGCCAACGCAGGCCTAGGGCGGCATTAACAGAAGGGGTAGGAGCAAGATGGCGTGAAGTGTTAATACCACTTTGTAATGCCTTGATAAGGGCCACACTTGGACTACAACTGCATCCAGCTTTGGTCGCCATGTTGCAAAAAAAAACAAACCATTGTGGAGATTCTAGAAAGAGTGCAGAGAAGAGCAACGAAGATGATTAGGGGACTCGAGGATAAAACATATAAAGAACGGTTGCTGGAACTGGATATGTCTAGTCTTATGAAAAGAAGAATTAGGGGTAACATGATAGCAGTGTTCCAATATCTCAGGGGCTGCCACAAAGAAGAAGGAGTCAAGTTATTCTTCAAAGTACCTGAGGGCAGGACAAGAAGCTTTACAGTTCTGGAGATTTCATGACGAGTGAATGGTATCTAGAAAGAGTGCAGAGAAGAGCAATGAAGATGATTAGGAGATTGGAGGCTAAAACATATGAAGAATGGTTGCGGGAACTGGGAATGTCTAGTTTAATGAAAAGAAGGGCAGGACAAGAAGCAACGGATGGAAACTAATCAAGGAGAGAAGCAACTTAGAACTAAGGAGAAATTTCCTGACAGTTAGAACAATTAATCAATGGAACAGCTTGTCTCCAGAAGCTGTGAATGCTCCAACACTGGGAGTTTTAAAGAAGAGATTGGACAGTCATTTGTCTGAAATGGTGTAGGGTTTCCTGCCTGAACAGGGGGCTGGACTAGAAGACCTCCAAGGTCCCTTCCAACTCTGTTATACTGTATGGTTGTCCAGTTTTTTTTTTCCAAACCTCCAGTGATGGAGCACCCACAACCTCTGAAGGCAAGCAGTTCCACTGATCAATTGTTTTGTCGGGAAATTTCTCCTTAGTTCTAGGTTGCTTCTCTCCTTGATTAGTTTCTATCCATTGCTTCCTCTCCAGAACATTTGGGAAAAAGCTGAAGCTACTAAGGTTGAACTATTCTTTTTAATAATGGGGATTTAAAAATGGAGATGTAGGACAGAGGAAAGTACTGGTACTCTAATCCTTTGTGCTGCTAACGACTTTTTTTAAGTTTTAACTTTTCAAGTCCAACCAAACCGGTTGGATGAATTTGGGCGAAGGCTGGAGGGAAGCGCCGCTGGTGGCGAAGATCCGGAGGGCCTTGTTCCAGTGGGACTGCATCATGGCTTGGAATTGGCTAACTATCTCAGCCCGCTGAGCCTCCAGGTGCCGGTACCTGGCCTTGCACTCCCGCAGGTCTTCCATCTGCTTGGAAAGCCTATGCTCGTAGTCCTCAATGGGGTGCTTCTGCTGAGCCTCCTTCTAGGTCAGATGCAATTTGAACTTAGCCAGCTGTTTTGCCAACTCTTTCCTGTGGTGGCTGCTTAGCTCCAACAACTGCTTCCTGTTGGGACTCTAAAGAGCCCGGGTGGCAGGCGAGGAGTGGCTGGGCGGAGTGGGGCAAGTAAAGGCCGGTGAGGCACCCCTTGACGTGAGTGACATCGAGTTGGCCGTGCCCACCTAGCCATGCTCAATCAGCCGGTCTTTAGGCAGATCATATTAGTGGTCCACGGGATTTAAAATTATGAACTTAGTGGTCCCTGAGGTCCGAAAGGTTGGGGGACCCCTGTTCTAGCAAGCGAGGCAGTTTGGTCCAGTGGTTAAGAGCAGACACCAAGTTGAAACCAGGAGACTGGGTGTTCTAGTCCTGCCTTAGTGGTAAAAGCCAGCCGGTTGGCTTTGGGTCAGTTACTGATTCTCAGCCCAGCCAAACTGATAGGGTTGTTTGTTTGTTAATAATTTATTTATAAAATATATAGGCCACCCACCTTGCTTTAAGGTAATTGGATAACATTGTTGTTATAAACCTAATATAAATCAGGGGTCTCCAACTTTGGCAACTGTTAAGGCTTGTTGTTGTGTCTTGCCCGCCCTCAGAGCAGCCGGGGCCTTCTTACCTGCTCCCCAACACTGAGGAATGTATGCCTTCCGGCCCAAGTCCTGGCTCCATGCCCACACAAACTGCAGAAGAAGGAGCATCTCCCTGCCCCAGCCCTGACTCCATGCCCAGGCAAATGGAGCAGCTAGACCCCTCCCCCTCCTCCACAGCAGGTGAGCCTGAGGAGGGTTTACTCCCAACAACTGCTGATTGGAGTAATCCTCGCATCAGAAGATTGGAGAGGCGGAGGCAACAGAAGGAAGGGAGGGGCAGGCCTTAATGAGTGCTGAGTCATGGAGCCACACCCCATGGCCTATATAAAGGATCTACTTTCTGGCAGTCTCTGAGTCAGGCAAAAGTCGAACTTATCTTGCTGAAGTCACTTACTGGTCTCCTGCCTGCTCTGAGGACTTTGCTAGGACTTTGGGCAGAGCTGCAGAGGCAAGCCTGATTCGGATTTCCCTGACCCAGCCGTCAGCGGAGGAGTGGGACACGACACTTGTGGACTTCAACTCCCAGAGTTCTGGAGTTCTCCCACAAGCCTTAAAGTTGCCAAGGTTAGAGACCCCTGATATAGATAGTACTTGACTTACAACCATTTATTTAGTTCAAAGGCACTGAAAAAAGTAACTAAATGGCTGTTTTCCATACCTGCGATCGTTGCAGCATCCCCAGGGTCATGCGATCAAAATTCAGGCGCTTGGCAACCGACTCGCATTTATGATGGTTGCATTTTCCTGAGATCACGCGAGCCCCTTCTGTGACTTTCTGACAAGCCAAGTCAACGGGGGAAGCCACATTCACTTAACAGCCATGTTACTAACTTAGCAACTGCGGAGCTTCACTCAGTGACAATGGGCAAGGAAGATTGTTAATATGGGGCAAAACTCACTTAGCATCTGTCTTGCTTAACAACAGAGATTTTTTTGGGGGGGGCCCTCCGTTATGATCATAAGTCAAGGACCACCTGTAGGAGGAGGAAATGGGCATTAGGTATGTTCACCACCCTAAATTATTTATAAAGTAATGTTGCAAAAGAAGGGACGTGGTGGCTTAGTGGCTAAGACGCTGAGCTTGTTGATCGAAAGGTCGACAGTTCAGTGGTTCGAATCCCTAGTGCCACGGAACGGGGTGAGCTCCCGTTACTTGTCCCAGCTTCTGCCAGCCTAGCAGTTCGAAAGCACATTAAAAATGCAAGTAGAAAAAAATAGGGACCACCTTTGGTGGGAAGGTAACAGCGTTCCGTGCGACTTTGGCATTGAGTCATGCCGGCCACATGACCATGGAGACATCTTCAGACAGCGCTGGCTCTTCGGTTTTGAAATGGAGATGAGCACCGCCCCCTAGAGTTGGGAATGACCGGCACGTATGTGCGAGGGGAACCTTTACCTTTAATGTTGCAAAAGGCACCAAGTTAGAAACCAGGAGACCATGAATTATAGTTCAGTCTTAAGAAGGAAACCAGCTGGGGCTCTTTTGCTCAGCTCTGGGAAGAAGCAGGCAATGGCAAACTATTTCCGAAAAAATGTTGGCAAGAAAATTGCAGGGATTTGTTCTGGCAGTTGCTAGATTTAAAGACTGAGTTGAAGGCAGGTGCTCACAAGCCATAAAAACAACTTAACGTGGTGGTTTAAGGCTCTGGATTAAAGACAGGAAAACTTCTTGTCCTGCCTTAAGGCATGAAAGCCGGCTGGGTGACTTTGGGCCAGTCCTTTCCTCTCAGCCCCAGAAAGATAACAAGGAAAAACCAGGGGTGAAATCCAGCAGGTTCAGACAGGTTCTGGAGAACCGGTAGCAGAAATTTTGAGCTGTTCAGAGAACCGGCAAATGCCACCTCTGTCTGGCCCCAGAGTGGGGTGGGAATGGGGATTTTGCAGTATCCTTCCCCCAGGAGTGGGGAGGGAATGGGGATTTTGCAGTATCCTTCCCCCAGGAGTGGAGAGGGAATGGAGATTTTGCAATATCTTTCCCCCAGGAGTGGGGATTTTGCAGTATCCTTCCCCCAGGAGTGGGGAGGGAATGGGGATTTTGCAGTATCCTTCCTCCAGGTGTGGAGAGGGAATGGGGATTTTGCAGTATCCTTCCCCCAGGAGTGGGGAGGGAATGGGAATTTTGCAGTATCCTTCCCCTGGGGTGGGGTAGGAATGGAGATTTTGTAATATCCTTCCCTTGCCATGCCCACCAAGCCACTTCCACCAAGCCATGCCCATAGAACCGGTAGTAAAAAAATTGGATTTCACCACTGCCAAGAAATCTGTAAGCACTCAACCAGGTGCTTATAGGACTCAAGAGTGATTCAAAAGGACTAAAAATAAATAAAATAAATAAAAGCTGTTTAACAACAGCAGAAGGTCTCTGAGGTAGGGGATACTTCCTTTGGTGGAGATATTTAAAGCAGAGGTGGGGAAATGGGGAAATGACAGTAATGGATTTCCTGCAGTGGCAAGTTTGAAGTTGGACTAGATTGGTTTCTATGGAGATTCTCAGTCATCCAGGTCATGGTTGCCCCAAAGGTGCTTTTTTTTCAAGAAGCAACTGGACTTTCTGCTTTTTCTTTGAAGGACGTTTCGCTTTTCATCCGAGAAGCTTCTTCAGCTCTGACTGGACGGTGGGGAATGGAAGGATTTATACACCTTGCAGACAGCAAGATAAAAGAGCCATCTATGTCAAAATTGAACAGAACAGAACAAAGGCAGAGGGATATGACATCATCTATCTCCAATCTACAACACAGTCCTTTCAACAGTTCCAAGAAGGCTCCACACCCATTTGCACCACTCAGGTGACCCTGAGGACACAGATTAACCTCCAAGTGCTTCAATGACCCTCTAAAAGGATGCAAATGACCAGCTGTCTGCAAGGAATATAAATCCTTCCATTAGCACCATCCAGTCAGAGCTGAAGAAGCTTCTTGGAGGAGAAAGGAAATGTCTTCAAAGGTGGTATTCAGACACTGAGAGCAATCAACCCATGGAACAGAAATTGCCTGTGGAAGTTGTGGGAGCTTCGTCACTGGAGGCTTTCAAGAAGAGACTGGATTGCCGTCTGTCGGAAATGATGTAGGGTCTCCTGCTTGGGTGAAGGGTTGGACTAGATGACCTACAAGGTCCCTTCCAACTCAGTCAATCTGTATCTGTAATCTGTATGAGATGCCCACATGCTCATTTTACACCAAAAATATTAGCTGAATTTAATTTCATTCCTCTCTACGTGAACTTTGATTCCTTGATCGGGATGCCTTGTGCACAGTCACTCACGCGCTCGTTACCTCTCGCTTGGATTATTGTAATGCTCTCTATATGGGGCTCCCCTTGAAGTGCACTCGGAGGCTTCAGTTAGTCCAGAATGCAGCTGCGCGGGTGATAGAGGGAGCTTCGCGTAGCTCCCACGTAACACTGCTCCTGCGCAGACTGCACTGGCTACCTGTGGCCTTCCGAGTGCACTTTAAGGTGTTGGTTACGACCTTTAAAGCGCTCCATGGCTTAGGGCCTGGGTACTTACGGGACCGCCTGCTGTTACCATATGCCTCCCACCGACCCGTACGCTCTCACAGAGAGGGACTTCTCAGGGTGCCGTCCGCCAAACAATGTCGGCTGGCGGCCCCCAGAGGAAGGGCCTTCTCTGTGGGGGCTCCCACACTTTGGAACGAGCTTCCCCCAGGCTTACGTCAAATACCTGACCTTCGGACTTTCCGCCGCGAACTGAAGACATACCTTTTTATTCGCGCGGGGCTGGCCTAAATTTTAAATTTTAAATTTTAAACTACATAAATTTTATCGATTTTAAATTTTCTACTAATTTTAAATGGGGTTTTGGTTTTATAAATTTTAAGGTTCTAGGCTAATTATAATAAGTTTTTTAACTCGTATTTTAAATTGTATATTGTGGTGTTTGTATTTTATTGTAGCCTGTACACTGCCCTGAGTCCTTCGGGAGAAGGGCGGTATAAAAATCAAATAAAATAAATAAATAAAATAAACCTCTTGGGGGGAGGGGGGGAACTACAGTTCCCATCCTCCACACTATCTGGAAGCCACCAGGTTAAGACTGTTGTAAAAGATGAGCACACTAGTTTGAAATACCGGTAGCATGACAATATTTTATTGTTTTTGTAACTTCAGGGTTGTGTTGTTGTTGTTTTGTTTTTGTTTAATCATATCGATGGTTTCACAGTTAGGCAGCATATGATTAATCAATAATACTTTTTTTTCCTCTAATAAACCAAATCATTTCTTCTTCATTCTACGGATTCCAACCCACATGCAAAGCGCTTCCGTTTCTTTTCCTCCTCCTTTTAAACCGCGCACCAGAGACGCAGAATCGAAACCATCATTTCCTTCTTCAACGGACTACATTTCCCAAACGGCCAAACTTCCGGAACCGAACACGCTCAAGCGGTCCACTTCCTTTAAAGAAAAACACACACACAAAAGCCCCCAAGAAAGAACAGTACAGTAACTACATCCCCCATCATACCCTTTGTTCTCTAAAACGGAAGTCAGACCGCATGCACTACTCTTCACGCTCCTAACAAAGCGGACAGTCCTCCAGACGCTCTTGTGCGTGGGCTTCCCTCCTTTCCCCGCCTCCTCCTTATCCTCCCGCCCACCTTCAACTACCGGAAACCCCGTAGCAGCCAATGATATTCTTTGGCGGCTGTTGGGCGGGGAGGGAAGGAGTGGGAGGGGGGGGAAGAAAGAAAGACCCTATCGCGCAGGCGTATTACCCGGCTTCTTCTTTGCTGCGGCGGTTGGTGGTGGCGGCGGCAGGAGACTTGGGCGGGGAGGGGGAGGGGAGGAGGAAGGTAAGGCGGTGCGCGCGCGTGCGCTTGCGCAGGCGCGCGACGGCGGCGGCGGCTCGCTGGCTGGCTGACTGTCGCCGGGCCCCTCTAGTGTGAGGTAAAGCTGAAGAAGGCGGCAGCGAGGACGGCGGCGCCTGTGGAAGGCGGTGAACCCCCAAGGGGGAAGAAGCGGAGGGGAGGAAAGCGGCGTTAGGAGGAGCCGCCACTACCGCCTCTCGTCGCGGCGCCGCCGGAGAAAGAGAAAGAAGAAGAGGAGCAACAGCGGAGGGGCAGCTGACCGGGCCTACCCCCCTCCCCCGCAGGCCATTCTGCCCCCGTCGCCGCCATGAATAGCGTCGGGGGCGCCGACGAGATCGGGTGAGGCCCTGAAGGAGAGAGGGGGGCACGTGAGGGAAAGCGACAGGCGACCGTGGGGGAGGGTCACGTGGGCAGCGAAGGTTTTCCCCCCCTCCCCCATCTGTCTCACGTGGAGAGACCCCCCCCCCCGAAAGAGAGTCCCCGTCGAAGGGGCGAGCGGTGGGTGGGGAGAAAGGGACCCCCTTTCTTCAGGGCATGGAGCATCCGAGGGGGTGGGAGGGAAGCCGGCCCCTGCTCGGTGTCTGACTTGAGCCGAAGAAAGCCGGGAAAGCGGAGGGACGACGAGGCTGATCTCCCCCACCCCACCCCCGGGAAGCCAAGCGCCCCTTTATTCCAGCTCTGGCCCCGGTGAAAGCCGCCCTGCTCTCGGTTTTAAAGCGCCTCCGCACCGCTGAACCACCGGTGAAATCGGTGAGGCCTCGCTGGGAATCGTGCGAGCCTTCCTTGTTTGGTTTGGGAAGCCGGGTATATAAAACGACCTCCTCCTAACCTCTCTCCAGAGAGAGAGAGTTGAGATGGGGATCGCCAAGTGCACTTTTTCTCTTTCCCCGGTTAATCCTGATCTCTTCGGCCTCTCCCTGTCTACCAGCGGAACAGCGTGCTGTGGAGAGAGAAAGGAAGTTGAGAAAGCGTGTGTTGCTTCTATTTTTTTAAGAAGTCCTCTTTTTACAAGTAGTCCTCGACCTACGACCGCGCCGGAGCCCAAAATTTCTGTGGCTAAGCAAAACCATTGTTAGGTGAATTTTTTTGGCCCCCTTTTTTACAACCTACCTTGTCAAGGTTGTTAAATGAATCTGGCATCCCCATTGACTTTTGCTTGTGAGAAGATCGCGAAAAGGGGGGGGGTGTCACATGACCCATCTGGGGCACTGCAACTTCATAAATATGAGTCAATTGCCAAGCCTTCTCATTTTGTTCAGATGACGGTGTGGATGCTGCAGTGGTCGTAAGTGTGAAAAACAGTCATAAGTTGTTTTTCCAGTGTGGTGGTAACTTTGGTCACTAAATGAATTGTTGTAAGTTGAGGACTACCCGTAGTTTCCTTTCTGATAATTGGGGCCCAAAGGGCTTGAGAGCAAGATGGAAGGGGTTTGTGTGGAGAGCTAGCATGTAAGGATCTGCTGCTTTCTTTCACTTTTTCAAGATAAGCAGGTGTGAAAAAGGAGGGTATAATAAAATACCGGTGAATAAATAAATAAAATTCGGTGAAATTATGCATGTTGTATAAAGTGAGAGTGAGTAGAAATGATTTTCCCAAAAGGCAACTGGACTTTCTTGAAACTTCTAAGAAGGTCCAAAATCCCTTTTGGAAAAAGACCTTTGGGATAGCCATAACCTGGTTGATTGAGAATCTCCATAGACATTGAGAAATGATCTTGTTCATAATAGAGCTATTGTTGTGTAAGATCAGGGGGGTTGGAGATTCAGGACATTTAAAAGGAAGTGTGTGGGATTCATGAAAGATTAAGACATATCTATTAGGGATGCCTATACAACAAAGCAATTCGTGATAGTGAGATAAAACTGGCAATATGAGGAAGCCTTATGGAGTGTTTGGCAGCAAGAATAGTGGGGGTGTCATGAAGCAACATCCTGGACTAAATGTGGCAGATTTTGAAAAACAGAGCTGTTTTTGAGGGAAATCATTATCTTCAGGGCAGAAGGTAGTGATTCTGCCCTGAAGATAGCGATAAGGGCACTTAATATTGGGTTACTGAAAGAAATAATGGAGCTGATGGTTGCATTTTAGTTCAAGCACCCAGTAGTTAGGAAGAGTTTTGTGGTACTACAAAAATACATTTTTTTTCCAAATTTGGCGTGAAGAGACAAAGGAGGCCAGAGTAGCTGTGGTATCAGGCTCCTTCAGTTGTGCGGTGACATGAGATCATATGCTTTGACTTGTTTGAGCCTGATTCTAGGATCCATCTCTTCTACCACATATTTGAGAAGTTAAATTAAACCACCCAAGGTTTTTATGTATTTTTATGTCTTTGTGTAGTACTGAAAGGTTGTTTGAAACATTTTTCAGTGCTCTCTATACTACTGTGTAATCAAAATATAGACTAATTACCTGTTTAGTTATATAGTCTTAATCTGTGACCATGTACATAATGGAGTTTTCTGTTACAAATGTTGAAACCCAGTCTGCTTCTGGGTACTGGGTTTCTAACTTGGCTACTCAGTGTTAAGACTAGAAAGGTCCCAAGGTCATAAGGTGATGTCTTACAGGAAAGAATCTGCAACTGTTCTTTTGTCTTCCTTGCATTCTATAGAAATGCAGAATTCATGTAATTCTCTGTTTTCTTTGCATTTTTAAGGGAGATATTGGCCAAATTAGCAATGACTTTCACCTCTTTTTTTTTTTTACATAAATGATTCTTCATAACATTGGGACGTTTGCTGCTGTTACTATATTATGTATCCTGTTGTTGATGGAGGATGATAACCTGTATAGAACAGAACATTGGTGACTCAGTACTTCTAATGAAGTCTGAGTGTATTCCTCTTGACTTCCAAAAGCATGAGTGGCTTTGGATATCTGTATAAGAAGCTTGGAAATTAATATAAAGCTTTTCTTTTGGTGGCTCTTTTGATTCTTCTGCCAGCCCTTCTGGGCGTTATTTGTTCTTGGACAGATATCCACGTAATAGTTTCTACCCAGAGAAGGTCTGAATTCGCAAAAGGTGAGGAGCTATGAATTCTGTTTAATAAAATCTTTCAACAGATTTTATATTTTTATTTTATAATCCCAGTATAGTTCATCAGTTGTGTCATTTTGTATGTTTTCCTTAATCACCCTTTTCCAAATATTGTGCAGTATGTCGGCAGTGTATATAGGAACGGAACTATAGGAACACTTTAAATTGTCACTTATTTTTTCTGCTGATATTACAATATATTAAGTATAGATAACTCAGAATTGGAACCTTGGCATACTGTACTAAGATGAAAATTGTTAGTTTAAGCTGAAGATATGCCATGCCTTGATCGTAACAGCTACATTATCAAAATATATTTAATTTTGAGCATTCAAACAATATAAATATTGTATCAAACTAAATAAGCACTTACAAATTAAGCCACATTATATCCCAGGGCAGGAAATATGGATGCTGCAAGTAGTTATGAGGCTTTGTACTTGGAAACATACTACTTTTTTTTAAAAAGGACTAGAACTCCTTTATAAGAGCATATATAAAATACCTTAAAGCAGCCACACTTTTCCCCAGTTTATCACAGTTGCTTTGGAAAGCTGTTTTCTGCTGCTTTCACATGTGTTGTGTGCATGTATAGTCACTTTGCTTCTATGTGAAGGAAAGTCGTTTCAAATGAAAATAGAAAACAGCTTCCAGAGCAAACACCCAAGCTTGGAAGAAGAAATGGCCCAGTGTTGAAAAAAGGTGCTTTGGCAGTAGTCCTATCTGATCTAAAGCTCCTTTATTAAATCAACCAGTCAAAACCCATTTTCTCCTTGTAGCTTAGCTTTTGGCTCTCAATTGATGATACCAAATGACATTTCTCATTTTGACTTTTACTGTTTGCCTCTCTAAAGTGCTTAGATTTACGTTTTAAAGTTCAAGTGCATTGATACAGATACATTCCTTTTGGAAAATAGTTTTGCCTTTCCATTTTAAAAATTGAGCCTCACACTACAAGAATAAGTTGTGTTTTTGAAAGTGTCTCATTTGAAGTGTATTTAAATTTTGTATATAGGAGAAAGGAGATTATAGGGAAATGACCTAGATTTAGTGTTGCTAATGATTCAAAGGATTTCCTCTGTGTGGTTGAGTCAGAAAAAGTTGGATTTTATAAGAAGGCTACAATGCTTTGCTAGGTTTACTACATTGCCCAAGCCCAAAATGAAATTTTGATTTGGTCTTAGTGTTTGGTGAATCTAGTCATTGCAATTTGTAAACCCAACCATGGCTTAAAGTAATCAATAAACCAAGTCAATGTATGTATGTTCAAGTAATAACTCAGAGAAATGAAAGAGCTGGATCTACTCTAGATTTTATTCCCAATAGCATCTCAGAGATATTTTTCTTAGCCATATAGGACATGCTGGATCATGATGCCAATATAATACTATACAGTCTCAGCAGTGGTGGGATTCAAGTAATTTAACAACCGGTTCTCTGTCCTAATGATTTCTTCCAACAACCAGTTTGCCAAACTGCTCAGAATGTTAACAACCAGTTCTCCCGAAGTGGTGTGAACTGGCTGAATCCCACCACTGAGTCTCAGACTTGTACAAGAATACAAGTACAAGACTGTCATTTCAGTTCAAGGAGCTATATTTGCAGATGTTTTTTAAGATATTTTATACATTATGATAAATATGCAAGTGCTTTAAAATAGCATTTCTAGCAACCATGCTGTCAATTGTGACATCATTCTGAATGTTAAGTAAGATTTTTGAATGCCTATTTTGGGGTTGTGATATCAATAGTATTAGAGTGAGCATATTTTAAGGTTTGTGTATATTTGCGTAATCGTTTTATATGAGCTGGTAGTTTTTTATTACAGTAATAAAATACCAGTAGCATATAAATTTAATAAATATATAACAGATTATTTTGTTAAATATTTATCTTAGTATGTAGCATTTATGTTACATTTCTATGTATATAAAACACATAAAATGCTTCCAAGTATACAACATCTTAAAAATAATACATTATATAATAATAGTAATAATAATGTAATCCAGTCTAAATTCTGACTGAATATGTGACCAACCATAATAATAATAAAGGAAACACTTTTTAAAACAGTTTAAGTAAAGAGAATCATGATTAAAGCTTTACAGTAGATAGTTACTGTTGAAGGTGTTGAGCCTGATGCTGGAAAATTTTGAATCTACTGCTGGAGGGGCAGATTAACTATTGTGTTTCCCTGAAAATAAGCCCTAGTGAATGGGGGTGAGTGTGCTCAGTACAGGAGGTGGGGAGCACATATGGGCCAATGGTGTCCAGGAGCAGCCGCAACCCATGCATCGCAGGTGAGTTGATTACCTATTCAAGCAGCAGACGGAGGCAGAGGCATGGGTTGTGCGGGGGAAGGCAGGCAATCTGAATGCGCTGCGTGGGCTGTGGAAAAGCCAAAAGTTGGTAGGCTGGAGCAGCCAGCTGTGGGAAGCTCTTCTTCGCATGGCAACACTGGCAGCAGACAGAGGTGCGGGGGGAAGGCAGGTGATCCAGATGTGCTGCATGGGCCACAGGAAAGCCAAGAATCAGTGGGCCAGAGTGACAATCCAGCTGTGGGAGGCTCATCTTTGCAGTTCTCAGTTTGCCTGCAGCCCACACAGCACGTAGAGATTGTGTGGCTTCCACCCTGTGCCTCTGCCTCCATTTGCTGCTTGGACAGGTAATCAACTCAACTCTGCACAGCCCCCAGAGTTGGCTGACCAAGGGATTGGTGGGCTGCAGCTGCTGCCGGATACCATCAGTCCCTCTGTACTTGCTGCCTGTTGTGCATGCGCTGGCGGGCAGGGCACCCAGCTGGCTGATCACTCTGAAATCGTGTTTCCCCAAAACAAAAAGCCCTAGTGCTTATTTTGCAGCCCCCCCCAAATATAAGACTGATTCTTATAATCAGGGAAACAGGTAGTAGTGTCAGTTTCTTGAAGTAGGCATCAAAGGAGGTTTGGGCATAGCTTTTTTTAAAAAAAATATTTTTTATCTCATCATAAATGGCCTTGTAGCAATTCAAGCCCTCCGTAATTGTGTGTTTAACTTTGTAAACCTCTCTGTATTAAGATCTTGCTCCTTTAATTTTGTCATCCCTGCTTCAGGGATGACCTTTCGACGCAAGCTGAAAACGTTTTTATTCCTTCGTGCAGGACTGGCCTAATGGTTTTTTAAATGGGGGTTTTTATTGGATTTTAGAGTTTTTAGCCAATTCGAATATTTGTTTTTAAATTTGTTCTTAATTTTTGTATCTTGTTGTTTTTATCTTGGCTGTAAACCGCCCTGAGTCCTTAGGGAGAAGGGCGGTATAAAAATCAAATAAACCTAAACCTTCAGTGAGACAAAAGTCTTCAGCTAAGCCTTTTGTCAAAACCTTTTTCTGGTTTTGATTTGTACACCCCAGTCTTCTTCCACAAATACTATCAATTGTTGCTTTATTTCCATACGATCTTTATTGGTCAGTTCTTCAACAGGGGAGTCAAATAACCGTATAACATCTTTTGCACTGATATCTAACTATAGTTGATTACTAGTGTCAACCACAGGTTGCCTGGCTTCTGCAACATTGTTAGCTTTAAACTCCTTAGAAGCATGAGCAAATTAAGGACTCCACACTCCTTTCATATTTGACTGCTTCATTTCATCCCACAAATCAGCAATATTTTTGATGGCATCATAGATGTTATAATTCCTCCAGAACTCCTTTAAGCTCATCACATCATGTTGGGTAGCCTTGACTGCTTGTGAGAAGGTTTGCCATAAATAGTAGTCTGACTCCCTATACCATTGGTTGAAGTAGCAATGTGGTGTTGGAGGATAAAAATAACTTCTTTACATTGGGGTGAAAGTTATCTAAAGTGCCTGGATGTCCATCACCAATGTTTTGTCAAGCACAAGGAAAATCTTAAAAGGAATTTGCTGGGCCAAGCAATAGCAGTCAACAAATGGTTCAAGAACCATTCTTGAAAAATGGCAGTTATAACCCAGGCCTTTGCATTTGCTTTCCAAGTAATAAGAAAAGATGCTTTAATTATACGGTAAAGTGCTCTCAGTTTTAGGCAGTTATAAACAAGCAAAGGCTTGAACTTGAAATTCCTTGATGCATCACCCCAAGCATTAGCAATAGCCTATCCTTCGATGCCATACACCCTGGCGCACTTTTTTACTCCTTTACAATGTAGGTCCTTTTAGGAGCCCACCCTACCCCCCAAAAATAAGCCACTCTCGTCTACATTAAATATTTGGTCTGGCAAATAACTTCCCTCCTCAATAATAATTTTAAACGTATTAGGAAAATCACATGCAGTAATTAACATCAGCACTTGCTGTTTCCCTGTGCACTTTAATGTTATGTAAATTTGCCCTCATTTTGAAATGATTGAACCTTCTCCCAAAATAGTCTTCATCAAAAATCACCTTTATTTGCTGCCCCTGCAACTTTTAAGTTATTGAAAGGGCTTTGAGCCTTTTCTTGCAATAAAGTAAGGCTATTAAGTATTCGATGCTGATTTTAATTCTCTAGCCACATTATCAATAACCTTTCCATTTCAGTGATTAAACCACTGCATTGCTTAGTAATAATTGTAGCTTTCACCAGGGCACAGGCTACATGATCCATTGTTCTTTATCTGTTAAAATTGTTCCGATTATTGACTGGCTGTAGCCTAATGCTCTTTGAACATTTGATGGCGTTTCATCTTTTTTGGGATGCTTCATTACTTCCATTTTATTTTCAATGGTGATCATTTTCTTTTACTTTGATGCATCACCAGCATTTGCATTGCAGTTTTGTTTTGGAGGCATGGTCAATAGAGAAAAAACTGGAATATGATGTGACTCAAAATGGCAGGCAGCATTCTTTTATCACGATGCTATGGATGTTTTTTTTTTAAAAATTAATATGATCACTCTGACAGTTCGAAGCTTATCTCTATGACTTTGAGTTTTCTTCAAACCAAAATTTAATCATTATTTTTTGGGGGTTGAGTTTCAACTTGTGTGGCAGCTATTTGGAATTACAGAAGAAAGAAAGAAAGAAAGAAAGAAAGAAAGAAAGAAAGAAAGAAAGAAAGAAAGAAAGAAAGAAAGAAAGAAAGAAAGAAAGAGGATCAAGTATAGGGATCACTATTTGAATACAGATAGTCCTCTTTTACAATCATTTGTTTAATGACCGAAGTTATGACAGCACTGAAAAAAGTGATTTATGGCCATCACAGCATCTCTGCCATCACAACAATAATTGGATACTTGGAATGGATATGTATTTCCAAAGGTTTCAGTGTGCCAGAAACACATGGATCGCCATGATTATTATTATTATTATTATTATGAATTATTATTCATAGGGAGTCCTGTTATACAAAGCTAATGGGGAAAGCTGGATTCACTTAATGATTGCTGTGAAAAAGATCATAAAAATCAAGCACAAGTCACAACAACCACATCGTTTAGCAATGAATGTTTGGGTCCCAGTTGTGGTTGTAAATCAAAGATTATCTGTAATTTCAAAAGAATTAACCTGTCTGTATTTTAAACAAGACTGAAGGCCTATAAGTCCTTGTGTTAAAATTCAGCTAACATTCAATCACATGTTCAATCACTGGAATTCAGTTCTCATTATTCATCTCGCTTTCTTGAATTTCTCACGTTACATGTGAAGCGTCTATCCCACTGCATAAAGAGAGCTTTGCCCTTTCTGCACTGGAAAGCCTTTAAAACATTTATTTAAAGCTATTATTTAAAGCTATTTAAATTCACTTAATGTGAATCCCTTGCACGAGAAGCAGCAAATATAAAAAAATATCACATGAGATTTACTTTGGAACATGCAGATAGGTTACTTTAGAAATTATAGACTAGGATTGTAAAGTTTGTTTCAGATGAAAAATATGGAGGAAACCAACCAAGGGAAACCCAGTTCAGGAGAACCCACTAGAACTCAGTTCACATGGAATAATTCATCTCACTGTCCTGAAGGTAGCGAAATGTTCTGGCTACATACCCATAATCCAACTCAAAATGGTAGACATTCTTCTTCAAGTCAGCAAATGCTGAAATTGCAGTGTTTTGATGAACCATTCAAACATTCAAAAAGTTTGGCATGGCGTCAGTGGTTCGTTGGCTCAAGGAGGACACCATCTGCCATTTTGAGTCAGATCAAGTTGCTGGTTAGTTGTCCTCCATTTTAAGTACGTCTATAATGGACAGCTTGTCAGTTATCATCCATGAACTACCTGTATTTTTAAATTATTTATTCAAACTTATTAAAGCTTAATGATATTGTTACGGAGTTTGTAATTGATCACATCTGCTTAGCTTCCTTCTTTTGTGATTTCAGTTTGGTAAGGTTTAAGCTAGTTTTGTTAAAGAAAATATTACTTAAAACAAATATACGGGCTTTTTTAGTACAAATAAATGAGCAGGAACTATAAAGATACATTGGGCAGCCAATGTCAGAGAGATCTCATTTACTCAGTATACTAGAATTCATCCATCACAAGTCAAATACCAAAACTCTCTTAGCTTGTGGTAATCTATTGAGCCATGTATAAATAGTAGCACTGTATTTATATACAGCTGCTCTGCTTGACCTCAGAAAACCTTGCCATTTTTTGTTTGAATATTCATCAAGGTGTCCATAAATAATTTCCAGTAGAGCTGGGAGACTGCAATGGCCACTGAGAAAGGAAAAATCTGCATTCCACCTGCTATTTCATGTGTCAGAAATGGTTGCACGTAAGCAGTCAAATACACAATAGCTAGTGTACCAGTGTGAATGTGACGTTTCAGTACATCTACGTCATTCATTTTATGCGGCTTTTAGTCCAAGATAATATAAAAATTAGTTTGTAGTAAACATGCAAGGTGGCTTAAGACTGCATACTGTATTTCTGGTGCCTGTTTGCAGAGATATATTTGAGTTTTAGAGAAATGTGCATTTCCTTTCTGTAATCAAGGTGTTTTTTTTAGTCTCTTTAAAGCAGGAAGGATAAACAAGTTATCAAAAGTAAAACCAATAGAAAAGATGCTTGTGGAAAATCAGGAAACAAATTCCAGTTCCAGTTTTAGAATTTTTTTCACTTTGTGATTTCCACTCTCATCAGTTAGTTTGCCATTTGGATAACCTTGCGTAGTTTATAATTTCATAGCTCAATTTTATATAAAATGGAAACATTTAATTTCTGTCATTCTTGTTAGCAAGGATTAGTAGGCAACTCCTAAGCTTAGCCAGCATATCCAGTAGCCAGAAATGTGGGAAGTTGTAATCTAATAGTAGCAATTGTATAAGCATACTGCATCATACTGTATGTTCTGAACTTAGCCGTTTGAAATTGGTAAATAATTGTGACTGCCTAACTTGGCCCTCAGTTTGTTGCACAAATTGCTTGCTTTCTGTTTGGAGCTCTCTTTAATGGAGATTGTGTTCTCTTTAATGGAACATTAAAGTCTACTTGGAGTCATATTTGTGATGATTTATGTGTCAGTTTTGTGCTTTGGGAATGATAATACTAACTTCCTTTTCTCTACTTTATTGATGGAAGATTGCATGTGATGAAGAGATCCAAATCACTATGGCTATATTACCCTGTTTTCCCCAAAATAAGACATCCCCTGATAATAAGTCCAATCGGGCTTTTGAGCACATGGCAATAAGGCCAAGCGCTTATTTCAGGGTCCAAAAAAATATAAGACAGGGTCTTATTTTCAGGGAAACACAGTATTCATGTACTTGCACTGAAATCTGTGCTTTGAAATTTGAAAGAGTATAGAAAATGATTTTTTTTTAAATCACAAGTTTTTTTTTCTTTTCAAGAGTATTATCTTGCAGTTCTTGGATCTATTTTAGCTGGTGTATTTCTATCTTAATTTTATTTTGTATAACTCAAGGTGCCGTGAACAATGCTCCCATCTCTTATTTTCATTAGTTGCTGGACAGTATCAACTGTAATGATGTGTTGTGCTGTTTTCTGTCTTGATATCCGTGCTTTCATTAACATATCTGTCACTTTTATCACTTTATTCCAAATAGGCATAGGATTCATTTTACCTCAAGTCAGACGGTCCATTGAACTCAAATTTTCTGGTACTTCTGTTCAAATAGCTTTCATTCAAGAGAGCTCCATCTTATTTAAACTCGATATATACCATAAAAGCTGTCCCCATGCCCTTTTTTCCTTAGCAATATCCATTTATGACAATGTCATTCTTGCTTCTATTACTTCTGTTGTTATTAACGTTTGGGTCCTAGCTGTGTTACATGACAGGGTGAGCTCCAATTCTTGCCTCAACTCCTGCCAACCTAGCAGTTTGAAATGACACAAATGTGAGTAAATAAATAGGTACCTACCTATCACTTTGATGGGAAGGTAACTCTGCTCTGTGATGTCATGCTGGCCATATGACCACAGAAATGTTTTCAGATAGCACTGGCTCAATGCCTTGAAACAGAGATGAGCACCAACCTATATAATTGGCAACAACTAGCAGAGTAAAATCTAGAGGGACTCTTACCTTTTTTTAAAAATCTAGCTGCCTAATGGCAGCCATTGCCAGGATATGGTTCATTTATTATATAGATCCGGTACAGCAGGGTCAAAATGGATCAAGATAAAGGCATTAATAATAACAGTTGGTTTTCTTTTGTCTTGATGGCTTAAAAAAAATAGAAAACAACTGCTTTTTTTGCACTGGGTGGTACCTTTTGTTAAACATTTTTGTTGGTGTTGAAAAATAAAAGTAGAGTGTGGCCCTACCATGAATGACCTAGGCATTACTTAAAGCTGCAATATTATGACCTCATTGCCACTGTTGTGTGGCACAATGAAGAGAAAGCAAGCATTGTTCATTAATAGTTAACTTGTGAATCCTTGAGAGATGGAACAGTACCTCTTTTACAAGTTTCCTAAATGTCCTCTTCCCAGTTTGATTAATAATTATAGCAATGATTATCAATATATATAGAAGATTAAGTTCTTAGTGAGAACTGGACTTCTTTGCCCGTCTCTCAGAATTATAGGAGTTATGATTCTAGACAAACATACAGAGATATCTAGTACTAATAAAATACTCTTCTTTTTCAGTTGGGCAGCTTTACATTGCCCTATATGGCTTCCCATTTCATCTCATGAAAATTAAATTGATTTAGTTCTCTGTAACTCTTGATACAGCCATTTCCAACCACTACATTACTGCTTGCCAAAGCTTTATAAATGTTTGCTTAACAACAGGGATAGCCTGTTGTGTGATCCTCAGACATATTTGGCTGAATCTTCCATCAGCCTCCAACATTAGCTATGCATTGCTTACTGAGACTGCTGGGAATTGAATTTAACTGTTGGTATATGACATGTTGCTCATTCCTGGTACAGGTAGTCTTTAACTTATGACCACAATTGAGTCCAAAATTTCTGTTGCTAAGTGAGACATTTGTTAAGTGGGTTTTGCCCCATTTTACAACCTTTGTTGCTCAGTTGTTAAGTAAATCCGGTTTCTCTATTGACTTTGTTTGTCAGAATGTTGCAAAAGGTGATCACATGAACATGGGACATTGCAACCATCATAAATATGAGTCAGTTACCAAGCAACTGAATTTTGATCATGTGACCATGGTGATGCTGCAGCGATGATAAATGTGAAAAATGGACATAAATCACTTTTTTTCAGTGCTGTTGTAACTTTGAACGCTCAACTGTTACAAGTCAAGGACTACTGTATTAAAAATACAATTTTCAGATATTTTTACTATTTATTATATTTTAATGCCTTTATTAAAAAAAAAAATAGAAAAATAGGGACCACCTTTGGTGGGAAGGTAACAGCATTCTGTGCGCCTTTGGTGTTTAGTCATGCCGGCCACATGACCACGGAGACGTCTTTGGACAGCGCTGGCTCTTCGGCTTTGAAACTGAGATGAGCACCGCCCCCTTGAGTCAGGAATGACTAGCACATATGTGCGAGGGGAACCTTTACCTTTTTAATGCCTTTATTATTGTTACAAATAACTCAAAGGTGGCAAAAATATCCAACACACATGCCTCCTCCTTTTTTATCCATAACAAGTAGTGAGGTGAGGTAAACTTAAGAGAAAGAGTAATTGGCCCAAGGTCACCCAGTTGGTTTTCATGACCTAGAATTCACAGGCTCCTGATTTCTGGGCCAGCGCTTTAACCACTACACCAAACCGGATCTACAGTGTCTATACTACTAAGACTCTTGTTGTCATGACCTTTTAACTGGGCAAAGTGGTTAATCATAGGGCAACAATTTTTGAACAACAAGGTACTTCAAATTGACAGACTTCCAGAATGTGTCCATATTCCACAGTTTCTGATGATTCCTGACAGATTCCTACAAGGAACTACAATGGGGAAGCCAGCAGTAAATCAGAAATCACTCCGGTTCCTACTGCTTTTTACCCATTCTTGGTCTTTCCATTTCTCTGTTTAGGTTAAAGAAATTTCCCTGAAACAATTAGCCAGAGTTGTCTAGTTTCATGCTAAAATTGATTCTGATTCACAGATACAATCAAACTAAGTGGTAGGGCACAAAGACCCAAGATCAACGACAGAAACACTGTCTAACTTGAAATCACCAATTTCCTGGTTTCTTGTGTTCAGATTGAATCTGAACTTAATTTTAATGTGCTTTAACAAGCAAACAAATCCACAAATCCCATCAAGTGAGGGCTTGGCAGCTAACCTGCCCTCAACCCCTGGGAGAATAGTCAGGGTATTGAGTTAAATTCCTTTTGAATAATCTTCCCTGGAAAATCTAACACAATTAGGTATTCTAGTACTTAAATTTCTTTTTAGAAGCTACTGAAGGACACCTGACATCCCCACATGTGGGGTTATGATATCATTGTGTGTAAGGATTCTCTTGGCTTACATTGCTGGCTTTGAGGTCTATTCTGAATTTATCTTGTTTTGCTTTAGTGCTCATGAGACTTATTTTGCCAGATTATTGGGACTAGAACTGTCATTGTAGTATTTGAAAAGCATGAGGCTGTACTTGCTATAGTTTATACTTGCCTCGTTCAATTAAATCTTTTTAGCAGCCTGAAGCTCTGTCAAATGAACACTTTGACTGTGATATTCTTACTGCTGATTTTTCCCAAAGGTGCTTTTTCAAAAGGCAACTGTTTTTCCTTGAAGATGTTTCGCTTCTCATCCAAGAACTTCTTTAGTTCTGCCATGGAAAAGGCATATTTCCTAGGTACCATAAGATGGTACTTGTCATCAATGTCATCTTATGGAAAGCATTAGCAGCATGCCTACCCTGTCTGGTCTGGTAGACTGACAGATGTTCTTTGGTAGAGGCTACCTGCAAATAACTTGAACCTGTGCCATCTGGGGTTTAAAAGTAATAACCAGCACCTTGAATTGCACCCAGAAACTGGGAGCCAGTGCAGTTTGCGCAAAATGAGCTGGTTAAACGTAGAGGTGCCCATCACTGCATGCCATTCTAACTTTAGGATGGTCTTCAAGGGTAGCCCCAAATAGATCATATTGCAGTAATCCTATTATTAGTCTGCTGTGAATTCAACTTCTTGCTGAAACATTAGTAAAATACTGGTTTTCTCTTCATTTGTACACTTGAAAAAGATTTAGAATGCCATTCATTGCAAAAGGATTTGACTCTCCCATCAGTTCTATGACTCCCTGAAATCTGTGAGGAGAGGAGGATGATTTTCTGGAACAGATCTGGGGGAAGCTGCAAGGGAGAAAGATGAACTGAAAACTGACTGTTCGTTACGCTTGAATTCACTCTATACAAACCCACAGCTCTTGTATCTCAGGAAGCCCTGTTGGTTTTCAAACATGATTGTTATTCTTTAAATAAACTTTTTTTTTGGGGGGGGGGGTGTCAAAAAATACAAGTTTGGAAGATATTGGTCACATGTGGGTAGGGCAGGTAAAAAAGGATGCATTTGGAGTAAAAATCACATTATCAAATCTTGTTCACCTTTTACCAGTTGATCCAGTCCCCAAACACTCTTTCCTCTTTTTTTGGAGCTAAAACTATTGAAAACGGGTATGATACAAAAGGACATTTGGTTGTGCTCCACCCTTTAGAATAGAGATAGCAATCATAACACTAAGATGACCTCAACCCCCCACCTCCCCTTTTGTAAAATTGTGTTGCTTAATTTAAGTGGCAGTCCATGGAGAAACTCACTTACTGCTGTTCCGCAAAGAGAGTGAGGAACAAATGGGCAACTTTTATTTTCCTTTAAGAAGCTACTGAAGGACACCTGACATCCCCACATGTGGGGTTATGATATCATTGTGTGTAAGGATTCTCTTGGCTTACATTGCTGGCTTTGAGGTCTATTCTGAATTTATCTTGTTTTGCTTTAGTGCTCATGAGACTTATTTTGCCAGATTATTGGGACTAGAACTGTCATTGTAGTATTTGAAAAGCATGAGGCTGTACTTGCTATAGTTTATACTTGCCTCGTTCAATTAAATCTTTTTAGCAGCCTGAAGCTCTGTCAAATGAACACTTTGACTGTGATATTCTTACTGCTGATTTTTCCCAAAGGTGCTTTTTCAAAAGGCAACTGTTTTTCCTTGAAGATGTTTCGCTTCTCATCCAAGAACTTCTTTAGTTCTGCCATGGAAAAGGCATATTTCCTAGGTACCATAAGATGGTACTTGTCATCAATGTCATCTTATGGAAAGCATTAGCAGCATGCCTACCCTGTCTGGTCTGGTAGACTGACAGATGTTCTTTGGTAGAGGCTACCTGCAAATAACTTGAACCTGTGCCATCTGGGGTTTAAAAGTAATAACCAGCACCTTGAATTGCACCCAGAAACTGGGAGCCAGTGCAGTTTGCGCAAAATGAGCTGGTTAAACGTAGAGGTGCCCATCACTGCATGCCATTCTAACTTTAGGATGGTCTTCAAGGGTAGCCCCAAATAGATCATATTGCAGTAATCCTATTATTAGTCTGCTGTGAATTCAACTTCTTGCTGAAACATTAGTAAAATACTGGTTTTCTCTTCATTTGTACACTTGAAAAAGATTTAGAATGCCATTCATTGCAAAAGGATTTGACTCTCCCATCAGTTCTATGACTCCCTGAAATCTGTGAGGAGAGGAGGATGATTTTCTGGGACAGATCTGGGGGAAGCTGCAAGGGAGAAAGATGAACTGAAAACTGACTGTTCGTTACGCTTGAATTCACTCTATACAAACCCACAGCTCTTGTATCTCAGGAAGCCCTGTTGGTTTTCAAACATGATTGTTATTCTTTAAATAAACTTTTTTTTTGGGGGTGTGTGTCAAAAAATACAAGTTTGGAAGATATTGGTCACATGTGGGTAGGGCAGGTAAAAAAGGATGCATTTGGAGTAAAAATCACATTATCAAATCTTGTTCACCTTTTACCAGTTGATCCAGTCCCCAAACACTCTTTCCTCTTTTTTTGGAGCTAAAACTATTGAAAACGGGTATGATACAAAAGGACATTTGGTTGTGCTCCACCCTTTAGAATAGAGATAGCAATCATAACACTAAGATGACCTCAACCCCCCACCTCCCCTTTTGTAAAATTGTGTTGCTTAATTTAAGTGGCAGTCCATGGAGAAACTCACTTACTGCTGTTCCGCAAAGAGAGTGAGGAACAAATGGGCAACTTTTATTTTCCTTTAACATATTGCACTTGGGGAAAAAAAATCCATAATGAATTTCCCTCCCTGCTGGAAAGCTCAGGGCAGTTTGATGTCACTAGGCCTCTTCTTACAAAGAGAGAAAGAAATAGTACCTAAAGTAAGTCATTGTTATTTATATTCAGCCTCAAATGCTAACAATGTATTATCTGATAGGGTTGGGACTATTTCTTTCTCTCTCTTTGTAAAGTAAAATAGAAATTCTGAAGAAAGTCAATAAAAGAATCGCACACATTTTTGTCAGGAGAGTGTAAGTAATGTCAATAGGCCATATTTGAGTGGAGTAAAACTGCTCAGGACTTTTAAAAACTTTCTATGAAGGCTTTTTATCACTCCAGTCACACCAGCAAGTCCTTGCTCTTAGTTGGCATGCATGCATTTAAGTTTTTTAAATAGTTTTTATTGTAATGTATTGTTTTTACTTGGCTGTTCACCGCCCTGAGTCCTTCGGGAGAAGGGCGGTATAAAAATTAAAATATTATTATTATTATTATTATATTATTATTATGCATGCACTACCACTACCTCTGCTAATTCTACAGATCTAAATATATGGCACTTTTTTATTTTTTTGCCCAACTCGCCAAGGTATAATAACGAAGAGATGAAAACTAAGTTGATTACATGGTTTATGTATGCTCTTCCCAATAGTTATTTATCACAAGCTTACCTTTCCTCCAAGGAATATACTGAATAATTGTCGTGTGTCCCCGTCCCCCCCCAGTCTCCTGCTAGGTACACCAATAATCTTTTATCTTAGACTAGGCTGTGTTGATATCCTAGAAACATCTCAACTTCATAGATGAATGTGGATTTGAACCTGATGTTCTCCAGGTCTGGCCTGATACATTTAATCTGCTATTTCGACTTCTCTGTATTGGGCCAATTGTTGTATATAAAAAGTCTTCAGTCTCACAAGTACCATCTGTAATGGAACAAATGGTCTAACATTAAAGGAGAATATTTTCTATTTGCACAGAATTTCGGTCATAAGGGGTCAAATCCCCAAACCAATGTTTGAAAAGTTGTATTTTTAGCACAAGAACAGACAGTCTGCTCTCACATTAAGATTGAAGAGCTGTGTACATTGGGCGGTTTTGCAGAATGGGTTCTATTACTGTATATCATGAAGAATTATGATGTTTCCAGTTTTTGTGGAAAAGTGGTGATTGAAATGTTATGGAAAAATAGACTATCTTTGGCATATTAATGACATCCAGCTCTAAAATACCTGATTGCTATTCCCAGTATCTTCATGTATACTTCAATAATACTGAAGGTAAAATAATGACTTTTACTGTCTTGTACTGCAGCTGCCGGTCCACGTGCTAGCATGGTGATTTCATATAGGCAGTCCTCTATTTACAATAGTTCATTTAGTGACCATTCAAAATTACAGTGGCACTGAAAAAACTGACTTACAACCATTGCATCATCCCCATAGGCACATGATCAAAATTCAGACACTTGGCAACTCATTCATATTTATTATGTTTGCATTATCCCAGAGTCATGTGATCATCTTTTGCGACCTTTTAACAAGCAAAGTCAGTGGGGAAGCCAGATTCTTTTAACAACCATGTTACTAACTTAACAAAGGCAGTGATTCACTTAACTGTGGAAAGAAAAGTCATAAAATGGGACAAAACTCACTTAAATGTCTCAATTAGCAATGGAAATATTGGGATTAATTGTGGTCGTAAATTGAGAACTACTTGTACTGCTTCCTGATACCATCACTGCAAGTAAGACCAGAACCTTACTACAATAAGAGTGCCTCTAATTTACATAAATAACCAGAAGTGATTAACCATAACCTGGGTGGCAATATCAAAGGTTGCAGAAAGACCAAATAGTTTCAGAAGAATTGCACTTCCTTAAGGGGACATCTGTTGTGAAGATCAGGGCAGTGAACCAGAGCCTAGACTGAAAAGTTCAGCATATCCAAGTACATCTGCAGCTGCACAGACAGCACTCTCTTAAAGACTTTGTTTAAGGAGCATTGTTAATAGAGGAACATTTGGCAACATTCCCTGCAACTGGGGAAGCCTTCTTCAGGAGCAAACAGAACATTGCCTTCTTTAAGATCAATGGTACCATTCCATCATGTACCCATGTATCTATTTTCTGGATTTACACAGTCCTTCACTTTTGGCAAGTACAAATGAGCTCAGATGATGGGCCGGTGAGCGACAGATTTCTTGAATTGAAAGTGATCCCGCAGATTGAGACTATCTTGTTTCCCTGAAAATAAGACCCAACTGGAAAATAAGCCCTAGCATGATTTTTCAGGATGCTTGTAATATAAGCCCTACCCCAAAAATAAGCTCCAGTTAAGCTCTTCAGTAGACAGAAGCATTTAGTACTGTATTTCCCCAAAATAAGACCTAACTGGAAAATAAGACATAATGCGTCTTTTGGAGCAAAAATTAATATAAGACCCGGTCTTATTTTGGGGGAAACACAATAGATAGTGCACAGTTAGAATAGAATTTTTTTTATTGGCCAAGTGTGATTGGACACACAAGGAATTTGTCTTGGTGCATATGCTCTCAGTGTACATAAAAGATACGTTCATCAAGTTATAGCATTTATAGCAGTTATAGCAAACTGTATAAAGAACTGAACTCAGGTTAGCATGAAGATAAGTGATTTCATTCTCAAAATACCTCACAAATCTGTCTTTGTAGTTCTAGCATTGAAATTTTTGGAGGAGATGACAATAAGCTAGCCATCATTTCTTAAGAGCTCATCGAATCCTAGAATGGAAAGAATCTTGGAGAACATCTAGTACTCTTTTACAACCTTAGCAACTTTCAGTTATATGGACTTCCAACTCCCAAAATTCTCAAGAAGGACCAAACTGGCTGGAAAATTCTGGGTACAGGAAGTTGCCAAGGTTGAGAAACATTGATCTTCCCTGCCACAGATACTTGTGGTACTTAATAATAATATAATAACAACAGAGTTGGAAGGGACCTTGGAGGCCTTCTAGTCCAACCCCCTGCCCAGGCAGGAAACCCTACATCATCTCAGACAGATGGTTATCCAACATTTTCTTAAAAATTTCCAGTGTTGGAGCATTCACAACTTCTGCAGGCAAGTTGTTCCACTTATTAATTGTTCTAACTGTCAGGAAATTTCTCCTTAGTTCTAAGTTGCTTCTTTCCTTGATCAGTTTCCACCCATTGCTTCTTGTTCTACCCTCAGGTGCTTTGGAGAACAGCCCACTTCTCTGTGGCAGCCCCTGAGATATTGGAACACTGCTATCATGTCTCCCCTAAACCTTCTTTCCATTAAACTAGACCTACCCAGTTCCTGCAATCGTTCTTCATATGTTTTAGCCTCCAGTCCCCTAATCATCTTTGTTGCTCTTCTCTGCACTCTTTCTAGAGTCTCAGCATCTTTTTTACATCGTGGCAACCAAAACTGAATGCAGTATTCCAAGTGTGGCCTTACCAAGGCATTATAAAGTGGCACTAACACTTCACGTGATCTTGATTCTATCCCTCTGTTTATGCAGCCCAGAACTGTGTTGGCTTTTTTAGCAGCAGCTGCACACTGCTGGCTCATATCTAAATGGTTGTCCACTAGGACTCCAAGATCCCTCTCACAGGTACTACTATTGAGCAAGGTACCACATATACGGTACCGGTGCATTTTGGTTTTTTTGTCTAAATGTAGAACCTTACTTTTTTCACTGTTGAATTTCATTTTGTTAGATAGCGCCCAATGTTCAAGTCTGTCAAGATCTTTCTGTAATTTGAGCCTATCTTCTGGAGTTGGCTATTCCTGCCAGCTTGGTGTCATCTGCAAATTTGATGAGTTCCCCATCTACCCTCTCGTCCAAGTCATTGATGAAGATGTTGAAGAGTACTGGGCCTAAAACAGAGCCTTGGGGTACTCCACTGCATACTTCCCTCCATGTGGATGTAGTTCCGTTGAGGACTACATGTTGAGTGCGGTTGGTCAGCCAGTTACGGATCCATCTGGTGGTAGAGCTGTCTAACCCACATTTTTCTACTTTATCTAGTAGTAGGTTATGATCTACTTTATCAAATGCTTTACTGAAGTCCAAGTAAATTATATCGACAGCATTCCTCTGGTCTGCTAATTTTGTCACTTTGTCAAAGAATGCAATAAGATTAGTCTGGCATGATCTGTTTTTGACAAAACAGTTGGCTTTTGGTCATTACTTTGTTTGCTTCTAAGTGTTCGGTGATTCGTTGCTTGATTATCTTTTCCAGAATCTTCCCCGGTATTGAGGTCAGGCTGATAGGTCTGTAGTTTCCTGGATCTGTTTTTTCCCTTTTTTGAAGATGGGAACTACATCAGCTCTTTTCCAGTCCTCTGGCAGCTCCCCTGTGCTCCAGGATCTTTGAAAGATATAGTTCAGTGGTTCTGAGATTTCGTCTGCCAGTTCCTTCAGAACCCTGGGGTGTAATCCATCCTATCCTGGTGATTTGAACTCGTCCAGTGTAGACAAGTGTTCACTTACCATTTTCTTCCCTATTTTAACTTGTGTTCCTAATCTGTTTTTTGTGGTGCTGTTTTTGATAGGTTGGATTGTTTTTTCCTTTTGTGTAAAGACAGAGGCAAAAAATGAGTTAAGTAGATCTGCTTTCTCCCTGTTGCTTGTCATCTTCTTGCCACTTTCTCCCAGCAATGGGCCATTTGTTTCCTTGACTTTTTTCTTGTTTTTAACATGTTGGAAGAATCTTTTTTTGTTATTTTTTACTTTTGTCACTAGCCTTTGTTCATTGTGAGCCTTAGCTTTCCTCACTTCATCTTTACAGGCTCGGGCTATTTGCTGATATTCTGCCTTAGTTATTTGCCCCTCTTTCCACTTTTTATATTTGTCCTTTTTGTCTTTCAATTTGTCAGATAGTTCTTTATGCATCCATGCTGGTTTCTTTTGAGATCTATTATTTTTCTTCATTGGTATTGTGTTAGACTGGGCTTTTATAATCTCACTTTTCAAAATTTCCCAAGCTTCTTGAGTTGTTTTCCCCCTGAGGATTCTTATCCATGGAATCCTCAAGCTCTCTCTAAGTTTATTGAAATTAGCTCTCTTAAAGTCCAAGACTCTAGTTTGACTTTGTTCTACTACTTGTGTTTGCTTAATGTTGAATTCCAATATTGCGTGGTCACTTGCCCCCAAGGTTCCTGTAGCTTCAACACCTATCATTTCATCTCTGTTAGTGAGAATTAAGTCCAGTAAGGCTGATCCCCTTGTTGCCTTCTCTACTTTTTGGGAATGTACTTGTACCACAGTACATTGAAATTTTATACAGTGAGGTGTGAATGGTCATATTCAAGACCTTACACAATTTGTGCTGTACTTATTTATTTATTTGATCCCACCTTTATTAAAAATCAGCAAACATACCTAATATTCCTTCCTCTTCCTATTTTTTTCATAATAATCTGTGAGATGGGTTGGGCTGAGAGAGAGTCACTGACTGTAAATCACCCATCTGGCTTTCATGTCTAAGTGGAACTAGAACTCAGTGTCTCCTGGTTTCTAGCCTGGCCTTCTATAGGCCAACAAGGATACTGACATTATCTCTACAATGGCTTTGGTAAAATCTTCCAGAACATTCAAGAAATCAACCGATTCTACAATTGTCTCGGATGGACCATCCTAATGTATTCCTTACTCTTTCAGGTGGACAATGAGGCTACAAAGCCACAAGTCTCCAGAAGCTGGCTTCTGCACTGTCCATTGTTAACATGTTGTTCTTAGGCCAAAATTAGATCAAGAGGGTGCAATTTCCTATACATTGACTTGCTTGTGGCATTCATAGAAGCAATGGAATCACTGCAGTTGATAAATTATTATCCTGGTTGTTAAGCAAATCTGACTTCCCCATTGACGTTGCTTGTCAGAAGGTCCACAAAAAGTGATCACATGACCTCAGGGCACTTCAATGGTCATAAGTACAAATCAGTTGCCAACCATCTGAATTTTGATCATGTGACTAGGGATGCTGCAAAGATCGTAACTATGAAATACAGTCATGTCACATTTTTCAGTGCTGTTGTAACTTTGAACAGTCATTAAATGAGCTGTTGTAAGTTGAGGACTACCTGTAAAAGTTGTGGTCCTCAAGGCCTATTGAATTGAATTTCTGTATCACATTGGGGACCACAACCAGTTTGGTCAGGAATGGTAATGGAGAAGGGTAGCACTAACAATGCATCTTAACTGATCCTGATTAGACTCTTGAAAACATTTTCTAGTGAGTGGGGTAGTATTTCTGTCCCCGGGTTCAGTTGCTTGGACCAGGGCTGCATTTAGAAACAAAGTGGATAAAGTTGGGTTAAATCTCTAGGACTAGCTTGCTCATCCATGTGTAAGTAGCGTGTTTCCCCAAAAATAGGACATGCCCCAAAAATAAGGCCAAGCCTGATTTTTGGGGTGGGCCTAAATATACACCCTCCCCCCAAAATAACTCCCCCTCACACACACACAGGTCCCTCAACCACCCACCCAGCCCTCCCAAGGCAGCCACATCCCTGCAAACTCATGCGCCTCTGCCCCTTTTGCTGCCCGTGGCACCGACCATAGATCTCAAGCGCCTGCTCCTGTGCCATGGTGGCGGCCCGCCCGCTCTCGCCCCCGTACCCAGACTCCACGTCCGCATAGCCTGTGCAGTCACCACCCCAGGGCTTCCTTCACAGGGTGGCCACCAGCAGCCAAGCTCAGCCGCGGGCGAGGAGCGTTGGCCATGGCTGGGCCGGCTGAGCTGTGTCTGTTGGTGCTGCCCTTGGCGCAGCTGTCAGGTGCCTGGAAAGAGTAAACTGGACCTGCGGGCTCACTGGCAGGCGCTCCGATCAGTCAGCGCTCAGGCAATCAGAGCGGAGAGGAACTGGGGGAAGGGGAGGCCTCAGGCCACTGTCACCATAGAGTGGGAAGCACACTCCCAGAGCGGCTGCTGCCCTGGCTGTGATTTGTAAGCTGCAGAGGCAGAGTTTGGGGGAAAGAAAGAAAAACTTCTGCTGGTTCTGCTTTAGGCTGCATGCAAGGAAATCGGCAGAAGTCTTTTTCTCTCTCCCTCAAACTCTGCCTCTGCAGCTTACAAACCCCAGCCAGGGCAGCAGCCGCTCTGGGAGTGTGCTTCCCACTCTATGGTGACGGTTGGAGCTGGAGCCTGCAAGGAGAGCTGGCCAAGGCCGTGGCTTCCGCGTGGGTGCTGTTGGTGGGCGCCAGTGGCGGGCACCGATGGCATTGGCTATGAGTTCAAGTACCTGGTGCTCACCAGCTTCACCCACAGCCCTTATTTCGGGATTCAAAAGAAAATAAGACCCTGTCTTTTGATTGTTTCCTGATTGCTTATTTGTACCCTATGACTATCATTAAGTGTTGTACCTTAGAATTCTTGATGAAGATACCTTTTCTTTTATGCACACTGAGAGCATATGCACCAAGACAAATTCCTTGTGTGTCCAATCACACTTGGCCAATAAAAAATTCTATTCTATTCTGTTCTTATTTTCAGGGAAACACGATCGATCCATGAGATTGATTTATTGTACTATTATTGTGAATAAAGTCTCATAAATAAAGTTGCCCAGCAAAAAGTGATCAACAAAAAATGCCATTTGTGCAGATTAATAACTGGGATAATGTTATCTCTCTTCCCCTCCCCCAAATATTACTGCTAGTTGTGGTTTCCGTGTTGAGAGAACACGTAGCAACATTGATAGGCAAATACTGCATTTAAGAATCCAAGCTATCCTTCAGAGGGAGTGGTAACTAAACTAAATTTGTCTACTATTTCTTCCTTTGTTTTCATAAGGCTACGATATCAGAGCCATCATGTTGTTGTTGTTTTGCTTAGGATGGCTTATGGACCCAGCCATTATAGTATGCAAACTATAGTTTAGAGAAATATAATCTCTGATGTGTAGCAATATTGCATGAAAACAAACTACAAAAGCAGAACTACTTAGCTTCTCTTTTGGCTTCAGGTTCCTTTGTGAAGTGGATAATTGATTGATACAAAGTGGGAGCAGTTTATATTAAACCTCACTGGCAGATTCCTTCTTCCAAAGCTTCCTCAATAAAAGTTTTATTTATGGATATGGCCCCACAGCTCACAGCTGTTCTGAGCAACATACACATTAATATAGCAAAACCTGAAAGGTTAAACCAGTTTTCTTGAAGGTAATCATAGCTAGGGAGTACATTCATAGTACAAACATATTAAAATATAATTCAGATCAGGTGGACATAGATACTAATCTAACCCAAAACCTGAGGGAAAAGTCAGGTGTTGAAGACTCATTTGAAGAATAGCAGAATTGTGTTTTTTCAAAAAAAAAAAAACCCAGGTGATACCATGACAGAGGGCAGGTACCATGACAGAGAAGGCATTCTTCCTGGATCCTATCAGAGGGTATTGCTGAATAGGCTGAAGCACACCCATTCTGTTGGATCTTACGGGATGGGCAGAGACAGTAGGAGAAAGGCAGCCTCCGGATAGCCAGTTCCTAGGCATGAAGGGTTTTGTATGTGATAGCTACCTAGAAGCTGATAGCATAAAATGCTTATACAGATAGTCCTCGACCACAATTGAGCCCAAAATTTACGTTGTTAAGTGAAACAATTGTCAAGTGAGTTTTGCTCCATTTTACGATTTTTCTTGCCACAGTTGTTAAGGGAATCAATGCATTTGTTAAGTTAGTAACCTGGTTGTTAAATGACTCTGGATTCCCCATTGACTTTGTTGGTCAGAAGGTCATAAAAGGGAATCGCATGACCTCAGGACACAGCAATAGTCATAAGTATGAGCCAGATGCCAAGTATCTGAATTTTGATCACATGACCAAGGGGATGCCGCAATGGTCATAAGCGTGAAAAACTGTCGTAAGTCCCTTTTTCAGTGCTGTTGTAACTTTGAACGGTAATTAAATGGAATGGTTGTAAATCGAGGGCTACCTTTTAATAGACAACCACAATTTGGACTGTATCGTCTTCCACTCTCCTAATCTGTCCAGATAGAAAGTTGTTACCTCACCTATCAAAGGTTTGTCCCTCTATTCCTAAAAAAAAATAGGTGCCTTAAGATCTTTATCCCCACTGCTCAGAAATTCAGAATTTAAGAAACCTATTGCCAGTTCCGAAGCACAGAGGAAGGCTGCGTAACCCTGCTGACTTGCATAGAGGGAAGGTTTCAATTAAAAATGGCTGCTTATGTATTGAAATGAAATCTCCAGTTATATAAAGGAGTTTATTGGGAAAAGGCAAATGTAGGAAACACAGGGAAGGCAACACCCAGTTTTCTAATTAAAATCGATAGTCAGCCTAGCTAAATTAGTTTCTTAATGCCTTCTTAAACTCTTGGATTTCAGCATATTTTCAGAGGTCATTACAGAAAAATTGATAGAGGGCTCCTGCTTGGATTTTATTTTTTAATGGAGCTCTATCCTTTGGTGTGGAAGATAATTGAAAGACAATTTCATTTAGGGAGATAGATTGCCTCTTTGTCCATTCAAGAAAAAAAAATGTATCTCTGACGTCCAAAGCCTTAGCTGGCAAATTCTAAATTATATGGTGACTAAGCTCTCCTAACTTCCTTTAGTTGAATTATAAAATGAGAGCCAGTATTGTTCTGGTGGTTGAGGCATCATCAGTCTGGAAATGAGGATTGTGAGTTCTAGTCCTGCCTTAGGCATGAAAGCCAGCTGGGTGACTTTTGGGCCTGTCGCTCGCTCTCAGCCCAGCTCACCTGACAGGGTGGTTATTGTGTGGAAAGTAGGAGGAGGAAGGGAGATGTGTTCACCAACTTGAGTTATTATATAAAAATAAGGATAAAAATATTTATTTAAAAAACTGTTTTCACCAGTTGTGCCATTATATTAATGGAACTACATGGGAGAGGCTTTTTTGGGAAAACAAAAGCTGAGTTTTATTTATTCAAATATCTCATTATGGGATCAAGGCTTTAGGAAACCTTGTTGCACCATACTTTAAAACTAGGGATTTATTATAATGTTTCAGCTAGCTGTTGGGAAAAGATTTGACAAAATATTCCATCACAATCAAATTAATAGCAACAGCACTTTACATTGCTTTACAGCCCTCACTAAGCAGTTTACAGAGTCAGCATATTGCCTCCAACAATTTGAGTCCTCATTTTACCCACCTTGGAAGGATAGAAGGTTGAGTCAACTTTGAGCCTGGTGAAATTTGAACTGCCAAATTGCAGGCAGCCAACAGTCAGCAGAAGTAGCCTGCAGTACTGCATTCTAACCACTGCACCACCTTGGCTCAATACACTCATAAAGTATCAATACTTGTCTATTAGGTGATCTGGTGCTACAACCATAGCCAGAGAGGAATGATTTATGGTTCCTTGTAAAACTAGAATGAAGTTCCAATAGAAGAGAATATAAGTAACTCAGAGATGAACTGTGAAGTTTTTAGTGCTCTCTAAACTTGGTTGTTTGCTTGTAGATTTTTTATTATTCAAATAGATATCATCAATGTGATTGAGTGTGGGTTTGCTGTCTGCTTATATATAGTTGCTTGCTGTGCCAGTTTCGTTGGAGGTATGGTTTCCTTTATTCTGCCTGATCGATTGTCTGGTGTTGGTTGATCTTGCTTATCTGAGCGATAGCTGCTGGAAGGGAGGTGTTCTAGTCATTTCTTTCTAGATTTTTATTGCCTCTATTGAATTGTGTGTAAATATGGTTTATCTCAATGCTTTCATTACAGGTAATCCTTGACTTACAACTTAATTTATCTTACTAAGTGAAACAGTTGTAAAGTGAGTTTTGCTCCCATTTTTTTGTTTTTGTTTACATTTACATTTACATTCTCCGAAGACTCAGGGCGGCTTACAATGTATAAGGCAATAGTCTCATTCTATTTGTATATTTTTTTACAAAGTCAACTTATTGCCCCCCCCAACAATCTGGGTCCTCATTTTACCTACCTTATAAAGGGTGGAAGGCTGAGTCAACCTTGGGCCGGGCTCGAACCTGCAGTAATTGCAGGCTCTGTGTTCTAATAACAGGCTTCTCTACTGCCTGAGCTATCCCGGCCCATTTTACAACCTTTCTTGCCACAGTTGTAATTGAATCACTGCAGTTAAGTTAGTAACATGGTAATTAAGTGAATCTGGCTTTCCCATTGACTTTGCTTGTCAGAAGGTCATGAAGGGTGATCACCTGACCCTGTGAGACTGCAACCATCATAAATACATGCCAGTTGCCAAGCATCTGAATTTTGATCACATGACCATGATATGCTGCAACGGTTGTAAGTGTGAAAAATAGTCATAGGTCGCTGTTTTCAGTGCCACTGTACGTTTGAATGGTTGCTGAATGAACTTTTGTAAGTCAAGGATTACCTATAATACTCATAAATTGCAAGTAAACAGATGGAAAGATTGTTCCCTCCCCCCAACATTGAATGTATGGTTTGAGTGTGGAACCAACACCAAGGTTACTAAGGGTGGTGGTGAGCTTACTTTACAGGACATGTTGAAGCAGAGGCTAGAAATTATCTGCCTGCCATTTCATAGTTTGGATTTCAGCAGTGAACAGGATTGGGCTTGCTGTCCTTCGCTTCTCTCCCACTCTGGAATGAGCTTCCCCCTGGTTTACGTCAAGTACCTGATCTTCGGACCTTTCGCCATGAGCTGAAAACGCACTTATTTATTCAAGCGGAACTGGCCTAAAATTTTATTGGGTTAAAATTTTATTGGGTTATTTATATTTTAATATTTTAATTCGTTTTAAATCTGGCCATTTTATAATATGCTTGTTTTAATTTCTTTTAATATTGATATTGTGATTTTTTACTTGGCTGTACACCGCCCTGAGTCCTTCGGGAGAAGGGCGGTATAAAAATTGAATAAAATAAATAAAAAATAAATAAACTGTAAATCCCAGAGGTGTTTTTTCAAAAGGCAACTTGGACTTTCTTTGTTTTTCCTTGAAGATGTTGCTTCTCATCCAAGAAGCTTCTTCAGTTCAGAACTGAAGACGCTTCTTGGATGAGAAGCAAAACGTTTTCAAGGAAAATCAAAGGAAGTCCAGTTGCCTTTTGAAAAAGCACCTCTGGGACAACCACAACTGGATGACTGAGAAACTCCACAGACATTCCCATTGTAAAGGTTTTGTGAACTTGGTCAGTAGGGCCCATGTTTTCCTTTAGCAGCTTTAATCAGCTGCTATCAACAGTTCATTTAGTGACCATTTGAAGTTATTGAAAAAAATGACTTAAGACCATTCACAGAACCATTGCAGCAACCCCATGGTCATGTGATCAAAATTCAGATGCTTGGCAATTGACTCATTTATGACATCGTTTAATCGCCTTTTGCAACCTTCTAACAAGCAACGTCAGTGGGGAAGCCAGATTCACTTAACAACCATGTTATTAATTTAACAACTGCAGTGATTCATTTAACAGCTGAGGCAAGAAAGGTCATAAAATGGAGCAAGACTAGTTTAACAATTTTCTTGCTTAACAACAGAAATGTTAGATTCAGTTATGGTCGCAAGGTAAGTTCGGGACTACCTGTAAAAGTAATTTCTCCTTCCGTAAGGACAAGATACTGCAAGAGAGGAAGGGAACAAGCAGCAGGGACAAGGAAAGGATCCGTAGGGGTGTGAGGCAAAATTGTGCGCAAGTATGCTATGCTGGGTTATCAGTGTTTGAGGGGAAGCAGAAGAGAAGATTCTGAGAAGATGGGGTGGGTAGACAAACTGTGGAGGCAGGAGGAAAGGGCAATGTATATCAGCTTTGCCGTGCTTAAACCTTGAAATCACTCTGGGACCCCTCTAAATTTTCTGTTTTCTGAACAACCAACATTATTTTGGTTTTTAATCTCAACTTAGCCAGGACTCATCTGAAATAGCTTGGCAGAACTTTCAGATTTAAAGCAAAATGTAATTTTCTTACTGAAGATGCTTTTCTTCAGAGCATAGTAAATAAAATTGTGTCTATTTATGAAAATGCTATGAGGATGAAGAATGCATTTCTAACAAGGTAGCAGAGAGGGAAATTGCATAATTGCCCCCTATGGCATGTTGTTGATGTAGTGAATGGCTGCTGTTAATTGCCTGTAATTGTTCCATTGGTATAGCAACCATACCGAGTCACAGCTTTTGTGTTACCATGATCACATGTCAGCAGTGCTCAAGTTACACTGTTGTGTCACTGTGCAACTGAGGTTTTAATGCAGTGGAATATATAAAGAACTGACTTTCACCATCTGGGGTTCTCCAGAACTACTGCTCTCTTCATTCATAAATTTGAAAAATAAATAAATAAATAAATAAATAAATAAATAAAATTTTTTATTTATTTATTTTTCAAATTTATATACCGCCCTATCTCCCTGAGGACTCAGGGCGGTTCACAGGCAGTTAAAATACATATAAATACAGATTAAAAAACAACAATTAAAAAACTTATTCTATTGCCCAAATTTAAAATAGTATAAATAATAAAAACCCCTTAAAACCCATAACTTTAAAATCTAATCCAGTCCCGCGCAGATAAATAAGTGTGCTTTAAGCTCGCGACGAAAGGTTCGGAGGTCCGGAAGTTGACGAAGTCCTGGAGGGAGTTCGTTCCAGAGGGTGGGAGCCCCCACAGAGAAGGCCCTTCCCCTGGGTGTCGCCAGACGGCACTGCCTAGCTGACGGCACCCTGAGGAGTCCCTCCCTGTGAGAGCGCACGGGTCGGTGAGAGGTATTTGGTAGCAGTAGGCGGTCCCGTAAATAGCCCGGCCCTATGCCATGGAGCGCATGTTTATTGGCTTACCTTATTTTTTAAAAAATGCTTCATGATAGAAATAAAAGTAGAAAAGAACGTTTCTCTTGCCAATGACTTCAGGATCTGTAAAGTATATAAACTAATACTGCTGTTCTTTAATCATAAAGTTTTAACTTTTAGAACAGGTGTCCAAATTGTTTTGTTTCCCTACTACCTTTTCTTTTCTTTGTTAGCTATTTTTTAAAATAAATTTTGCTTGCTTGTTTGTTTGTAATTTAGAGGCTGCCTAACTCCAAATGGTCCTGGATGATTTACTCTTTAAAAGCAATAATAATAAAAAATAAACAGCAAAACAAACAACCCAAAAAAACCTTATAAAGGTTTGGTGACTGCCTGGGTAAACACCCAGGTTTTCAAAGACTTTTGAAACATCATTAAGGTGAAAGACGGAATGAATCTCTGGGGAGAGATACTATTCCAGAGGGCAAGCATCACAACAGAAAAACCATTTAATCTAAGAACAACAGTTACCATCCTGCTGATTGTTACAAAGCACTCAGGCAGTCTTGGGATAATGAGTACTGAAAGTGCTTTGCTGTTGAGAATCTTTTATGTTTGGAATGGGAAATAATTAACTAACTTATTCTTTGAATTTCAGGAAACTATTTGTAGGAGGCCTAGATTGGAGCACCACACAAGGTAAATTGATCTGCTTCCTAGATTGGTCCTGAACATCTTAATTTAAAACTATCTCAAAATCATAGTTAAAAGTATGACTTTCTCCCAGTTGAAAGCCGGACAGCAGTTTACATGATCCCAAGAAGGACTTGCTTTAAGCCTTTTGTGGTTTCTTTTTGAACGGCACAACCTCCAAAATCCATTCATTAATGGTTCTGCATGCTCTGTTCTCCTTTAAGGTACAGAAAGAAGTGATAGGTAGGCTGGTCTTCCTATGGCTCAAACAGAAACCTTCAGAAATCTCCCTTGAGCTTTAAAATCCTGCTTGTGTATATTGGCCTATTGACTACCACCACCACCACCATCATATCCCCCTTCAGTTGACCTTGTTAGTTTGTTCTGAACAGAGCTCCATTGCCTCTCTAGCCCCAAGTGGTTGGAAACCCATTTCAAGGTAATACTATTTTATATGTTGCTCTCTTTGTCCTAAAGAAGGGACTTATAACTGTGGTTGACTCACGTCATTGTGGGCTTCTTGCAGTGTGTTGAATACCATACTCTGAATGATGCTTGACAGGAAGGTTGACATTTGCAAAGGCATTTTTAGCTTGCAAAATGAGGAGGGGGAGAAAAAGTTGAATACTTAGTCCAACACTGGGATTACAAAAGGAATATTGGAGGGTCACAGACTGTATTTTACATCCCCAGAAGTATGTCCGTACTTAGAGACCTGAAAATATCCTCCCATAAATTTGCAAACTATCTTTATTCCTGGGGTGCATTTATTTCCATATTGGCCCATATTCTATTTTTGACAGACTAATCTCAACAAAGTATGTTTTTTCTTTAACAGAAACTCTCCGTAGCTATTTTTCCCAGTATGGGGAAGTTGTCGATTGTGTAATAATGAAAGATAAGACGACAAATCAGTCAAGAGGATTTGGATTTGTCAAGTTCAAAGATCCCAACTGTGTGGGAACTGTCCTGGCCAGCAGACCTCATACGTTAGATGGCCGAAATGTAAGTTATTCCACTTGGGTGCAGGTATACAACTGTGTGTCCAATTGACTCTTAAAATGAATATGATTAAATAATGCCTTTTAAGTGATAATGTCTTTGCTGAATCCTGACTGTACTGGAGACTAAGGCCTACTAGACCTCAGCTTTATTTTACATGTTGTCTCTATTATTTGTATATAATCTGCTCCAGGACCTAGGTTGGAACATTAGATGGAGAGGTTTTTGTTGATAGTTTTATTTGCGTTTCTCTTGTGACCACTGTAGGTTTTTATTCTTTGCTAATATTATTTTTATTGTCTTAATGTACTGTTGATGCCCAGAGTTGCTTTCACCAGTTGGGCAGTCATATAAATTGATTTAATAAATATATATAAGAAATCACTTCTTTATTACTACAATTATTGTCCTTTCCCGCCTTATTTTGGGAGTTACTGCAACATTCTAAATTCCTGGGTTAGCCATCATCAAAGTAAATACGATGGTAGAGTTTGGATCTACCAATGTTACTAAACCTCAACAGTGATTGTGTATTGCATTGTCATATACCATTTAAGGCCCAATAGCTTCTAAAAAGAGAAACTTTTTCTTTTGGTTTATAATTTCATCTCTACTTGGTCACCTCCAGCTTTTCCTACTTTCCTCTGGCATGTGACCTTTCCAAGGTGACATTTTAACAGATTATTTTTTAATAAAGCCTTCCTTTAATTCAGGGTTCTTTTTTGTGTCACATTTCTCTAGTTTTCTCTAGGAGAATAATATAACTTTGTTGAGTTGCACATGCCTCTACCACTGTTGACCCATGTGCTTTCCATTAGGTCATCATACGAGCATCTTAATATGTAATTTGATTCCACCATCTTGAAAGTGAGGTGGCAGGAATTAATATCCTATCTTATTTTCTCAAATGCTGGTACCAGTTAGCCCTCTTCACTTTTGCCCTCATTTGACAGATTGATCCCAAACCCTGTACTCCTCGAGGAATGCAGCCTGAGAGAACACGACCAAAGGAAGGATGGGTAAGGATGTGTCCTCACGTTGCTTCATATTCATATTCTTCCTCTTCTTGGTTTCTTCATTGCAATGTGGTGTGTTTGTCTCCCAAGACCAAGAGGCTTTGTTGTAAGCAGGCTATCAAATGCAGACACAAGTTTTAATGAGTAAATCTAGCTGATGAGATGTCATGTTTTGCTGAAAAGTAACTCACAGGGCTCCCAGCAGATTCTAAAAAACGAGATCTGAAATTTCAACTGCATTTGGAGTGATACATGTTCTCATTCTACTGTGCGAGGTTTAATATCAGGTAGGTGTAAAATCTCCCATTCAGATATTATTCTGAACTGTTTCTCAAAACAAAAGTAGAAAACTCATAGAAAAATACAGTTGTATCAGCAGTTACTATTGGTTACAACTGTTACAGTGGTTAATTCCAGTAAAAATAAATGAATATTACAAACCAGGAAATGCATTGACCAAAAAAAATATATCTTTGAATAAAAATTTCTTAACTTCTGCCTGCTGCTTTTAGGTAATATAACCTACAGGGCTTCCCTTTGACCCACCAATCCATAATAGAATTTGTCAATGATACTAGCTTGCGAAAATTTGTTTTGTAAATTCAGTGATACCCTTGGAGGACCAAGAGGTTGTACAGGAGAATTTACTTTTCAGTTACGTTGGGTTCAGAGACGTGGTGGCTCAGTGGCTAAGATGCTGAGCTTGTCAATCGAAAGTTCAGCAGTTTGAATCCCTAGCGCCGTGTAACGGGGTGAGCTCCCGTTACTTGTCCCTGCTTCTGCCAACCTAGCAGCTTGAAAGCACGTAAAAAAAAAAAAGTAGAAAAATAGGGATCACCTTTGGTGGGAAGGTAACAGCATTTCAGTTCAAATGTGTTGAGGGTAAGCAAGCTAATACTTTACAGTTTAATTTATTTATTCAATCAATCAATCAATTTATTTTAAATGTTTTAGAGCCATCAGCTCTATCAACATGAGATGAAATATTCTTGCCAACTTCTACATGTCAGGAAATAAATAACTTTTTTTAATAGAGAAATCCTTGTTTCAGTACAACTCTCCCTTTTCTGTTGGTAGAAAGGATCCAGGAGTGATAGCAAGTCCCATAAAATTTTTGTTGGTGGGATCCCTCACAACTGTGGCGAAACGGAGCTCAGGGAATACTTCAAGAAGTTCGGAGTGGTGAGTTATTGTGATGGAATACATTATTTCATGAAGGAGGTTATCATAACTTTTTAAAATATTTTTTTCAATTGGTGGGATAAATAAGTTTGTGGCTGGTTGATGTTCATTTTAAAAAAAATGATATTTCTTATGTTTACATAAACCCTTCATTGTAACATTCTGTTTGAGAGTTTCTGAGTTTGTGCTTTTAATCTCCTCTTCTGGCATTTTTATTAACTGGACACCATGAAATTTGACCATGTAGCCATAGAATTTTGCAACATTAGAAAGCTTTGTTACATGTTTACTTTCATATGATTTCAACAGTGGTTTTGCTGTAGTAATAATGTTTTGTTGAGGGGAGAGTTAATGGATAAACAGTATTTTAAGTAACAACCTGAAGCCTTTAGTAAGGACTTGGCAACTTTCTGCTTAGACAACAATAAAATTGATAAAATTTGATAAAATTTGCAATTGTTGCCTTGGTCATTTGCAGATGCATTTGGGTTTGTTTATTTGTTTTGTTTTGATTGGATTGCATTGGATTTTTACATTTTAGCCAAGTTTGGTTCCTAATGCCCTATTGCAGTGACAGTGAACCTTTTCGGCACTGAGTGCCCAAACGTGCATGTGCGTGCGCCGGAGCACTGGAAACCTGAAGACCAGCTGGCTGGTGCGCGCAAATCTGTTTTTGGCTGTTTTTTGGGCCGTTTTCAGGCCGTTTCCAGGCTGAAAACGGCCCAGAAACAGCCAGAAAAATGGCCTGGTTTTTGGCCTTTTTCAGACCGTTCTGTGGCGCTCCGGCACCCACAAAGACCAGCTGGCCGGCATGCATGAAACCAGAAGAGCAGCTGGCAACGGCGCACGTGCCCACCGAGAGGGCTGTGCGTGTCACCTCTGGCACCCGTGCGATAGGTTCACCAGCACAGCCCTATTTTTTAGGGGTGACGGGTGTTTTAATCTCAGCATATTTGAAAAATAGTAAATTGAGAAATTTATAATAGGAATATAAAGAGATGCAGCCTATTGCATTGTATTATAATACTGTAGTCTATTCTTGGTCCTGGGTGTTAATACTCAGGGCTTCCAGCTTTTTTGCATAAGCAGGACTGGCTAACAAAATATGAGCTCTGCCTCCCACCCCAAACAACTTTTTCATTGCTTCTTTGGGCAAGATTGTTCAGTTTTCATTAAATATTCACACACCTTGCATTGGGTTATATTACTTTCCTCCTCTGCTCATGACCCTATCCCTTAGTTTTCTTTCTTTCGCCTCTTCCCAAAATAGGTAAGTAAAAGTACTTCATTACATAAACAAATGCAATTTATCATTTTATTAGTAAGAGTTATGTGTGTTATACAGCAGCCTTTCCTAGTCTAAATACCTTTAAATATTATGGAGCGTAGTTCCCCTAATCCATCGCAATTGGCAATAACATTTGGGAATTGTGTGGGATACAGTCCAAAACTCTGAAGGAAACCAGGTTTATATGTCAATATAGAATAATATGAGAAGAGTCACACTCTATAAATGCTGTCTTCTCTGCTCCAGTCTCCCTGTGCTAATCTAGTATTTATACTGAATTATACCTATTTGCTTTCATCATAGGGCTGTATTAAATCAACAAAGCCTACAAAAACAATTGTGGCATGTAAAGATAAAAAGTACATATGCTATAAAATTTTCTATCATTTGACTTCACTTAAGTGAAAAAGCTTCACTGAATGTCAGCCATTAGGTGGTTTATTTTGCTTAACATGTCTGAACCATGATAATCATATCCTATTCATGACATCATGTTAAACTGTAGTTTAAACATGGATTATTCCACAATGTGAAGCTACTGTTAGGACACGTCCAGAAAGTACTCCAGCATTTGGAAAGTACTCTATAGAGGGGCAAATAACTAAGGCAGAATATCAGCAAATAGCCCGAGCCTGTAAAGATGAAGTGAGGAAAGCTAAGGCTCACATTGAACAAAGGCTAGTGACAAAAATAAAAAATAACAAAAAAAGATTCTTCCAACATGTTAAAAACAAGAAAAAAGTCAAGGAAACAATTGACCCATTGCTGGGAGAAAGTGGCAAGAAGGTGACAAGCAACAGGGAGAAAGCAGATCTACTTAACTCATTTTTTGCCTCTGTCTTTACACAAAAGGAAAAAACAATCCAACCTATCAAAAACAGCACCACAAAAAACAGATTAGGAACACAAGTTAAAATAGGGAAGAAAATGGTAAGTGAACACTTGTCTACACTAGACGAGTTCAAATCACCAGGACAGGATGGATTACACCCCAGGGTTCTGAAGGAACTGGCAGACAAAATCTCAGAACCACTGAACTATATCTTTCAAAGATCCTGGAGCACAGGGGAGCTGCCAGAGGACTGGAAAAGAGCTGATGTAGTTCCCATCTTCAAAAAAGGGAAAAAGCAGATCCAGGAAACTACAGACCTATCAGCCTAACCTCAATACCGGGGAAGATTCTAGAAAAGATAATCAAGGAACGAATCACCGAACACCTAGAAATAAACGAAAGTAATAACCAAATGCCAACATGGGTTTGTCAAAAACAGATCATGCCAGACTAATCTTATTGCATTCTTTTATGTACACTGAGAGCATATGCACCGAGACAAATTCCTTGTGTGTCCAATCACACTTGGCCAATAAAAATTCTATTCTATTCTATTCTATTCTATTCTATTCTATTCTATTCTATTCTATTCTATTCTATTCTATTCTATTCTATTCTATTCTTTGACAAAGTGACAAAATTAGTGGGCCAGAGGAATGCTGTCGATATAATTTACTTGGACTTCAGTAAAGCATTTGATAAAGTAGATCATAACCTACTACTAGATGGCTTAGGGCCAGGGTACTTACGGGACCGGCTACTGCTACCGAATGCCTCCCACCGACCTGTACGCTCGCACAGAGAGGGACTTCTCAGGGTGCCGTCCGCCAAGCAAAAGGGGAAGGGCCTTCTCTGTGGGGGCTCCCACCCTCTGGAATGAACTTCTCCCTGGACTTCATCAACTGCCTGACCTTCGGACCTTCCGCCACGAGCTGAAGACTTATCTGTTTATTCGCGCAGGACTGGCATAGGAATTTTAAATAGCTTTTAATATTTGATATAAATTTTATGGGTTTTTTACGGTTTTAAATGTTTTAATCTGGCCTTGTATCTAATAAGTTTTTTAACTATTGTTTTATTTGTATATTATTGTTGTTTTATCTTGGCTGTGAACCGCCCTGAGTCCTTCGGGAGAAGGGCGGTATAAAAATCCAATGGATGGATGGATAGATAGATAGATAGATAGATAGATAGATAGATAGATAGATAGATAGATAGATAGATAAAATAGAAAAATGTGGGTTAGACAGCACCACCACCAGATGGATTCGTAACTGGCTGACCAACCGCACTCAACATGTAGTCCTCAACGGAACTACATCTACATGGAGGGAAGTATGCAGTGGAATATCCCAAGGTTCTGTTTTAGGCCCAGTACTCTTCAACATCTTCATCAATGATTTGAACGAGGGGATAGATGAATTCATCAAATTTGCAGATGACAGCAAGCTGGCAGGAATAGCCAACACTCCAGAAGATAGGCTCAAGATACAGAAAGATTTTGACAGACTAGATCATTGGGCGCTAACTAAAAAAATGAAATTCAACAGTGAAAAAAGTAAGGTTCTTCATTTAGGCCAAAAAAACAAAATGCACAGGTACCAGATATGTGGTACCTTGCTCAATAGTAGTAACTGTGAGAGGGATCTTGGAGTCCTAGTGGATAACCATTTAGATATGAGCCAGCAGTGTGCAGCAGCTGCCAAAAAAGCCAACACAGTTCTGGGCTGCATAAACAGAGGGATAGAATCAAGATCACGTGAAGTGTTAATACCACTTTATAATGCCTTGGTAAGGCCACACTTGGAATATTGCATTCAGTTTTGGTCGCCACAATGTAAAAAGGATGTTGAGACTCTAGAAAGAGTACAGAGAAGAGCAACAAAGATGATTAGGGGACTGGAGGCTAAAACATATGAAGAACGATTGCAAGAACTCAGTATGCCTAGTTTAAGGAAAAGAAGGACTAGGGGAGACATGATAGCAGTGTTCCAATATCTCAGGGGCTGCCACAAAGAAGAGGGAGTTGGGCTGTTCTCCAAAGCACCTGAGGGTAGAACAAGAAGCAATGGGTGGAAACTAATCAAGGAGAGAAGCAACGTAGAACTAAAGAGAAATTTCCTGACAGTTAGAACAATTAATCAGTGGAAAAACTTGCCTGCAGAAGTTGTAAATGCTCCAACACGGGAAAGTTTTAAGAAAATGTTGGATAACCATTTGTCTGAAATGGTGTAGGGTTTCCTGCCTGGGCAGGGGGTTGGACTAGAAGACCTCCAAGATCTCTTCCAACTCTGTTGTTGTTGTTGTTGTTGTTGTTGTTATTATTATTATTATTTTAGAAAATTATGACTGACAGAGAAAAATGTTTGGTGAAACTAGGGCTATCACTATATTTTCAATTTCCTTTTAAAAAAATACTTTTATTTTTATTATTTTGAGGTGATAAAATCTCCAACTGAATCCTCTCCCCAAAAGCAAGTGCAGCATTTAAGTATCTTTAGGAAGGTGACTAGTGATACTTTACCGAAGCACTAAAGCTTCCCCTCTTTGGGGTTGCATATGCAGTCTAAATTGCAGAACTATTACTGGTACATTTTTAAAAGGGCAGTGTGAAAGAAATTAGCAGTGTAGGTTTATTGGATAACTTTCTTGAAAATAAATAGTGAGCTAGCGCATATGGAAGAGGATTAGTGTAAATTAGTGGGTAAAAACAGCTGCCTCATGTAGCTGTATCTTTAAAATAGTTTATATGGCAAAAGGACAAATTACATCTTGCCAGCCTGGAACCATACTTATTTTTATTTGTAGTAAGCTTAACTACTTTTAAGAGGGGTTAAGCTTATGAACGCCTTCTAGAGAACCCTGGCAGATATAAATTGAGTCATCTTGCTAAGCTTTATGTGAGCTTTTAATAGTTTGCAAAATAAAACAGCCAGGGTACCAAAAGTGCTTTTTCAAAAGCCAACTGGACTTTCTTTGTTTTCCTTGAGGATGTTTAGAATAGAATAGAATAGAATAGAATAGAATAGAATAGAATAGAATAGAATAGAATAGAATAGAATTTTTATTGGCAAAGTGTGATTGGACACACAAGGAATTTGTCTTGGTGCATATGCTCTCAGTGTACATAGAAGAAAAGATACCTTCATCAAGGTACAACACTTAATGATGGTCATAGGGTACAAATTTAACACTTAATGATACAACACTTAATGATAGTCATAGGCTACAAATAAGCAATCAGGAAACAATCAGTATCAATATAAATCATAAGGATTACCAGCAGCAAAGTTAGTCATACAGTCATAAGTGGAAGGAGATGGATGATGGGAACGATGAGAAGATTAATAGTGCAAATTTAGTAACTAGTTTGACAGTGTTTGTTTATTTATTTATTTATTTATTTATTTTATTTTATTAGATTTTTATACCGCCCTTCTCCCGAAGGACTCAGGGCGGTGTACAGCCGAAATAAAATACAGAGTATATACAATTAAAAGAAATTAAAAGAAACTATTAATAAATGGCCGATAATTTAAAAATTTACAAATATTTAAAATCTCTAAAACCCCAATTTAAAATCAACTATTTATGCCAGTCCTGCTTGAGTGAATAAGTATGTTTTTAGCTCACGACGAAAGGTCCGAAGATCAGGCACTTGACGTAAGCCAGGGGGGAGTTCCAGAGCGTCGGTGCTCCCACAGAGAAGGCCCTACCCCTGGGAGCCGCCAGCCGACATTGTTTGGCGGACGGCACCCTGAGAAGGCCCTCTCTGTGAGCGTCTGGTCGATGGGAGGCATACGGTAACAGCAGGCGGTCTCGTAAGTACCCGGGTCCTAAGCTATGGAGCGCTTTAAAGGTGGTAACCAGGATCTTGAAGCGCACCCGAAAGACCACAGGAAGCCAGTGCAAACTATGGAGCAGTGGTGTTACGTGGGAGCCTCAAGCGGCTCCCATTACCACTCGCGCAGCTGCATTCTGGACTAACTGCAGCCTCCGGGTGCACCTCAAGGGCAGCCCCATGTAGAGAGCATTGCAATAATCCAGCCGAGACGTAACCAGAGCGTGAGTGACCGTGCATAAGGCATCCCGGTCAAGGAAGGGACGCAACTGGCGAACCAAGCGGACTTGGTAAAAAGCCCTCCTGGTGTTGAGGGAATTATTTGTTTAGCAGAGTGATGGCCTTCGGGGAAAAAACTGTTCTTGTGTCTAGTTGTTCTGGTGTGCAGCAATTATTTTTTTCTGCAGTTCTAATTATCCTCTGAAGTCTGTGTCTGTCTTGTTGGGTTGCAGAACCAAACCAAAGCTGCTGATCCAGTTCTACAGAGGCATTATTGAGTCTGTCATTTGCACCTCTATAACTGTCTGGTTATAGAGGTGCAAATGACAGACTCAATAATGCCTCTGTAGAACTGGATCAGCAGCTCCTTGGGCAGTTTGAGCTTTCTGAGTTAACTTCTCATCCAAGAAGCTTCTTCAATTCTGACTAAGGAAGTCAAAACTGAAAAAGCTTCTTGAAGGAGAAATAAAACGTCTTCAAGGAAAAATGAAGAAAATCCAGTTGTCTTTTGAAAAAGCACCTTTGGGACAGCCATGACCTGGATGACTGAGAATCTCCATAGACAAAGCCAATTTAGTATAATGGTTAGGATGCGGAGCGTAGAGAGACCGAGATTCATGTATGCACTTGATTGTGGAACTTCTTGAATAACTTCAGTCCATTCATTTTTTCTTCTCTGCCTAACCCGTTTCACACAAAGTACAGTAATTGGTACTAGATATAAAATTAGGGTAAACCTGAGGTAAATTGCCTTGAACTCACAGAAAAGGCAAGGTGCAAGTAAAGGGAATCAAAGGAGTGTTTTTAACTTAACCACTTTGCCCAGCTGAATTAGAAACTTGACTTTTCTTTTTCGAAGAGGACAGTTGTCAAGGCATAATTGGGTAGGCCCCAAAAGGGAATTAATTTACAATAGAAGGATTTCCATTTGGTAATTTGAACCTAGGCAACTAAACAGTCTTCAGATTAACATTAAAACCTCACCCTGCCTATTTCTTTTCATTATGTAATTGTCCTTTGGGTCTAAAAGGCCTCCCTAAGGAGAAATTTGCAGCTTTTAGGACAAACGTTCCTTAAAAGCCCTTGAATGATCAATATGTTCCCTTTTTTCCAATGATCTTTTGAGCTGCTGTTCTTCCAGCAGCATAGGTTCAGCCTCCCCTCGGGGAAAAGTAGCTTCTTGGTGCTCAACAAAAGAGCCTCTGGACGTGCGAGGGCCTCTTGCTGTAGCAGATACTGGTTGAGATGCAGTGAAGAGTTGACTGACTTCCTTTATCTTAGATTGATATGTATTTTTTTTCTGAAGCTCTTTGTTTTCTTTCTAAATAGGGGAAAAACATCCATCTCGTATTTAAGGATTAATCCGAACCCTTTTCTGATTTTAAAGAATCACATATAAACTCAAGTATAAAGTTGGAATCGAGCGATGGCTCGTCCGCACATTGTTCAGCTTCTTTTTTTAGGGTGTGAAAGAAAAAAAGAGGGCTGCTTGGGAAGTGGGGTTGAAAGTTGAGGGAAGCATGCTGTCTTGAGGTAGAAGAAAGTCTATAATCGGGAGCTCTGTATTTTTTTCCTGCTCTCCATCACACTGTAGCAGTCTCTAAATTGCCTCTTGAATACATAAGCAAATCAAAGGTGAGTAAAGATAGTTATTGCATGACAGCTACTTAGGCTAACAGGCTCTTGTCACCTTAGGGAGTTGAATTACCTGTTTAAAATAATTACAAAGACATATTGTAAAGAATACTGTACTCAGTGTTCCTTGTTTTTTCATCTGTTTAAGGCATCAGTCCTCATTCCCCAGAGCTACCTGCTTTTCTTCCTTTTTTAATAAGATGTTTTTCTGCTGCTTCAGCACAATTAACCATGGCCACATCTGTTGAATGCTTTCAAAGGGCTCAGAGTAGTAGATTATGTACCGGATTCTCAAGAGGGGCCTTGCCTTGTCCTGTTGGTGTTTAAATTACTGATTATTCATAATTATTCAGTACCAGTAATATTAGTAATGGCAGCATGCTCCTTCTGTTAAAGTGAGAAGATTCAAATAGAAGGGGATTGGCCTCAGTCGGTAAGACATACGCTGGAAGAACTTTGTTTCCTTTTTTTATTTTTTTATTTTACATTTATATCCTGCCCTTCTCCGAAGACTCAGGGCGGCTTACAGTGTATAAGGCAATAGTCTCATTCTATTTTGTATATTTTACAAAGTCAACTTATTGCCCCCCCAACAATCTGGGTCCTCATTTTACCTACCTTATAAAGGATGGAAGGCTGAGTCAACCTCAGGCTGGGCTTGAACCTGCAGTAATTGCAGGCTACTGTGTTCTAATAACAGGCTTCTAACAGCCTGAGCTATTACGGCCCATTTTGATTTTCTTCCTAATAAGAAATTATGATGGCAGCTCCAGTTGCTAATATACTATGTTTGGAGGCAGCAATGGGAAGACTGTGGATTTCACCAATCAAAATCTCCTTAATATACCCACAATACACTCCTGCTATGTATTTGTGGCTTTGATTCATAATGGCAGGTGTGCCTCTGAAGCCAAGGTTCTTTTCCCACACTTGGTAAGGGACAACCAAAGTAGCCAGGTTGGGCAATCTGCAGGAACCATTATTGTATTTTGTCAATACATATGGAAGCATGCCATGAAATGTTCCTCCATATCAAAGCCCCATTTGAAGAAAGGAGCTTGATTTGTGGACGTTTATCCACAGTTAGCCACATAGCAAAAGTTCATGATAGAAAATTATATTTGTAGTTTAGGGTTGAACTGTGGGGTTCTTGGTGACTTCAGAGCTTGGTTATTTTCCTGCGGACATTTCTTGACCAAATTAGGTGACATCATCAGTGCTAGTGCACTCAGAGAGCACCACAGGAAAAGTTCGATTATATTTTTATATTTCACTTCATCCTGCTGATGAAGGTTCAGCTGATAAAATCAGGTTCGCCTTACGTTTCGTCTGATAAAATCATTAGTAGAATTTCCTTTTTATCTTTTTTTCAGGTTACCGAAGTGGTAATGATCTATGATGCAGAGAAACAGCGACCCCGAGGTAAAGAAGAATCTAGTTAACCTTTGAAATTTCTTTATCCTCTTCCTATGTCAGATGGCAAACTTACACAACATCCACATATATATGTATGGACATGTGTGCTCATATATGTATATATGTCTTTTGTAAGCTGTCTCAGGAATTTATTTCACTGAGCAGACTTTCACAGAAGCTTTTCATGCTATTTCATCTAATGTTATTGTTTTAGAAGTCAGATACTTCACTGCCATGTTGTTCACTTATACCACTCTGAAAAGCTGTTTTCCTTCACAAAGGCATGGCACCTGTATTGATCTGTTCCTTTCAAATAACTCAAAGCCATGAGAAGGGAGTAAAGGTACCTTTGATTTTTTCACCTTTAAATGTGGGCACCATTAAGAACCAAGGGCCTATTTTTGGTTTTAGGATGGGAATCCTTGTGAGGTGCCGGACTGGAACAGATGTTAATGCTTGCTACATTTCTCACATTTTCTTTCTTTTAAGTGGCTACCACTGAAATTTGGAGCCAAAAGCCATTTGTTGCTTGAAACATTCTCTGGATGGGAGTCAATGTGGCACTTTTAATTTTGCAATTCCGCTTGTATGTTGGAGAAAGCAACTCCCTTAGTTTGGCAGACCTGAGCCACTTTATATAATTCGTTTTTGGTCTCAGCAGAAAGTAGCCGTTGTGTTCTCCAGCTGTTCATTGCACCAGTCACCTTTCAGTAATTTTTTTTTAAAGAAACAATACTTTTAAAACATCATCAGTGTGAGTTGCATTTCAACCACACGATAGCATGTGAAACATGCTGGAAAACAGTTTGCCATCTGGACTTTCCACTTCTCCTTCTTGTTTCTGTTATTTAAAGAAATATATATAGATATTATATATATATATAAATTCTTCACTTCATATTTATTAAGCTGTTAAGTATTAGTTTTATCTTTAATTTAGACACATCTTTAGTGACATATATAAGTGTTTCATAGTAAAAGTACAGTAAACATTAAGTTCTTTCTTTCCCTCTCTTTTTCTCTCTCTCTGTAAACTGATTTGTGATTAATATCTCTTTAGATTTCTTCTCTCTAGGTGATAGATTATCACAGAGGTACAGGCCATTTCCACAAACGGAGGAGGGACCGGGCTTTGTCTTAAATGGAGTGTAAATAAAGTTTTTACTATGTGGTGTGGGAGGAGCTACGAGGGGCAGTTGCTCTAATTTGTTTTGCGACAGCTTTGCACTATTTCAACAGAAAAATTCACTGACGCAGCAAAGAGCAGCATCTTTAATGTACCTACATCTCTGTGTACTTATATGCTTAAGCTAGTAATAGAAATCAAACTATAAGAATTCTGCCTAGTCAGTCCACCATTTTGTTCTCTCATTGCAAAAAAACCTAAAAAACCCCCCACATAGGAGTCTTGGAAGCAAGACACATGAGCAAAGTATCTTGATGTATTTTGCATCAGTCTACCCCGTATTCTCAGTAAATAACATGTAAACCTAAGACATTTGTGAGGGATGGCCCTAAAACTCTTTGACTTTCCCACATAACAAGTGTTAAAAAACACTTTTAACTCACCTATAAAGTCCTTTATAAAACACTTGCTGTCTAATCTTCAGTTCTTTCCCTTTTCTGACCTACAAGTCAAATGTGCTCCCCTCCCCTCCGAAGACTTGGAGCTGTGGAGGAAATTGCTCCTCTTGACTTCAGCTCTCCCTGCGGGCATCATATTGTACCCAGGGTGCCTCTTGAGGATTGCTGAAGGGCCTCTAAAATGCTGCCTTGGCTCACTTTGTTCAGTGTTCAGTTAGTTCTTCAGTATTCATCTACAAGTCAGTAATTGAATCATACATTCCAGGCACAAGCAATCTCCTTTGAGCTCGTGGCTTACAGCACCTGCTTTTACCTGTACTCACTGTTCCAATTATGGTCTTACGCCTCTTCCCTTTTAAATAAGTTTGATCAAAATCAGACAGCAGGCCAGTAAAAACAAATATATTTGGCACTATGATAACCTGCAAAGGCAGCCTATAAGATTGCTAGGACAACTTCCTTCTTCCCAAGTAATATCCTGTTTTTTGTACTTTTTTCCAACAGTTGTCTGAATCTTACATGTCCTCTTGCTTTTAATTATGCTTTGTTCATAGCGAAATCAGGCAGTGCTTTCAAATCTGAGCTGTAATGCTTAAACACAATTTCCCCCCAAAACTAATATCTTTCCTAATTGGGTTGCACTAAGTCTGGTTGCAAGACTGGTTGGTGCACAGCTAAGTTTCTTGAAACAACAAAGTCATCTCGAAATAAGAATGGCTCTCTAGACTTGGAATACAGAAGTGTCACCCCTCATAAATCATCTTTATGAACCTGACATTTAATCATGTCTTTACATGAGATTTTGTTTACAAAATCTGAATAATTAAGCTGAAAAAATAGCCAGGTTAATTGTGTCATTAGGGAGAACATAGATAATATGCCCAGCAAACTGAAGAATTTTTTTTAATCAGTGTGAGAATTGCATATAGTTAAAAGAAATTTTTAGAGTAAAGAGCATGCATCCATTGGCTGGACCTTTCATCTCCATCTTATCTCAGCTGTTGAGGAACCAGATGGCCTTCCTTTGCCTCAGTGATTATCATTGGACAGTTTACAGTTGGATCTAATCGAAAAGAGGCAGAGAAGATCTCTCCATTGAGGTACCTGGTTGTTTATGGCAGAGATAAGCAACCTGGTGCTCTCCAGGTAGAATTCCCCTACACTGTTACCAAGATAGCAAGTTGTGGTCAAGCGTTCAGGTTTTTACCAATCAAAACATCTGGTTGGCACGGCACTTGCCTATTTGGGTCTGATAACAATTTGAAGGATGCTATAAGCCTTTTAGATTCTCATCTTGGGAAGAGATTGTTTTGAGGATATGAAAAAAAATGCCTTCGTTCTTTTTTCTCTTTCTCCTTAGAGTTTTTGTTATGAAGAAACAACAAAAGCCTGTAAGAAAGAAATTAAGGCATATACGTTCTCAGTGTCCTTTTTAAACCCATTTTGCTGTTGGTCTGAGTCCAACTCTACCTCTCTTAATTTATTTAAATCTTCATAATCATCTCTTATAAGAGTTCTTCAGATTATATCATCAATATTCTTTCCAAGTTTCTAAAGGGTATTTTCAAGGGGCACTTTCTCTCTTTGCCTTGCTCTGAATATGAAGTACATTGCAGAGCATCATTTGTTCATCCAGCTTTTATTTTCTTTCTGGTTCTTGAGATTTCCACCCATCCCCCCTTCGCTTCATAGACTTGTGTATGATGACATCTCTGCCCAAAGCACCCAAGTACCCTCTCTCCTTTGGCCATCCCATAAACACCTGAGTCATCAAGTCTGGCTCAAATTCTTTTAGGTGTTGCTGTGACTTCTCTTCTAATGCTGCAGTCCTGGTTTCTCTTCATTTGGTTCCACAGCCTAACCACAAGCAAGGAAAACAACACACTATTCTACATTTTCCTCAAATCAATATTTAAATTTTTATGTTGTGTTACCATTGGGAGACAGGCATCTCCCTTTTTGCAGTTTTTTTTTTAAAATCTCCCAGACTCATATTTTGGCTTTTAAAAAGGTTCCTTGTACTTTAAAGGCTGACACGTCACTGGTTCAACTCCCCTTTGGTCACAATACAAACACTTGCCTGCAGGAGATGCTTTAAAAGTTGCCTCCTCCGCCTCCTCAACTCCCATTTTATTTCTTAATTTGTTTCTTGCTCTTGTTGCTGACAGCAGAATTTTGACCTGCTGCAACCGATCTTGGCCTGTATCTTTGTGTCTTTATTAAGTATAAATCTCTACAATAAGGCTCTACGAGTTTACCCAACTACGTTGGATAAGCTTAGAGAGACACTAACTGTTACAGAGACTGTATCTGTTTTTCTGTTGAACGCTTTAGAGCAATAAATGGCTGCTGTCAGCACTAGCTGCAAAGCAAAATGAAACCAAGGGGGAAATCTCGGGTTTCGGGGAGGAGGGAGGGAACCAGTAAACCACCTATCCCAAAACTGTTTTTGTCCAGTGCCATTCATTCTCTCTTTGTCACTTTGTGCTATTGCTCAGTTGCTTTTCTAAATTTGCCAAATGGCATTTAAACAAAACAAATTTACGAATATCACATAATGGAGGTTATGAATTGACTTGGCCAGGGTAATTTGATGCAGGTGTTCTGCACAGAAGTAAGTCGTTTCCCCCCCACCCCCCAAGCATTTTTTAGCAGGGCAAAAAAAGGGTGTATCTGTAGGCACTGAGCCATGTTTTCTCCATCAGTTAATTTTGCATGGAGTGCTGAGCTAACCACTTTATTCCCCTGATCCAAGATGGTCCGGTAATGGCAAACTAGCACTGAGCTACCCACAACCCAAGTGCACCTGAAGCCCTTGTTTGAACCCTTGGTCCGCCCCTAATACTGTTCATCATCCTGTTTTGTGTCACAACACCCTGCTACCTTGATTCACTCTTCGTCGTTGGCTAGGTTTTGGATTTATTACTTTCGAGGACGAACAATCAGTGGACCAGGCTGTCAACATGCATTTTCACGACATCATGGGCAAAAAAGTGTGTAGTTGTAGTTTTATTTTACCTTAAGACAAAGCTGAGTCTTGAGGCAACTAGCAATTTGGCTGGCGAATAGAAACTGGGTTGTAGAGTAGAGGGGTTTTTTTAAAAAAAAATAACAATTTGAGTGGGTAAAACCACGTTCAGGAACACATTTTATAAGTTAGCTCATTTTGGATTTTAAAAAGTTTGTTACAGCTGCCTATAGATTCCTTTGGAATGGTTTGTTTTGAGAAGAATCATGGCAGACTAACTTCCATAAAAGCTAATATTTGACTTCAGGCATCATGAACTTAGTCCAATAAACCAAAGTTTATGAGTCAGAAAAACAAACGATCTATCTAGCTGCTCACTCATTTCACTCTTGCACCTTCGCAAGAGACTTTCAGGGTTGATAAAGCCACATCGTATCAGAATGTGTGTGAGAGAGAACAAAAGCCAAATAGGCAGCAGAATGGCTTATTGGATTGAAATTTCCTCATTTGATCTGACCCAGCTTGCTCATCATACCAAGCAATGCCAATTAAAGGAGAATATTTGTAGCTCAGGATTGAAATAAGGGGTTCTCGGTACTTTCTGAACTTGGTTTTCTTGCAGACATTTCATGACCCAGCTAAGTAACATCATCAGTGCTAGTCCCTAGTACTGATGATGTTACCTAGCTGGGTAATGAAATGTCTGCAAGAAAACAACCAAACTCAGAGAGCACAAAGGACCTCCTCATACCATGCAATGCTTGGAATTAGATATTCTTCATCCCAAGTACAGAATAGGAAATACTGAAAAACAGACATGCTTTGTCTGTCTGAAGTATGAAGCACTTCAAATAAACCAACATGGAGAAAAGCTACAGTATGTCTCTGAAAACTTTTGACTTTAATAATTAAGACCACTTTATTGAGTTACAGAATGCACTAGTTTTGAAGTCCTAATACGTTGCAGACCATTGCATTTGCGTGTCTGAATTCTAAGTCGTACCATCATTACTGTTCACACGTATTTTGTACCTTGAAAGTACAGAATGCAAAAAGGGAATGGAAGTCAACCTTTATTTTCCATTTGAAACGGCAGTGAAATCTCTATGTTGCCAAAGGCTCAGCTTCCCATTACTATTCCTTCAGATGTGTGTTCTTTGTTTCATCTTCAAACTCAGGGTGGAGGGATTTGGGGCTGGGGTGGGGCAGGAAGGGAACTAAACATAAGCGACCAATTGACAGAGCATCCTGAAGGAATGGTTGAAATTTAAAAAAAAAATGGGTCACTTACTGTGAGACTTTGAAATGAATCCACATATTCTTTTAATAGTACTTTTTAACCACAATACAGTTAAGTGACCTTTTGATTGTTGTTATCTTCATACTGTGTTGTCAGCACTTCTGAAGAGGTTTTACGGGTGAAAAGGTTTCTGCCTTCTTATTCTGATTTAAGGAACTCGCCTTTGAGCATGGCTTCGCTTTAGGAACCAAGCCAGAGGAAGAGTAACTAAGAGCTACCGAGTGCAGCATTGACCTTTGTAGGAAAAGTCTGCTGAAGAGGGAGCACTGAAGGCTCTTATACCAAACATAAATTATAAGCTGCTCAAAGTCTCCAGAAATGAAACAGCAGCGTATAGGTTGTAGTGATAAATATGTGAAAGTCTTGCCACTTTGCTGGATTGTGTCGTCAAAACAGCAAAGCCTTCAGCTGGAATAATTTTTCCAAAAATATTTACTTATTGTAAAACAGGGTATCCTATCCTCTTGGTGCAATTCTGGTTTATATTTTTACAACTGTTCGATCATATATTTTTTTTCTCCAAGTTTAAATTATTTCTTGTGAAAACCCATTAAATTTTCCTGGACCCTGGAAGCATATTCTAGGGTATCCTTACTAATGAATGAGCATTTGAACAATTAGTGAAGTTTATTTCTAAGCAAGAACTGGAAAGACTACATCTTTGGTTTGGTGCTAATTAAATCCAGGAGCTGCTAACACTGGTCTGATGAAGTCAGGAGAGCAACGCTTCCAACTGTCAGAGCAGTTCAGGCAAACCTCCAGGGCCTCCTGGACCAGTTTCAAAAGTAGCATCCTTCACGGTCCCTCTTGAAGAAACATCCTCACAAACTGGAGACAAAATCTCAAATGGACCAGGCTAAAGCACAGGGACAGACAGTTAAGAATGCATGCTGAAGGAGAGCAAAATAAAATTCAGGTGCCAAGGGTTTTGTGGGCTAGTGAAATGCAAACTGCTGACATCTTGAGAAATCCCACCTGATTTTTCCTCAGTCTTGAAACATTATTGGGAAAACTGCAGGAGTTCAAATGTCCTAAAATCTTACTGGGAAAAATTTTAAAATAATAACCTATCTGCAGGTAGCCCTCGACTTACAATCATAATTGAGCCCAAAATTTATGTTACTAAGCGAGACTGTTAAATTAATTTTGCCCCATTTTACAACCTTGCTTGCCACAGTTGTTAAAGTGAATCAATGCAACTGCTAAATCAGTAATAGCGATTGTTCCAAGTGAATCTGGCTTCCCCACTGACTTTGCTTGTCAGAGGGTCGCAAATGTTGATCGCATGACTCTCGGATGCTGCAACCATCTTTAATATGAGTCAGTTGCCAAGCGTCTGAATTTTGATCACAGACCATAGGTTGTGAATGAAAAACGGTCATAAGTCACTATTTTTTTTAGTGCCGTTGTAATTTTGAACACTAATGAACTGTTGTAAGTTGAAGACTTCTTGTGCTCTGTGTGATCTGAAAACCAATATTCTGCTCCACCCTCTTATACAGATGGTAACCAAATTGGTTCTAGAATATTAAACCTTGGGAAGATTCCAGGACATTTGAAGGCAGAAATTGATTTGTTCCAGCATAGAAGCGCAGCCTAGAATACTAAATGTGGTTTTATTTTAATTCTGCCATTCACATGCCAGGTTAATTCACAAGAAAAGGTGAAGGATTCTTGATTGCCTCCCACAATAAGGCCCACTTAGTTTTAAGGAAGGTCCTGTGCCTATTGAACTCAACTCTGAGCCTAAAAATGCTTGAAATTTAGGTAGAGAGAGAACCTGGACTCTTAAGACTGCTCTGTTCTCAGGCTCACTCGGTGATGCAGAGCTGAATCCCTCCCATTAAATCTTGCCATTAACTTCGCTGAGTGTATTTGGACAATTCTTCAGGATGTTTGCATTCAGCAGGGAGGTCATTTTATTTTACATAGGCCAGGCCCATTTTTAAAGCCCCACCGTACAGTGGTGCCCTTCCTTTTTGGTCTTTCCTCCCCTTCTTTGCAAAGAACGTTTTTCCATGACTGAACACAGTATGAAGGTTTTGCTTCTTATTGACTCAACTGTCCATTTTTTATTACCTGCATGTTTGTTTACTTTTTTTGTTAGATGTAATGTAAGGTTCTCTTATCACATCCATTCCTTCTGACATTGTTTGAGTTAATTGAGGTTCTTTAAGCGTTAGCCTGGGGAAGGTAAGTCTCTATCTTCCATTAGACTTTTAAATAATAATTTTAAAAAATCTTTAAGATAAAAAGGATTTGAAACCAACAGACAACATGAATACAACGTGTGTTTCTCAGGTATGAACAAAACTGAAGAGCAATTTAATTGCGATAGATCTTAGCTATCAATTTAACTTCTTTTTTCAACATTGTCCAGAACAATCCCTCCCCAAGGACCGGCTAAAGCCTTAGTACCTCCTCCATAATGTTCTCTTCACCCTTGTTTATAACAACCATTTTGGCCTATCTTGGTATCATGATTTACATACAGAGAGTGAAAACCCACTGAGGAGATGGTACTGCTGCTTTAAAAACGAGGAAGAAAGTAACAAAACAGAAGAGAAATCACGAATAGGCATATTTTATCCTAGCACCGTATGAAGTTAAGACTTCCAAGATGGTTTACTCTGTTACCCATTGTACCTGAGAAACATTGATTAAATTAGCAGCCTTAAAATATAAGCTTGCAATACTTTTAAGTACTTAGCAATAAGTCATAACATGCTAAGATAAAGTTTTTAAGTGTAAAGATAAGGGTGTGTGTGATGGGTAAAGGGGGGCAAGCTGTCTTTCTGCCTCCTAGGGCTGAGTATTTGTCCTCTTTGTTTAGGTGGAGGTGAAGCGAGCCGAACCTCGGGATAGCAAGAGCCAGACTCCAGGGCCAACAGGCACCAGCCAGTGGGGAAGCCGGATCATGCCAAGTGCTGCCAATGGCTGGGCAGGACAGCCCCCACCTACCTGGCAACAAGGATACGGACCTCAAGGTACCAGTTTTCCATTCGGGATTTGGGATCCTGGATGATTTCAAGTCTGCCTTGACACAGGCCCATTTGTCAGTTCACTCAGATCAGGATCAGGTCTGCTTATTCAGGCCAGGCCCTGAATAATAAAAAAAAAAACAACTTAGGTTCCTGTCAGATTACATGGTTTCTTGTACCACCTGAGTATGCTATAATGTGAGACTCCTGTGATCTTGATGGGCCGTATGAATTCCTCATCCATTTGAGTATAGAAAGTCCTTGATTCATAACCAGTCATTTACCAACTATTTGAATTTACAACAGGCCTGAAAAAGGGGACTTGCAACCCAGACCTGAAGTTCTGACAGTTCGGCCCCCTCCAGGATCACATGACTGAACTTCAGGCACCCAACCACACAGCCTCATTTACAGTTTGCAGCAATCTAAAGTCACATTTGTGACAGTTTTGCTGAAAATCAATTTGCTTAATCATTGGTTTGTTTAACGACTGTTGCATAAAATGTTACACAATTGGATTGGTCATGTGACTGGCCCGTTTTATGACCATCACAACATACAACAGTAATGGGCAGATTCTCACGTTGAGAACTGTCTGTGTTGGAAATCTTATGCAACTTTTGTGAGACAGTACCAAGCTCTGCCTTTTCATTTGTTCCAAGGAAATTCATTCTTGCTTTCTGAAAATGGACATAAGCTCTGTAAAAAAGAGTCTCTCTCCTTGAATTTTGTCATGAGGTGGGAAGATTAAATCCCATTTTTATGCAAATCCAGTTTCATTACTCATTGTGGACTTCTTAGTTTGGGGCATCTGCATTTGAATTCTCGGTAACGTTTTCCCCATTTTGATATCCAAATATCTTCAGAGTAATTGTGTGTAATATTAGTAACTTTCTTAATAGATAAACTTTGAAGAACAATAAATGCATAAAACTGACAATGAATTGATGAAACAGTTGTAACTTGTGTTTGTTTTGTGTGTGTGTGGTGTGTCTTTCCCTACTTCTTCTCTTCTACCTGCCTTAGGTATGTGGGTACCAGCTGGACAAGCACTTGGTAAGTATGTTCTGAGAATTTTAAAAATGTGCATATTCAGTATTGAAATTGTAATTATGCAGGTTCAGATTTTTTAGCAAAATCTTATTCTGTGTGCATTTTTTTGCCTTTGTTCTCCAAAGATCTTTTTGCATCTGTTGTTTTGAAGCATTCAGGCCCTTTGAACAAGAATTCATATGTTTCTTGAGATGGGAGACAATAATTGGACCTTAGAACTTTCCATAGATAATCAAAGCTTGTGTGAGCGTGTATGTATGTGTGTGCATTTAATCATTTGTCAGATAACTGGGAAGATCTGGAGGAGACAGGGAATCACTCTTTTCCTAGTGGCCTAGTCCTTTTTCTTCCCACATAGTTTGTTTGTGCACAAAGAGGCTGTTCTTCTAATACCAAAACAGAAGGTAGAGTTTAGTGCGGCCATGTGAAAAATAGCTTAAACCCGATGACATCACAGTAGCCCTGCATAGAAGTTGTTCCATGTATGGAGAAAGAAACAGGACAATAGATATATTAAACTTACCCCAGTTTCCTTATGCACAGGGTTTGTGCATTTATATATTTTGTACTTAGAAATAAAATCTCCAGTTACAGATTCTCCATGTGTAGGCTGTAATTCATCTCCACATAATTAGATTACTGGAATGCGCTCTACATGGGGCTACCTTTGAAAATGACCTGGAAACTACAATTGGTACAAAATTCAATGGCCAGGATACTAGCAGGTGCGAGTCCCTACTGTAATAGAATTCCTCTGCTCCAGTTGCTCCCTTGGTTACCACTACATTTCTGATACAAAGTGCTGCATGGCTGCAAAGCCCCGCATGGCGTGGCTGCTAGATACCTGCCAGATGAAATGAAATCTGCCCTAGCCCAGGTGTGCATGTGGGGTGGGAAGGCTTAGGGCCCCCTCCCTGCATCAAATCAGAGGGATCTAATACCAAGATTATATTGATACTCCTTCTCTGTAGCAACCCCCAAGCTTTGATCAGGCTGCTTCTGGAGCTACACCTTGCACCCTTCCTGTAGCTATTTCACAAGGCATCAAGACCACGAGAACCAGTTTGGTCTAGTGGTTAAGGCACCAGGCTAGAAACCAAGAGACTGTGAGTTCTAGTTCTACTTTAGGCATGAAAAGTTGTCTGGCTGACTTTGGGCCAATCACCAGGAGGTTGTGAGTTCTACTCCCACTTTAGGCATGAAAGCTAGCTGGGTGACTTTGGGCCAATCACTCATCCCAACACACCTCACAAGGTGATGGTTGTGGGCAAAATAGGAGGAGGAAGGAGCATTAGTATTGTTTGCCACCTTATTTATAAAAATAATAAAGGCAAGATAAATAAATATTGCTTAACAGGCCATTTGGTGTATGATTTTTTTTGACACATTATGGATGGGCTGCTCTGTTACTGTTACTTATGTTTCTTGCTGAGTTTAGGCTTAACTGATTTCTGTATTTTTAATCTTAATATAATAGACCAGTTTATATGAGCTTGATGGTGTATAAGTGGGATAAAATAATTAAGAATTGAATAATAATTAAGAATCAATTTTGTTCTGGCGAGCCTTGCTGCCAACCTGAAGTTGGATTTGACCTTCAGATATTTTTTCCCCCCTTCTCCATTTTCAAAGCAAATAGAATTGAATCTATGGCAGTTTTTTAAAATGGGAAAATTCTTATACTTTATCTAAGGTTGCTTTTTAAAAAAATATTTTAAAAAGGGGTGTGGCGGAGCATTTGGTGGTCTGGCAATGGAATGTTCCAGAAGTCACTGGAACGATCTTTTACCACACTACAGGTTTTTGCCTAGTGTTACTTTAGTTGCACTATCCTCAAATGTGTAGGATGAAAAATATATAATAGGTGAGTCACAGAGTGATCCATTTTCAAGAGCTGAAGTGCATGTAATCGGAGCTTAATCAACTCTGATTAAAGCTAGAGAAGAGAACTGGGGTCCCTATGAAGTACCATATGTTTCACAATATAAGACGCACCTAGGTCTAGAAAACTAGAAAAAATAGGAATATGGAGCAGCAGTGTAGTGAGGGCAGGTGGCAGAGCCTGAGAGGACCACAGAGGCAGGCAATGACAAAGACAGAAGAGGCAGGGTTCAGCACTGTAAAAGGACCCTGCTGCCGCGACCTGGTTGCTATTCACCAAAGAACCAGCTTAGAATGGCTGCTGCCCATTGAACTCCTGAGTACCAAAAAACCCAGAAGAGATTTCTCCCCACGGTAGATCATTCTGTCTTCCTTAGTATTGAAAAACATCAAAAATTTGGGTGTCTGGTTTCTTCAGTTTGAATGTAAGAAATGGAAGTTGGAGAGATACTGTTTTAAATACTAAAGTCTACTAGATACAAGTGCTGTAGAACCAATTCCTAAAAGAGGGAGAAAGAAATATTCACGCAGAAGCAAGTTATTCATACCAGAGAATGATTTAAATTGGATTCTTTCCACAGTCTCAATATCTTGAATGCCTAATTCCACAATTCCTCTTGACTTTAGCGCCCCCAAGTTTTGGAGAAATATGATGCCTAGTGCAATAGAATGGGAACACCCTTTTTCTTGGGGTTGGCTCATCTGTTAAATACCTTTGATTTTCTCAACACACTTTTTGCTGGCTCCAGGTGGGTATGGTCCCCCTCCACCAGGTAGAGGAGCGCCTCCTCCACCGCCGCCTTTTACCTCGTACATTGTTTCGACACCTCCAGGAGGATTCCCACCCCCGCAGGGTTTCGCACAGGGATATGGCACCCCTCCACCCTTCAGTAAGTACTCCTTCCAGCTCTAATTGTGTGTAACTTTTTTAATCCCAGCTTTTATGAAATAGCTCATGGTACATATCTGGCACACCTCCACCTGTGAGATAGGATAGGTTGAGAGTATGCTATTAAAACCAAGCTTGAACTTGAGTCTCAGTCTTCATGTTTTGGACTGATGCTGGTGTCCACTCGCTGCAAATTCTTATTAAACATTATTTTCCTAGCTTTATTCCTTGATTTTAATTTGATGAGTAGTGTTGTAGCCTAGAGGTGGAACTGTCGCCTCACAATCAGGAGGCTGTGAGGTCAGTCCTTGGCAACGGCAGATAATTTCTTTCTAGATGTGAAAAGAAAATATTTGCTGTGAACTCCATATAGGTGTCAGGAAGGGCATCCGGCCAGTAAATGCTCAGCTCCATTCAGTCGCCCTGACTCCACCCTGATGCAAGGGATTACAGAGTCGTTAAAAGGAAATTATTTTGATTTTAATTTGAGGGAGGTGTCTTTGAAAAATCCTTGCCAGATGGCATTTCCCTTTGTTTCCCTAGCCTTGGTTCAAGTCAAGGCTTCAAAAAGGGCCTCTGGTGGCTCAACAGGCTAATGCAGCCTGTTATTAACAGCAACTGCCTGCAGTATTGCAGGTTCAAGTCCCACCAGGCCCAAGGTTGACTCAGCCTTCCATCCTTTATAAGGTAGGTAAAATGAGGACCCAGATTGTTGTGGGGCAATAAGTTGACTTTGTATATAGTATACAAATGGATGAAGACTATTGCCTAACATAGTGTAAGCCGCCCTGAGTCTTCGGAGAAGGGCGGGATATAAATGCAAATAAAATAAAAAAAGTCAGTAAAATAGCAACAGCACTTAGACTTATATACGCCTCATAGTGCTTTACAGTCCTCTCTAAGCAGTTTTACAGTCAGCCTATTGCCCCTAAAAATCTGGATCCTCACTTTACTAACCTTAAAGGGATGGAAGCAGAGGTGAAATGCTTCCGGTTCGGACTGGATCACCTGATCCGGTAGCGATGGTGGCGGCTGAGAACCGGTAGCAAAAATCCATGCCCCATGCCCCATGCCCAGGTGAACCACATGATCATCAGAGGCTTTTTTTTTTTCATTTTAAAAGCATTTTTTCTTCAGCCAAAGAGGTGGGTTTTGTTTTGTTTTTTGGTTTTTTTGTGGTTTTTTTTGCACTTATATCCCGCCCTTCTCTGAAGACTCAGGATGGAAGGCTGAGTCAACCTTGGGCCTGGTGGGATTTGAACCTGCAGTAATTGCAAGCAGCTGTGCTAATAACAGACTGTCTTAGCAGTCTGAGCCACCAGAGGCTTGTAGAAAAATGCTTTTAAAAGTTAAAAAAAAAGTTGGCCACGCCCACTCTGTCACATTACTACCCAACCCCCACCAAGCCACACCCACAGAACCGGTAGTAACAAATTTTACATTTCACCACTGGATGGAAGGCTGAGTCAACCTTGAGATGGTGAGATTCGAATTGCGAAATTACGATCAGCCGGCAGTCAGCAGAAGTAGCCTGCAGTACTGCATTCTAACCACTGTGCCACCACTGCTGGGGAACTTGGATGTGAATTATACTGTAAAAGCTTACCTGGTTTCTGTTCCTCCCTTTAGGCTTTGGGTATGGTGCCCCACCTCCTCCACCTGACCAGTTTGCTCCTCCCGGTGTGCCTCCACCACCTGCCACCCCTGGGGCAACACCTCTCGCTTTCCCTCCACCTCCACCACCATCTCAGCCAACTCAGGACATGAACAAGCCTCCAGCTGCCCAACCAGATTTCTCCTATAGCCAGTTTGGTAAGTGACAGTTCCAAGAGCTGTGGCCCTTGCTCCGGGCCCCAGCTTTTCCCTGCTGCTTGTCTTTCTTTCTGCTACCTTTCATTTTGTTTGAAACAATATTGTTGGGGAATAGAATTAGGGGGCTGTATGTGAGTAATGTTGACAAAGGCTCTCCCTATACCCTTTGTCACTGTGGTATCAATCTCACATTTTAAAAGTTTGCCAACTTTAGAAACTTAGGATCACCATTTGTCAAGGTAATTGATCCCTGGGATCCAGACAGGATAATCATGTCCTGTGAATATGTTGCCCATTCATGAGAGGGGACTAGTAAGAGGGTAGTCATTTGCCATTTAAAGTTGTAGCTATCGTTGCTGCCTTGAAGAATAATGGCTTGGCATGGGGGTGGCAGAAAAGCAGAGTTGAAAGGGATGTCAGAAATGGTGCAGGGTCTGCTTGGGCGGGAGGTTGGACTAGATGACCTACAAGGTCCCTTCCAACTCTATTAATCTGTATAATCTGGGATCTTGGAGGTCTTCTAGTCCAACCCCCTGCACAGGGACACTGGCAGTAGTTTTGAATCTAGGCCAATGTGAATTTATCACAAGTAACAAGTTCCATATTTCTTGAATTAAAGGGTACTTAAAAATCATCTGAAAAAAATTGGATTTGGAAAAATAAGTTGTACAATGCATAAGTGTATATTTCTTTATGGAAATGTTAGTTGCAAAAAAATTGTACGTACATGAATACACAATCCTTTCAGGAAGATACTTGCAATTTTCAACATTCAAAACTGGATGACGTTACAGAAGTTACATTTTGAATTAAATAGCACAGTTTCAGCACTATTGGGAGTCATTCCTGTTTAGTAACCGTAGTGCTGCTTTTTAGTTAATAACTGATTCTAACAAGTCCTAATGTTTTAGCAGATATTCCATAAAGATTCTTCCCTTGCCTTCCTAGATGCAGGCTGACTTCCTTCTGGGATTGCAGGGATTCCGTCTACTTATGAAAAAAAATTCTCCTCCCATCTAGCAGAAATTATTTTATGATAAGGGCTAAGGCTATGTTAGAAGCAAGATACATATAGTCCTCGATTTACGACAGCATTTGGGACCAGAATTTCTGTCGCTAAGCAGTGCAGTCATCAAAGGCAATCACTTAGCAACAGCAATCCCTGCAGTCCTGGTTGAATGATTCAGTTCAGTCATTAACTGCATCCCACATTTGTCAGGTGAGGCAACTTCCTGATGGTTTCTCTCAACTAAGTCCATGGAGAAGCCAGCAGGAATTGGCCAGGCCCAGGTGGCTGGCAAGCAGGCAGGTAAGTAGATGCTGCTGAGTTGAGAAGAGTATTAGGGGGATGCATAAAGGAAGTGCAGTGAAGGGCGCATAGGATGTGAGGTATGCTGGGGGTGCATGGAAGTGGGAAGGAGGTGCAGCAAAGCTTGGGGAGCAGAATGGGACAACTCACCTCGGCCAACTCACCATGTGACAACTCAAAAGACAATTTAATAAATCAGTTTAATTATTTAAAATAATTTAGAAAATTATTTTAATTTTTCTCATTGGTGTTTCTTTTTTCCCTCCTTTTGTATCCTTTAATGATTCCAGTCCATCATTTATTGATATTAGTGTAACTCTTGTCCCTTGGCGAGTTGTCAGAGGCAAGTTGTTCCATGACGAGTTGTCCATGGTGGGTTATCATAGACCCCTCAGGGAGGGTGTTCAGGTACCAGGTGCAAATGCAGTACCATTAAGTACCAGGCACAAATGCAGAAGGGCTGAGGAAGAGTGGATGTGTGTGGGAGACTTACCCCATCCAGCTGGGTGGTGGTGGTTGCAACTGATCATAAATGCAAGCTGGTTGGCAGGTGCCTAGATCATAACCATGTTAGTGCAGCAGTGCTTGGATGACTGAAATGCGGAGGTCCAGTTATAACAACCATTCCTTCAGCGTCGTCGTAATTTAAATTAGTCGCTGAACAAATAGTTGTAATTCGAGGACTATCTGTAAAGCTTTTACTGCTGGATGTGAAATACTCATCAGTGGATCTTCATAGATCAGCTAGTTGCAATTGAACTAATCTGGTCCTGAATGCAATTCCCTTTCTTCCCTGCTACAGTCTTATACATGCATATCCTCCAGCCTTCATTTTCTTGATGATCTACAATTTTTGCCTTGATGACACAATTGACAGACGTGCTGCTCCCCATTTTGAGGTTTCTGGGGGAAATTAAGAAAACTCCTACAATGATTGTGACTCTTCTTTTTTTTTTTCTTCCCCAAGCATTCTTCCCGAATATTATGTTCCATATTCCACAATATGGTATTTCTAATATTAGGATTCTTAAAATCTCCCTTGACTTTAGTGTAACATAGAAAACCATGTCATCCAAACTTCTGATCATGCTTTCTTAATTCTAAAATTCTTTTATTTCTCAGCAGAACCCACACTTTCACCCAAACTAAGTTGCAGGCTGTGAAATTCAATTTCAAATCGGGCAATCCCAGCCCTCCTTGTTCCTTTGCATCCTGAAGTATTAACCATTTCTTTCCACTTGCCATACAAACTTAGAAATATCTTCCTGCCTTTGTTTAAATGGTACCTCAGATGTCAGAATAGACATTGTTTGAAACAAAAACAAAAAAAATCCTCCTTAGCAAAATATTCATTCCAATGAAATTGTGATTTCTCCCACTTTAAACACGTCCTTCTTAATTTTATTCCATGTCTTAACATAATTCTGATACAACATGCAATTCATATCAGTCATAGCCAGTTTTTCATTTTTTTCTCCATCTTAAAGCCCTTTTCCCAGCAATTTGATTTGCTTTTCAATGTTTATGTTCTTCGTTAGTATCTTCATCTTTTGCTCTAATTTTAAAGACAGCTATTTAAATTAAGAGTGGCACTGCTATTTGAAGAGATTTCCTTTTATCAGATGGCTTAGAAATCTTTTGAGTAGAAGAAGACAAAGAATGAATGTTTGGAATGAAAAAAGAAAAGATGTTCATTCATCTTCCATCCCCCATCAGGAAACCACCTTCGTTTGAGCATTGCCTAGAAGTGCCTTATTGAAATTGTCTGCACATAATGGATGGCGCATGTGGAATTCATGTTTGACATCTTTTTTTTTTATGTCAGACAGATGAAAGCAGTACAAATGTACCCCATTTAAATATCCTACTGGGTAGATTCTTATATTGAGGAAATTATCAAGTGTTATCTTGATAATTATCAGTTATATCAGGGGTCCCTGGCACTCAGTCTGTAGGACCTGTATCAGTCCGCAGGTTGTTGTGAACCGGTCCACACAAGTGGCGTCCGAGTGCACAAAGCTTCATTTGTGCATGCGCAGGATCTAGGTTGCACATGTGAAAAAAAAAAACCTCCCAGCACCAGCAGTCCCTGAGGGCAGAAAGATTGGGAACCACTGAGTTACACTCAAGGAATATTGTTGAGGGGCAGATGGCCTTTGCCAGAGCTAACTGAATTGTTACAATAAGCACACTTAATATCTCATGCTATGTTGCACAATCCTTAGGTTATCCTTTCCAGAATTAAATTTCAGAGGACAGAATTTAAAAAACCAGACTAAGGGAACAGATTAGATATTTGTCATATTCTAACAAACTCATATTAACACACACACACACACACACACACACACACACACACACACACCTTTTATAATTATGTGGAATATGTTCTTAATATTTTGACATGAGTTTTACATAAAGTCTATCATCCGATTAAATCACTAATTTTTCAAGAGAAGAACCTGAGAGAATGAAGGACAGGGAAAAATACAGGGAGATTATGAAAGTTGTAATATTCTTCAATATAACTCACGTATACTTCCCCTAACAAAAAAATTATAGATCTCAATATAGCAAAGTATTCCGTGAAATATAAGTATCCAGAACTTGATAAGATCCCTACCAAACTGAACAGCTCAGCAAAAATTATGCATTTAAGACTAAACAAGTTCTTTTTTCATGTATATGTCTACACAAGTACTTAAGCAATATAACCAAAGGGTGGGTTTTTTTTCCTGTTTTGCATATTACCATTTCAAAATACATAGCTGTTTCTAAGATACTTGCGGTAGTGGGGTCTATAGTTATGGCTAAAAAAACAACAACAACACCACTCTGGCATTAGTCCAGATTCTTCAGCAACCAATCTCAAATGCAAAAGTGATCCTAAGTTTGCAATATGGGTAAGTCATCCTTGCCGCCTTTCCAAGAGAATTGTAGCTTTTGTGCAGGGCTCTCTTGGGGGTTTAGTCACCCTGGTTTCCATTTTTTACCAGGGCTGGGTACCTATTCTCAAGAACCTTCAGGCTTCGGGCCAATACTTTGTTTTCACACTTATGGTCAGGCTGAGAAGTGAATTACCGTAGGTAGGTGGCGCCTATTTACACCAACTCCTCTTACTTGTAATCTCTTGTGGGGAAGGGGGCGGTGGGAGACAAGTAACCTTTTTTTTTCATTGCAGGGGTGTAATCTCTTTCAATGTACGGAAAAGGGTAAGGCATTCTTTCCACTGAAAAATCCTTTCAAGGAGTCATTCATCTCACCCAAGCTTGTTTTGCTACCATACGCAAATTGTTTGCTGATTTTATTTAATACCCAAAAAATCTGCTGTGTTTCACACAAATACTGTTGTGCACATCTGCTCCCTGGGGTTTAGGTGTGGTAACCTTCTGTTCTTGTTACGTACATTTCTTAAAATTGGCTAAAGAGGATTTTCTCTTGGGTAGGTGAAATATCAAGGTTTGTGGATAGAAGAGAACACCTCAATTTTAGAAAAAAAAATGTATTGATGATAATGAGTTGGATTACACATTTATAAATGTGGGTGTGTTGTGTGTGGAAGGAGACTCGCTCTTTCTACACTTAACTTGGTTGCAAGGGAAGAAAGGTTATTTAAAATAATTATTTGCTTTTATATGACATGTGATAATCTCACCTTCACTTTGGGGCACAGTCCAGACTTTTTTTCTTAGAATAAATGCGACAAGTCCAAATTAATGTGCAAGGGAATTAAATGTATGAAATGCCTCTGATAAAAGTTCAGTGGAGAAGCTGTATGTGACGTGGAGTTATGGGTCTCAACAAATTAGGTTTTGGGGGGTGTTAATATGAAATTTGCAAACTTGATTGAGCCAAAAACATGCCGAGGATTAAAAAAAAATAGCACAATCAAATCAGTCACCTGTATATGCACAATCAAATCAGTCACAAAAAATAGCACAATCAAATCAGTCACCAGTATATGACTGCCGTGACATATGATTGTGATTAGCAGGCTGCATTATGATTGGAAGTCAAGGACTACATGTAATGTGTGACAGGAGCAGTGAACCGCATATAAATTTCAGTTAATGAAAGCACCCAATTATATGAATGAGGGAGCAAGATCTAAGATGGTTTGGTGTCTCTCTCCCCCCCCCCCACATTTTGTTAAAATGATGCAAAACGATATCACTAGTGCAGCACTTCTGAATACATTCAGATACAGTTAAGTGAAAGTTTTTGAGAATTATTTGGTAGGTTTGAACGCTAATTGCATTAAAAGAAGGAACACACTGCTAATATAGAACTTACATGAGACTATCTCGGGTCCTGTAACCTATATTTCTACCTCTTTGATCATCAAAGAGGATTTGATACAGTTTAGAGAAGGAGTGCAGTGACGCTTTGTTTATTTTAAGATATCTGCCTCCTCTTCCATGTCTCCTTTCTCTGAATTTTCTTAATCGAGAAGGCAAATGACAGATTTCACGTTACAAGGAGGAATATTTGAAAGAAAGCAAAAAGCGAAATCTGAAAATGTTATTCCAGTTGGCTGAGTTGTGCAAGTTTGCACAAAAACAGTCTGTGTGCTGTAGCATTAGAAAGGTAAAATTGTCCAAAAACACACTCCTCCCCTTCAGCAAAGAAGGAAATTGATGTGCCTATTTATGGGAGACTCCTATCTATAGATTAGGGTACAAGGGCAGGCACTGGAAAAAAAAATCTGTGCAATTGACAATCAGTGCAGTCTGAGCAATAGTGAAAGCAAGATGCTAATAGTTGGAGGAGGAGCATAAGTTAGTATTCATGCCCACATGCAGAAGGCCCTAGGATCAGCCTCTGGCACCTCCTGTTGAGCAGCATCGGAAAGGAAATGTGGGGAAAAACTTTCCTGAAATTCCAAAGACCAAATCCCAGTCCAATCAGAATAGACTGGAGGGGGCTGGACTACTGTTCAGATTTGATATAATGCAGTTCCCTATATTGGAATTCTCAGCTCTCCTCGCTCCTCAATTTCTTCTCTTCTATGATTTTTTAAGTTAGGTGGGATTTTCAGGAAAAAGCCCTGCTTACAGCAAAGAAATAAGCAGAAAAATTCCTATTCCTGTTAGTAAGTCTGCAGATTAAGTCAGAATGGTTTTGTCAAGAAGTCTGTTTGCAAATTAAATCAAGCTGCATCTGCTCCAATGCCTTGGGTGATTTGCTGGTTTAGTTCCTCTTAACTAACTACATTGCAATAAGATACCTAGATGTGACCAAGGAGTAACTTGGCTGTGAAAAGCATAAAATTGGTAGGAAAGTGTTCCTTTTTCCATCCCATTTAAAGTACTGACCTATTCACAGGCCCAGAACTGCAGAGTACTATTAACTAATCAACCAATGATAATTACCAGGAAGAGTACTCCCATCTCAGGATTGGCCCTAACCCTGCCAACTTTTTAAAAAGTGTTGAAAACGCACATTTGTTCCTTGGGTGTACAGGAGTGGAAGGGTTGGGGGTTGTGAGTTAATCATTTTGAACAGATTAGTGTCTTTCTTTGATGATCAATAAATATATGCTGGGCTTTTAAAAATGTCTTATGTATATTATGTGTGGTTAGTCACCCAGAATCTATAATGAGATGAGTGGCCATATGAATTGCGTACAGGTAATCCTCGTCTTACAACCATTCATTCATTTATTGACTGTTCGAAGTTGCAACAGCGAAATGACCATTTTTCACACTTAACGGAAGTTGCAATAACCTCCCACTGTCACATGATCAAAGTCCAGACATTTGGCAACTGGCTAGTATTTGTGACGATTGACGTGTCCCGAGGTCATGTGATCACCTTTTGCGATCTTCTGACAAACTAAGTCAAAGGAGAAGGCAGATTCATTTAACAACCATGTTACTAACTTAACAGCTGCAATGATTGACTTAACGACTGTGGCAAGCAAGGCTTGCCCATATGTAATATGGGGCAAAACTCACTTAACCGTCTTAGCAACAGAAAATTTGGGTTCAGTTGTGATCGTAAGTCGAGGACTACCTGTAAGTAACACTGGAGGAGGGTGTTCTGCAATACCAGCATCACCCAACCCTGCTAGTCTGACTGGTGATTAGAGTCGATGGGAACCACAGGTAGTTCTCGACTTACGACCGTTCACTTAATGACCGTTTGAAGTTACAACGGCACTGAAAAAAGAAAAAATCAGAGCTGAAGAAGCTTCTTGGATGAGAAGCGAAACATCTTGAAAGAAAAACCAGAAAGTTCAGTTGTTTTGGGACAACCATGATCTGGATGGCCGAGAATCTCCATAGACATTTTGACACTGAAAAAAGTGTCTCGTGACCATTTTTCAGACTTATGGCTGTTGCAGCATCCCCGTGGTCACGCGATTTACATTTGGATGCTTGACAACTAACTCGCCACTTACAACGGTTGCAGTGTCCCTGGGTCATGTGATCCCCCTTTGGCAGCCTTCTTACAAGCTAAGTCAGTGGGGGAACCAGATTCCCTTAACAACTGGGTTACTAATTTTAACAACTGCCGTGATTCAATTAACAACTTTCTCACTCAGCAGCATAAATGTTGGCCTCCGTTGTGGTCGTAAGTTGAGGACTACCTGTATCACCCCGGTGTTTCCTCCCTTTGGCCTAGAGTTTATTATTCTGGTTTCTCTGGAGTTCAATTACTGACTGTTGGTAGGATTCCCTCTCTTGACTTTTCATCAACCCTCTCCTTTTATTTTCTCCCTTCCTTCCAGGATATGGACAAGACTTGAGTGGCTTTGGACAAGGCTTTGCCGACCCCAGCCAACAGCCCCCCTCCTATGGAGGCCCTTCAGTACCACCCTCAAGTGGGCCGCCCGCAGGGGGCAGTGGTTTTGGCCGTGGACAGAACCATAACGTTCAAGGTTTTCACCCCTACCGACGCTAGCGTGCCCACCTAGAAATCAGGGAGTTCTGTCCAGAGCAGGATATCTGGTATCAGCTGAAACCCAGGAAGCCCAGACTTATGAACTTGTGACAATCACCTACTTTACCAGAGGGGGAGGGGGGGGGAACCACAAATGTAACATCTTTTGGAGGGGTGTTGGGGGAGGAAGAGGAGGCAGCTTTTGAAAGCAAAGTTGTCCGTGGTGTTTGGACTGCATTTTTTTTAAAAAAACAAAAATCTTTTCTTTTACCCATCAGCACAAAATAAAGAGTGTCACTGGTTCAAACTACAGGGTTTTAAAAATGTCTTCAGCTTTAATTAAAAAAAAATCTTCAGGTTTCTTTATTTTTGTTGAAATTTTTATTTTTTTTCCTGAGCCTTTGTTTTACCATATATTGTAAACTTTTATGTTCAAAGAAGAAGAAAAATATATACATTTACAGATTGTGAGATTTTTAAGAGAAATTTTCTACTATGTATGCAGGCTTATTTTTTAATTTAAAAGAGAAAAAAAAAACAGGGTTTCCATTAGCACTGCTTAGAGGGTCAAGTTTTGAACCTCCTTTTGTTAATGTGTGGTTGGTCCAGAAACTGGGAGTTATTTAAAAAGAAAAAGAAAAAAAAAAGTGGGAAGTGGAAATAGGAAAGGAATTTTAAGTATGTCCGTTTGTCATTTTGTTACTGGTTTTGGATCTGATTAAAAAGTCCAGGAGCAGAGTTGTTTGCAAGGGGTCACCGTATCACTTCTTGAAGCACAGCATTTCAATTGAGGCTTCATGTTCTTAAAATAAAAATTCTTTGGGAATATGAATTTCTTTAAGGGGGTTAATGGAAGCCTTGCGAAGATGTAGATTTCCCTCAGGCAAAAAAAAAAAAAAAATATGGGGGTGCATTTTGCACTAACCAGCGATTACCCCTGGTTTGAATAAAGAAAAGTACATTTGGATTAGAAATGCAAACTTGTCTCCACTTTTTTCTTTTTTTTACAAAAAAAAAATGCTTGAATTTCTCGTAGGACCTTCTAAGCTGCAAGTCACTTTTGGGATTGTATTGGTGGTCAAGAGCCATTGTATTGGTGGTCAAGAGCACACAGAGAACAAAAAACAACCAGAGAGGACCTGGTATCAAAAAAGGCTATTTCCCACATCCCAAATGTCCTTCAGGCTTGAGCCTATGTGACAACTTTTAAATCCGCCAATTCCTAACTTTTTCAAAATACAGCTACTTCTGCCATAAGTGTGAAATGGCCCTCACTGCTGACTCCATCTTGTTTCTGATAAAACATAAGAAAATGCTCAGATTCCCCTTTTCATGCAGTCCTAGCATGTCAATCACCAGGACATAATTGGCTTGTGTTGCGTTTTAAAATCAGTAGGATCTGCAGGTAGATGCACTTGTGTCTATCTTTGCAGACTTAACGGGTTATTTATTGTCTAATTCTAAGAACTTCCAGCAAATTTGCATTGTCAAAATTTCAATTACTCCAAAGGGACAAAGCCACCAAACTTATCTAGTGTCCCTAATCCAAAGTAACAGTTATTACAGATTTTAAAATCTGTGAAACAGCCTTATCTTAACCATCTACTAACCACTAGGAAGGAGAGCATCATCTGAACCTCAGCTATTCCAAAAAGATGGGAGGATGATAAAAATCTTGTCTCCTGCCCCTAGGGAGTTAAGCTATAAAGGCCCCCCCCCCATGTTAAAAATCATATTGAATTGTATTGTTAAAACCTATTGGCAGTCAGTGCAGCTCACACAACTAGTGTTATTTTTGTTTTTACCCTCCAGCAAGTGAACAGCTGCATTTTTGCTCTGTTGGCAGTTTCTGAATAATAACTCTACCCCAGAAGAGTGCGCTGAAGGTGTGGGTTACTTTTGCCCAGGTGTCCCATTCCAGGAAGAGCTCCACCTGCCCACCTACCAATACCTGTGAAAATAGAACTTCCAAGTCACAAATGCACCCAATAGCCCTCAACTTAAAATAGTTCACTTAGTGACTGTTCAAAGTCACAATGGCACTGAAAAAAGCGACTTATGATCATTTTCATACGATCATTACAGCATCCCCCTGGTCACATGATTAAAATTCAGATGGTTGGCAACTGACTCATATTTATGACCGTTGGAGTGTCCCAGGGGCGCATGATCCCCCTTTGCCACCTTCTGACAAAGTCAATGGGGAAGCCAGATTCGCTTAAGGGCCATGTTACTAACTTAGCAACTATAGCCAAGAAAGATCAGAAAATGGGTCAAAACTCACTTAACAACTGTCTCGTTTAACAACTGTGCCTCAAAATATATGAAGATATATGACACCCATATATGACAGCAATACACCAAGATCACATCCTAAATCAACAGTCACACTGGCTTTATGCAGATGCTGAAAAACTAGGGAGAGGAAACTATGCAATACTCTGGAACAGGAATCTCCAACCTTGGCAACTTTGAGACTTGTGGACTTCAACTCTGGGAGTTGAAGTCCATAAGTCTTAAAGTTGCCAAGGTTGGAGACCCCTGCTCTGGAAAGAAGCAACTATCTGGTTCTTTTTTCCACTTCCACCCATCAAGGGGAACTTCTGTTTCAGGAAGTGAAGTGAAACTGCTATAGCACAAGGTCTCCATTCTGAAAGCAGCCCAGAAGAACACCATGAATGATGGGATTAAATGCTAAGGGCCCAAAAGTGGTAGTTCTCAGGCTCTTCTGTACTTCCAAAATGGACTCTATTGTGAGATGTTGGGTGGGTCTAACATCTTCAGATCGATCCTGCCTTAGGCAAATTTGAAGGACACCATCAGCTCGAAGTCAACAGAACGATGTTCCTGCTGATCCTTTTCCAAAACGGACTGGGCAGCTCTAAACTAGGTTTCTGGGACACAATTTGAAGCAATCAAGGTGGAGAAATCTTGATTCTTGCTACTCTTCCACACTTGTTGCCATGGTATGGCTTCAGTCATGAGCTATCCACATTTGGTCAAGTTCCTTTCTAACTTCTCAGCTAGTTCCCCATCAATTGCTGTATTTTCTGGAGCTCCTTGGTTAACCAAGGTTTGGTGAAGAGAGAAGTTACTAATATTTGTATAGAATATTTGTAGCTCAGGGTTGACATGAGGAGTCCTTGGTGTTCTCTGAGCTTGGTGGTTTTCTTGCAGATGTTTCATTACCCAAACTAGGTAACATCATCAGTGCTAGTTTAGTATAACCCCCTCAGAGAAGTCACTGATGGACAATCTTGCCAAGAGCTTTGGTTGCCTTTCTTCCAGAATCTGTGCAGGTACTTGGCAGAATTGTCTACTAGATTGCTGAGAAAATCCCAAAAGTGCCCATTGAAATCCAGTTGGATACACATGACAAATCCCCTGGCCACGCCCTGTGGAGATCAACCACAGCCCAAGTTTTATGTGGACTAGAACAGGGGTCTCCAACCTTGGCGACTTTTAAGACTTGTGGACTTCCAACTCAGCAAAGCTGGCTGAGGAATTCTGGGAGTTGAAGTCCACAAGTCTTAAAGTCGCCAAGGTTGGAGACCCCTGGACTAGAAAGTGATCTAAGTGTGGCAATGGATGAACCACAGCATTCTCCATCATCAGATCAAATATCACGCACTCAGATTAAAAGTGGGCCTTGGTCTACTCATCTAGTTGTTGCCACTTAAAACAAGTGGACATCCTGCTGAATTGTAAACAGATGTTTCTTTTTCACACCAAAGGTCTGTCTAATCCCAGATCCTCAAGGTTTTCAAACATAGATTGGACAACCATTTGACCGGGATAATACAAGGTCTCCTGCCTTGAGTAAGAGGTTGGATTAGGAGACTTCCGAAGTCCCTTCCAACCTTGTTATTCTATGTTCATTCTATATTTGTGTCTTAGGAAAACAAAAAGAAACCTGATTAGTTCCAACCGTCTACTATCTGCCTAAAAATCATTTTCTACCTCTTTTTATTTATTTATTTATTTACATTTATATCCCGCCCTTCTCCGAAGACTCAGGGCGGCTTACACCTCTGAATCTGGAGGTACCATAAACATTTTGCAAGATTGCTATGATCTGTCTAATCAAACCTGTGTGAAAAAACAGATGATCTGTATTTTTCTGCCATTATTTTTTTTGTGTGGGTACTCCTTGTTCATGGCATACAGATGCAGAGATCAGTGGATGAAATGCCCCTGGGGATTATTGGAAATGATTATAGGGCAAAGTTATTTTGATCTGATCCAAGTGGAATTTTACAGTCCGGAAGCAACTGGTGTCTAAGGATTCCTTAATTCTCATGGATCTATTGTGATAATTTATGTACCAAGGGCCATAAGAGGTGCATCAAGGAAGCTATTGAAAATAAGTAGCTCTATGACTAGCTATCCTCATGCTGCTTGTATAGGGGAAGTCTGCCCCCCACCCCGCTTGTATGCTTTAAGCTTATAATCAGCTATATACATCTAGTACATAAACCTTATGTTAGGGGTCGGCAACCTTAAACACTCGGAGAGCCACAAAAGTTCTAACCGGAATCCCCTGTTCAATTCTAGAGTCAACTGGAAGTCCAGTTCCCCCATCGTAATCTAGCATGGCGTCCTTTTTCCTCTGCCGACTGGAAGTAGGTTCTCCCACCATAGAGTCTCCTCCTAACGCAGAATCCTTCTTCCTCTACCTGTCCTAACCGAAGACCCTATCAATTGTGGAGCCAATCAGCAACAGGGAGCCGCAGCAGAGGGATCAAAGAGCCCACATGTGGCTCCGGAGCTGCAGGTTGCTGACCCCTGCCTTATCTATTGAAGATAACAAGTGATTTGCACCCGTAAAAGACAAAGACATGAAAAAAGGCTGCGTAACTGGACCAGTCACTCTTCTCTCGCCAACCCACCTCACTGATTCGTTACACAATAAGATTATATGTATTAAAGGGGAGATCATATATCACTTTTTAAAAAACCATACTTTTGAATTAGGCAGAGAAAGAATAACACGTATGAGGCAATGGTGCAATTTAAACTAGTGTTCTCAACATGCTGGCTGGAGAATTCTGGGAGCTGAAACCCACACATCTTAAAAGTTGCCAAGTTTGAGAAAAAACCGTGCGAAAAGTCTTCCTATAAACTCCCAATTTGTGAACCTTTACCAAGGCTTTGAAGATCTGGCTATTTTCCCAGGGATTTCAGTCACTGGGTAGAGGAACATTACAGTGGGTGGTTGTCTCTTTTAATGTTGTGTCAACTAGCATCAGGGGTCTCCAACCTTGGCAACTTTAAACCTGGCGGACTTTAACTCCCAGAATTCCCCAGCCAGCTTTGCTGGGAGTTGAAGTCCGCCAGGCTTAAAGTTGCCAAGGTTGGAGACCCCCTGAGCTAGACAGCTGTATAAAAGCATACATATATATACATATATATATAAATACATACATAAGAGTTGTAAACCTAATTTTGCGTAGCTTCTTTTCCAAAAACACCACACTAACCAGAGCATATAAAACATTTGCTAGACCAATTCTAGAATACAGCTCGCCTGTTTGGAACCCTCACCACATCTCTGACATCAATACAATTGAACGTGTCCAGAAATATTTTACAAGAAGAGTTCTCCATTCCTCTGAAAACAACAAAATACCTTATCCCACCAGACTTGAAATCCTAGGCTTAGAAAACTTGGAACTCCGTCGCCTTCGACAAGACCTAAGCTTAACTCACAGAATCATCTATTGTAATGTCCTTCCTGTTAAAGACTACTTCAGCTTTAATTGCAATAATACTAGAGCAACTAATAGATTTAAACTTAATGTCAACCGCTTTAATCTAGATTGCAGAAAATATGACTTCTGTAACAGAATCATCAGTGCTTGGAATACTTTACCTGACTCTGGTCTCTTCCCATAATCCTAAAAGTTTTATCCAAAAACTTTCTACTATTGACCTCACCCCATTCTATAAGGGACATGCATAAGCGCACAACGTGCCTACCGTTCCTGTCCTATTGTTTTTCTTTTCTTCTTCCTATATATATGCTTATACCTCCTTATATTTACCCATATATGTGTTTATTTACTATATAATCTTTTTGTATGATACCTACATATGTTGTTGTGACAAAATAAAATAAATAAAAAATAAAAATATATAAATTTATATATAAATTTGCCACCCTTGCATGAATAGAAAAATCCTAGTTGGTTTCTATCATCTGGGGCTCAAAAAGACCACAGCTGAATTCAAAAAAAAAAATAAATCCCGGTAGTACCGTCTTAAAAATCTCCTTCCAAGAGATTTTGTAAAATCGTCCTGAATCTTTTCTATAATTAGCATTCCGGTGTCTTGAAATTATACAAATGGTCAATAACAAACATTCTCTTATCCCGTTTACTATGATTTATTTTCCATTAAGATAATATTGTCTTATGGAGGAATCGAAATGGTTAAAAAAAAAAAGGGGGGGAGCACAGTAGTAACTCTACCTAAACTTTCTTTTCCGAAGTTCCGCATGCGCATCACGTCCTTTCCCAACTGTGGGCGGAAGTGATCGCTTCGAAGCTGGAGGGAGAGAAAAAGAAGTTGGGAAAGTCGTCATTCCCCTGCGACCGGAAGTGGCGGTTCTCGCGATACCAAGAGCTGGGTCGCGCGAGAGTTCGGCCTTTTCGCGAAGAAGACTGCGGCAAAGATGGTGCGTATAATTTGAAGAGAGTTTCGCTCGGGCTTTGAAATCTGCATCCATCCGACTGTAGAGAGAGGAAGGGCGGCCTCTTTGGGTCGCTTTAGTCGTGAAAAAGGGATGGGAGAAGGAGATGAGAAGGGCCGGGACGGGAAGGAAGGGAAAATCGGGAGAAAATGGAAGAGAGATGAGCCAAAGACGAGCATTATGTGTAGGCCCAGGACTAGCATATCCTGCCAGAACCACCGTTTGGGAGAAGGGCTCTCATAAAAGCCTCAGAGCAAGTATCTCTAGAGAGATCAGGAAAAGACGTTTTAAAAAAGCAGTGCCTCTGAGCGTTATCAGAGTTCCCCAGAGCCAGAAAAGGTGAAAAGGTTACAATGAATAAATAAAGGCTCACAATGCACGTGGTTTGGATTGGATTCCTGGAGCCCTTTAATAGCATTTCAGTGCTTGAATGCGCAGCTTGCTGACGACCCATGGAGAAGTTATGGGGTGTGGGGGAGGGGTTGACAGTTATAGCAAGGGGGTTTCCTGCCTCGCCTTCTGAATGGCTTCCTTTTTGTGTAGCCATCACACGTGGTGGCCCACTGTGCGTTGAGCGGCTTCCCCCTATTCTGTGGATTGGAAATAATGGGTTCTAAAATGCGGAAGCGTTTTGTGGAAAGGGGAGATAAGAGGCATTCGTGGGTGGTTTTTTGGGTGGGAGGGAGGTGGAAGTGTAGCCAGAATGTGGATCCATTGGAAGTGATGAGAGAGCAGGGCCTGCCTGCTTTGGAGGGCAGAAGGATAATGGTTGTGAATTTCATCTCAGACAAGTGGTGGTCTAATCCCTCCTTAAAAACATCCACTGTTGTAACCTCCAGAAGTTGTGAATGCTCCGAACACTAGAAGTTTTTAAGAAGAGATTGGACAACCGTTTATCTGAAATGGTATAGGGTCTCCTGCCTAAGCAGGGGGTTGGTCTAGAAGACCTCCAAGGTCCCTTCCAACTCTCATTCTATTCTATTCTATTCCATATTCTATTCCATTAATGGCTTAGGACCTGAATGCTTGTAGGATCTTCTCACCCCAATAACATTTGCACATGTGTGGGCACACACACATTAGGAGGGCCCATTTCATGCTCCCTCTCAAGGATCACCAACTTTGGGGAAACTTCTCAATTGCACCTTCTACATCCCCTACAGAATACCAGCGTTGGAAGGGACCTTGGAGGTCATCTAGTCCAACCCCCTGCTCAAGCAGGGGGGCTCTATATCCTTCCAGGCAGACTCCTCTTTAAAAACCTCCAGAGATGGAGCACCTACGATTTCTGGTGGCAGGCCGTTCCACTAATTAATTGTTCTCACTGACAGGAAATTTCTCCCTAGTGGTTGGATCTCTCTTGGATAATCTTCCACCCATTACTTCTTGTCCTGCCCTCAAGTCCTTTGAACCTCTCTTCTTTACGACAGCCCTTCAAATATTGGAAGACTGTTATCATGTCACCCCTAGTCCTTCCCTTCATTAGACTAAACATACCCAGTTCCTGCAACTATTCCATCATGTTTTAGCCTCCAGACCCCAGTCACTTTGTTGTTGTTCTTTGCACTTTCTAGGACATTACAGTATGCTTTATTTCTCAAATTGTATGCTGTCTTAACTACAGAGTGACTTAAAAAACAACATTTTTAAAGAATATATCAGATAACCATTTGTCTGAGATGGTGTAGGGTTTCTTGCCTGGGCAGGGGGTTGGACTAGAAGGCCTCCAAGGTCCCTTCCAACTCTGTTGTTATTGTTATTGTTAGGTGGCTTACAAGTAGGTTTTACACTAATTAGCTGGCCCTTAGATACCAGGATGGCCTTCCCTTCCTGGCTTGTAGGAAGCCTGTTAAAAGAACTCTTCCCCCCCAGAGACCACAATGTTGTTGTGACTGCTCCCTCTGGTGAGGAATAGTATTTTAATTTTGGGTCCACTTAATGTAGATCTCTTTTTCTCCCCCTTTCCCCCCTTACTGGTTTATTCTGTGTCTATTATTATTTATGTGGCATTGTTTAATTTGTTTTTGATCTGAATTTACAATTAATTGAGAATCATGTGCCACTGAGATCTTTTCAACTTTGATTGGAGAGATTAATAATCTGTAAATAAATAAGATTATACCTGTTAGGTGTGAATGGTTTAAGAAAAAAGTGTTCTTTTTATGTTTTGTGGTGTTACAATCTGCAGTCATAGCAATAAAATTTTAACTGAAATGAAATTGAATGGGAAAAGTACATGATGGTTCTGCCATTGCTAATCTGAGCACAGGAGTTGGACCAGGCATAAGAACTAATAAGAAAGTAATCTGGAAGTTGATTATATGGAAAGGCAAGAAAGTGGGTCTTTAGTTGAGGAATAACAGAGGTGAGGATCAGAACTTGCTTTGCTAAGCACTAGGATATCAAGTGAGTCATGAGCCTGATTTTTATTGCCACAGTCGTTAAGTAGATCATGCAGCCTATAAGCAAATCCAGTTTCCCCCATTTACTTTGGTGGAAGCCCCCAGGGAACTGGATAATCACGTTAACCTAGAAAGCTGCAATCATTGTAAATACATGCTAGTTGCCAAGGGTCCACATTTTGTTCATGTGACCAGAAGGATGCTATAGCAGTTTTAAGTGTGAGGACCATTCATAAATCACCTTTTTCAGCACTGTCATAACAAATAGTTAAGCAAATGATAGTAAATCAGGGCTATCTGTAGATATATTGGTAATGAGGTGTAGGCAGGGAAGGCTGATGGCCAGATAATAGGTTCACAGAATAAGAAAATAACAGTTTGAATGGACCTTGGTGGTCTTCTAGTCCAACTTCTGCTCAAGCAGGAAACTATACCAGTTCAGACAAGATTGTCCAATCTTTTCTTAAAAACCTCCGGTGTTGGAGCATTCACAGCTTCTGGAGGCAAGTTGTTCCACTGATTAATTATTCTGTCAGGAAATTTCTCCTTAGTTCTAAGTTGCTTCTTTCTTTGGTCAGTTTCCACCCATTGTTTCTTGTTCTACTCTCAGGTGCTTTGGAGAATAGCTTGACTCCCTCTTCTTTGTGGCAGCCCCTGAGATATTGGAACACAGCTATCATGTCTCCCCTAGTCCTTCTCTTCATTGAACTAGACATCCCCAGTTCCTGCAACCGTTCTTCATATTGTTTTAACCTCCAATCCCACATAGTGTGATTAGCCACAATTTCTTACTTTGAATAAAGTTCTAGTTTGAATAAATTGCACTTGACTGAATATATTAAATCATAAGGCATCTTTGACCAGATACATAATAGGTTGGAGTTAAAAACAAAGGAGTGCATAGAGGTCCAGTTTACTTACCTTACTGCTTCTCCGTACTTCAGGATGCAATTTTTGTGTGTATTTCTCAACAGGCGGAAGTAGAACAGAAAAAGAAGCGAACCTTCAGGAAATTCACCTACCGAGGTGTTGACCTGGACCAGCTCCTCGACATGTCTTAGTAAGATCTCTCTTCTCTCATTTAACCACCTCTGCTCCTTTACTTCAGATTTGGCAGCCAGCATAATGATAAAGATTCAGTCTGAACCTGTTTAGTGGGGGGGTTGGGGCTTTAAAAGATAGCCTGTTCCAGAAGTAGAACTCTGGAGCACAATCTGGATAAAAAGCATTTGTTGAAAATGCTTGATTGGAAAGAATGATGCTCATTGCATTATTGACAGCATTATTTTTTTAACAAGACAATTGGGGACGAGTTGTTCTACTCTTCTTGTAAGAGTTGGAGGCGTTGACACTGATCCTGTCAGGCACAATGTCAAAGTTCCAAGTAATAGATCCATAGCAAGCAAAATTCCAAGGCAGGTGGATTCCTCAGAGGATAGCTTTATTGGAAATATATTGGCACATATCTGGTGAAAACCGACTCTGAGGGTGCCCGTGGTTTTCACCTAATTAAAAGTAAAAGTATTTTACTTTCCTAAAACTGTCCAATCACAGCTCCATCTGGTTGCCTGGTGACATCATCCCTCCTTCCTCTGACCAGGTGTGAGAATGTCCTTGATACCCAAGAGAAATTATTTTGCTTTGGCTACAGAGTTCCAGCTATCTCAATTCCTCCCTCCCTATCCCTCAGCTCCAGTGTGGCAACAATGAAACGCCAAGATGGCTTCGGTCAGGTGTTGCAATGCGAAAGATTTATTGCTCAAGCCAGAATCTGGTCACGTAAAGTTCAAATCTGATTTGGCACTAGATAAAGGTCCAGGGAATTCAAGGCGGGTTCTGGACTTGGATTGCTTGTGGCAATGTAAGGGACTCTAGGCTGATGACATGTTTAACTCCTTTCCCAGCTGTGCCTGCTCTACTCCTACAGATCCAACTCCCCCTTCTTGGATTTGGCATTCATTCCAAGATCCACCCAATTGGAAATGCTTTTTGCTATCTCGCAAGGTCCCTTGAACTTAATTCATGTTGGATGACAGGCATCACTTTTGACCTGACAGGGCCTCTCTCCTCCTTTCCAGTGAGCAGCTGATGCAGTTGTACAGCGCCCGCCAGCGCCGGAGGCTGAATCGTGGTCTGCGCCGCAAACAACACTCATTGCTCAAACGTCTCCGCAAGGCCAAGAAGGAGGCTCCTCCCATGGAAAAGCCAGAAGTGGTGAAGACCCACTTGCGTGACATGATCATTCTTCCTGAGATGGTGGGTAGCATGGTGGGCGTGTACAACGGAAAGACCTTCAACCAAGTAGAGATAAAGGTGAGGAATTACAGGCTGGGAGGGGAGGAAGGGATCCATTTGCGCGGTCTGAAGTCGTCTCCTTGGTCATGTGGCCAGCATGACTAAATGCCAAAGGCACACGGAACGCTGTTATCTTCCCACCAAAGATGGTCCCTATTTTTCTACTTGCATTTTTTATGTGCTTTTGACCTGCTAGATCGGCAGAAGCTAGGACAAGTCATGGGAGCTCACCCCATGACACGGCACTAGGGATTCAAACTGCTGAACTGCCGACCTTTTGATCGACAAGCTCAGCGTCTTAGCCACTGAGCCACCACATCCGTTAAAAATAAAATAAAATGAATAAAATAACCATTCCTTTACCCTTGTTGGAAGTGGGACATCTGTTGTGGCTGGGATTAGACCACAGGTGTCATGGCTGGCTGGAGAATTCTGGGAGTTGAAGTCCACAGGTCTTAAAAGTTGCCAGACTTGGACTCCCCAGTTTAGACCTTGAAACTTTATAGGAGCAAAGAAAGGGAGAAGCTACATTGAAGCAAAATTCTGTTCGAAATGATCTGGCAGCTGCACCAAATCCTGAAAAGACTGATTTAGTCAATTTATTTTATTCAACATAGGTTGCTTCAGTCATCAGCTGACTGTCTTACAATCCCACTATCTATAAACAAGAATAGCAAGTACATCAGCAAGATTTAACAAGTTGCCATTATTACAACTTTTGAAATGGATCATAACAGCAAATAAAAAAAATTCTGAGTTTGTTCTATTTGAATGACTTAATTCCCCTCCATCCTGTGTTGCAAAACCTCTTTAGACAATAAATCTTATGCAATATTGTGAGGGAGTGTCTCTCTTCATATAAGGTAGTTCTCAACTTACTGGCACACTTGAACTCAAAATTTCTCTTGCTAAGTGAGATGGTTGTTAAGTGAGTTTTGCCCCATTTTATGACCTTTCTTGCCATAGTTAAGCGAATGACTGCACTTGCTTTTAACACTTAAGTGAACCTGGCTTCCCCATTGACTTGGCTTGTCAGAAGGTCGCAAAAGGGGATCACATGACCCCAGGACACTGCAACCGTCATAAATACATGCCAGTTGCCAAGCATCTAAATTTTGATCATGTGACCATGGGAATGCTGCAATGATCATAAGTCACTTTTTTCAATACAGTTGTAATGTTGAACAGTCACTAAAAGAATGATTGTAACTTGAGGATTACCTGTACTTTAGTTTTGAAGCTAATGAGTTTTTTGAATTAACAGAAAATGTGCTGTGACGTTTCTTTTGTATCCGTAATACCTATTTGCTGCCTAATTTATAAAACTATTTTCTTCCTACTTTCTTCCTGAAAGATTCACCTTTACATTCCTTTCAGGGGTGAAATGTTACCGGTTTACTCTGGTTTGAGTGAACCGGTAGTGATAAAAACTACAGGTTTGGACAAACCGGTAGAAAAAAAAAGCTACCAGTTTGATTTAACCGGTAGTTTAAAAAGCTACCAGTTTGGTCGAACTGGTAGTTAATTTAAAAAAACCTACCAGTTCCTCTGAACCAGCGTTTCCGACAATCAGCTGTGCCGCGCGGATTAGCATGCATGGCCAGCGAACCGGTAGCAAACTGGTTCAGATTTCACCACTGATTCCTTTTTATTATATTTTTTGTGAAAACAAATGTTTTTTTTAATTTAATTTTTTTTTTAAAAAAAAATATTTTCCTCTTTCAGCCTGAAATGATTGGCCACTATTTGGGAGAATTTTCCATCACATACAAGCCGGTGAAACATGGTCGACCTGGAATCGGGGCCACTCACTCATCTCGGTTCATTCCTCTGAAATAAGAAGAGTTTTGGGGAAGGGTATTTTTATGTGTAAATAAAAACATTTCCCAAACAGCTGGCTGGTCTCATCTTTGGCTAGGAAAGGCCCCAATTCACTTCAGTCATGCTTTTGAGTTTGTAGGATTTTCAGTTCTTCTTGTAGTAGCTAAAGAACCATAATATAACGTGATTTTTTTTCTCCATGGGGGGGGGGAGGAGTATAGTCAAATAAGACTTAATTTTGCTTCTACAAACAGGAATCTGCCTACCATATTTTTCTATAAGACGCACCTAAGTTTAGAAGAGGAAAACAACAACAAAAAGTCTTTGGTCCACCTTTTTTTGGGCCTTTTCCAGTCTTTTTTAAACCTGTTTCTGGGGCTTTTTGTGGCCCAAAAATCGGGCTGAAAAAAGTTTCAAAAACGGGGCCAAAAAAGCCTCAAAAACAAGCTGAAAATAGGCCAGAAAAAGGCTGAAAACAGGCATGTAGAGGCCCTAAAAATGCTGGCAAACCAGCAATATTTGGTCTATAAAACACACAGACATTTTTGCCCCCTTCGGGGAGACAAAAAGAATGTCTTATAGTCTGAAAAATATATTTGTCTACTCGGGAGCAGCTTCATAAGAAGGAGTGCTCTGCATCTGTAGAAATTCTGTCATCCAAGTCATGGTTGTCCCGAAGATGCTTTTTCAGGAGGCAACTGGACTTTCTTGGTTTTCTTATTTTTTAAAAACCATCTTCAAAGGCCAAAAAAAAAAAAAGTCCAGTTGCCTCCTGAAAAAGCACCTTTGGGACTGGTCATACTTACAGCTGGGGTTGTGGGCTTGTGTTTGCAAAGCTCAGGCCTAAAGATGGCCCTTGACGTATGACTCGGAGAGCCTGGCATTTCCATCATAAGTCATGACAGTTGTCTGGGACTGATTGGAAATTGTGCGTTGGGACACACTTGGGAGCAATATACACAACTGGCAAGATGAATGTTGCCTCACACCTGCTGCCAAACAAATGGGGAAGGCTTTAGGCCACCCAAGCTGAGGGAAGATGGCACAACTTTGAGTGCTGCCAATTCAAAGGGAGGGTCCCAATGGTTCCCAGGGAGGGTCCCAATGGTTCCCAGGTTAATTGCCCCAGGTGTGGTGTAAACACTTGTTTACACTGTGCCAGGTGTGGTAATGTAAACTGGCTTTCCCATTAGATAAAATCATCTTTCCAGAAAATACTTAAAAGATGCAAATAGAGTCATGGGGAAGACGCCCCACAGAGCATTTCCTACATCCGCCTTCTGCCAAGCCTGGTCTTGTCCAGATGTCCTCCGGTGGGGCGGCACTTTCTCCCCACTGAATTCTTCCCTGGGGGTCAACAATCTTCCATGGCAAACCTGGTGGGTTGCAACCCGCCAAGCCCAAAGCATTTTGTGGGGACCTGTCCTCTGGAAGGGCTTCGGTCAGAGGGGGGTCTTCTCAGTGACGATCCCCAATGAAGAGTCCTGAAGGGCTCCTTCAATCCCCAGAGCTGAGAACATTTGGGGGTGGGGGGATTTGCTGTCCTAGGAGAGACAAGGAAAAGTCCTGCTTCAGCCTCACCTCGCTTCTGGCCCACAGCCCTGAGGGACCGTGAGACCCTGGACTTTATGGTGTTCTTGCGCAGGGGACATTTCCAGCTCTTGGCTGCAGAGGAGTTTCCTGGCCTGCAGCGCGCCCAACAGCAAAGCCGAAATCCCAATCGGAGGCCACACTAGATGCCAGTCCGGAGAGCAGCAGTCCAGACTCATCTGGGCCTAAATGGGAGCCTCTGGGCTCCTGATCCCCAAGTCAAGGCCTGAAAACAGCTGGAAGCAGCTGCCCCTCCCTGCAGCTGTGCCAGCTAGCTTTGGCCAGATGCAGATTTTTCCCACCAAGCTGGGCACAACACCCTTCTTAAACATGAGTTACCCAAAGTCATGTTTTAAGATGGGAGGCCTTACCAATCTTTTAAATCAATATCAATCAATCCCCAGCAGATCTTGCACTGCCCGAAGGAAATGCTTGGCCCCCATCCCCAGGCCTGCCACTGCCTCCCACTCCTCCGGGTCTCGGTGCAGCTGCTGGAGCTCCCGTGGCGCCCATGCTTGAGCTGGCCTGGGAGGCGATGGTCCCGAGGCTTCTGGTGGCCCTTGGAGGACCTGGAGTGGAGAGGCAGAGGGAGGCCCCCAATGCCAGGCCCATCCCCGGGCAGGAATGCAGCTATGCCTGTGGGCACCAGGTGAAAAACCAAGAGAAGCGAGGAGATAAGGCATGGCATAAGCACTTTGCAGAGATATGACAGATGAATCTTAGGTCATGTTACCAAAAACAAACAAACAAACCAACCAACCCTTTCTGATTTGGCACCAGTACCGGTGATTATGTATTTGCTATATTTACCTAGTGTGCTTACATAACCCAGAAGTGGTGCCAAAGTTAACCCAGCCCCAGTTAAATGCCCACAACCCCACTGAGCCTGGACAGAGGCTAACACCATGGAGCTGACAAGCACACTCTCCTTTTTCTTGGTCACCTACCTCTCCTGCCTCGTCCTGTTGTTCATCTGGAGGAAGTCCTCTGCCAGGGGCCGGCTGCCTCCTGGACCCTTTCCTCTGCCTCTGATCGGGAATTGCCTGCAGATTAAGGCATTCGAAACCTTGCCGTCCCTCCTCAAGGTAAGTCCACCTCTCTTGCCCAGGTGAAGTCGCAGAGATGTTCTCCCCTCATCTCCCTCTTGGGTCTCCTCAACCAGGACCCTGGATCTTCCTTCTCCGCGATCCCAAACGTTCTCAGCCGTCTCTTTCCAGCACCACCTACCTTGTAGCTTCCGTGAGAATCTTCGGGCTGAATCTTTTTTGGGGGGATCCAATCTTTTTTTTTATATATTTTATTTTATTTTGTCACAACAGTATATACAATCATCAACATAAACAATAACCCATCATGAGAGAAAAAGTATATATAAGTAAAAGTATAAGTAAAAGTATGCATATAATACTATAATGAAGAGAACAATAGGACAGGAACGGTAGGCACTTTTGTGCTCTTATGCACGCCCCTTATAGTCCTCTTAGGAATGGGGTGAGGTCAATAGTAGACAGTTTTTGGTTGAAGATTTTGGGGTTTTGAGTAGAGACTATAGAGTCAGGTAGTGAGTTCCAAGCGTTAACAACTCTGTTACAAAAGTCATATTTTCTGCAATCAAGTTTGAAGCGGTTGACATTAAGTTTGAATCTATTGTTTGCTCTTGTATTGTTGCGATTGAAGCTGAAGTAGTCTTTTACAGGAAGGATATTACAATAGATGATTCTCTGTGTTAAACACAAATCATGTCGGAGTCGGCGGAGTTCTAAGTTTTCTAAACCCAGGATTTCAAGCCTGGTGGTATAAGGTATTTTGTTGTTTTCGGAGGAGCGAAGAACTCTTCTAGTAAAATATTTCTGGACGCGTTCGATAATATTAATGTCAGAGATGTGGTATGGGTTCCAGACAGATGAGCTGTATTCAAGAATAGGTCTGGCAAATGTTTTGTATGCTCTGGTTAGTAGTGTAAAGTTTTTGGAAAAGAAGCTACGTAAAATTAAGTTTACAACTCTTAGAGCTTTTTTTTTGCTATGTAGTTGCAGTGGGCTTTGGCACTTAGGTCATTTGATATGAAAACTCCAAGGTCTTTGACAAGGAGGGGGTCGTCAGTAAGGTAATGTCCATCAAGCTTGTACTTGATATTAGGGTTCTTTTTACCAATATGTAAGATTGAGCATTTGCTGGTTGATATTTGAAGTTGCCAAGTTTTAGACCAATCGGAAACAAAGTCAAGGTCATTTTGAAGGGTAGAAGTATTGTTAGTGGTATTGAATAGTTTGATGTCGTCAGCGAAGAGAACACAATAACTTGAAATAAGATCACAGAGATCATTTATGTATAGTATGAAGAGCGTTGGTCCAAGAACACTACCTTGCGGAACACCACTTTTGACAGGAACAGGATTTGATAGAGCATTGCCAATTTTGACCACTTGTTGTCTGTTTGATAGGAAGGCATTTATCCAATTGTGGAGAGGTCCTGAAATGCCATAGGATTTTAGCTTTAAGAGAAGTTTGTCATGGGTTGGTCTTCTTTCCTTTCTTCTTCTTCGGCTTCCATCTAGGCATTCACACCTAAGTGAAGCCTGGGAAAGGAGTTTTCCCCCCTTGGCCGTCATATCTCGGATTTGGCGCAATCGCCTTCTGATCAAGCAGATCGAGCGTTTCCCGAGCAGCCACACAAACCAAGAGTAGAGGACACTTCTAGGCTAAAAGGAGCCTGATGGGGCAAGGGAAAATATTTTGCTTTCCTCATGGAACATTGTCAAGACTATTCGGCTGGCAGAGGGAAGCTTGTCGAGCGCCGCCCAAAAGCATGACACACAAGGTTGTTTTGGGGAGCAGCAATTCTATAACCTAGAGTAGGGATCTGCAAACTTGGCTCTTTTAAGACTTGTGGACTTCAACTCCCAGAAGCTTTGCTGGCTGAGGAACTCTGGGAGTTGAAGTCCACAAGTCTTAAAAGAGCCAGTTTGCAGACCCCTGACCTAGCGTAGCCACCACTCCTAGCACCCATTTTTATTTTTATTTATTTTTTAACAAAAAAGACCAAACAAAAGAAAAACAACAATACATGACATACGTTGACATAAAACATATATTCCTTCTTTACATCAGCTTCGTTTCCTTATTCTTCTCATATTTACATCCTTATTCCCCCTCCCGTTTCATTTAATTATACTTTTCTTTTTTGTCCCGTTCTCCCTTGTTTCTATATACCTTCTATCCTATCTATGCTTCTAACTATTCATTTTCTTTCATACATTGCCTACCACCCATTTTTAATTAGTTTAGTGTCTGGAATATTAATGATGAAACATCAGGAAATGCAAATCTCTCCTTTCCTAAGCTACACACCTGAAGGATGCAAATGCCGCCACCTTTGTCAAAAGATTCCCCAGAGCCGATTTCTGGAATTTTGGAAGCTTTGTTTCCAATACTTTAGGTATGTGTGTGTGGGGGTGGTGGGGTTTGGCTCTCTTCTGCCTTGGTGTGACTTTAGGGAATTGTGCAATTTTTCTTTGGACTAAGAGGTATCCAGCGTATTGTGCTACAGGATGAGTAAAGGAACGTTTATTTAGTAAACAACCAATATTTATGTTCCTGTTCCCAAGAACTGGACTGTCAAAGCAACTGGTGGTTCATGAGGCAGGATTTTTGGCATTAAGATTGTACCTCACGGCAACTTCAGTGGCTGCACTGCAAACATTCTGTGTAATTTTTTTTTTTTTATTTACATTTATATCCCGCCCTTCTCCGAAGACTCAGGGCGGCTTACAGTGTGTAAGGCAATAGTCTCATTCTATTTGTATATTTACAAAGTCAACTTATTGCCCCCCCAACAATCTGGGTCCTCATTTTACCTACCTTATAAAGGATGGAAGGCTGAGTCAACCTTGGACCTGGTGGGATTAGAACCTGCAGTAATTGCAGGCAGCTGTGTTTTAATAACAGGCTTCTTACAGCCTGAGCCACACTAACGGCTCTGCCTGCATCTGTACATAAAACCGTCCCGCGAGCTAAATGACTCTCGGCTCAGTCTAAGGCAGCGCTTCTCAACCTGTGGGTCGGGATCCCGTTGGGGGTCGAATGACGATTTGCCAGGGGTCGCCTAAAACCATCGGAAATATGGGAAGTATACTTGCGAGTCGAAGAATCGCGCTCCAATGGTTGACTCCACAAGCCAGTTGCAGTCTCTTCAAATCGCTAACTGAATTCGGCTTCAGGCGCGATGAATTAACAAAGAGAGAAATCTTTGCTCTGATGTCTCCCTCTCAAGCCAGCTGCAATCACTCCCAATCGCTAGCCTAATCTGGCTTCAGGCGCGATAAACTTATTAGGGGAGGAGTCTCCGCTTTAATGCTTCTGTCCTCAAGGCAATCACAAGCAGTTCAGATCGCTATCCAATATGGCTTCAGGCGCGATAAATTCAAAACGAAAATAATTTTACGGTTGGGGTCGCCACATCATGGGGAATTGTATTAAAGGGGTCACCACATTGTGGGGAATTGTATTAAAGGGGTCGCAGCTATAAAGGTTGAGAACCACTGGTCTAAGGCAAAAGTGAAGTCACCCCAGTGGTGAAATTCACCAAGGTTTGCCACCGGTTCACTGCGACCGCATGCGCAGTGCGTGCCAAACACGTGCCAAACACGTGATGCATGCGCACGCATCCACAGTGTACGCCAAACACACGCTTCGCACGCATGTCCAATGCAGATGCTACCGCGCAGTGTGGATAAAGAAGGCTTAAGAAAGTAAGCAGAACAGCGAGGGAGGGAGGAAACAAATGTCTCACTTAACAACAGAAATGTTGGGCTCAATTGTGGTTGGAAGTCGAGGATTGCCTGTATTTCCATCTCTTCTTTTGGTTCCTGTGCAGCTGCGGGAAAAATACGGCCCCGTCTTCACAGTCTACTTTGGAAACCGCCCGATTGTGGTCTTGTGTGGCTATGAAGCAGTGAAGGAGGCCCTGATTGACAAGGCGGAAGAATTCTCCGGGAGGAAAACCGTCCCTACCCTGCAGAGGACCTTCCAGGGTTACGGTGAGGGCTCCAGGCTGGCGGGGCAGAAGCAGGCCTGACTGTCCCCCTTTCCTGGTCACAGGGCCCATTGCTCTCCTCCGTTCCCAGGGGTGGCCTTTGCCGAGGGGGAGCGCTGGAAGCAGCTGCGCCGGTTCTCCCTGACCATCCTGAGGAATTTTGGAATGGGGAAGAAATCCATCCAGGAGCGGATTCAAGAGGAGGCCCAGTTCCTGCTGGAGGAATTTCAGAAGACCCAAGGTGAGGCTGGGGAGGGGGAGACGGAGAGAGGGCAGTGAAAGGCCTCTGGACCGACCGACCATCCAACCCAGTGGTGGGATTCAAATAATTTAACAACCGGTTTCTCTGCCCTAATGACTGGCTAGGTGGGCGTGGGCGTGGTGGGCGTGGCCAGGGGGTGTGACAGGCAGCACAGCCTCCTGCGCCCCCCTGGGAGTGAAAACAGGCTGCGAGGGGCTTGCTGCAGCCTCCATTCCCTGTTTTGGGCCTAGGAGGCCTCCCTGAAGCCTCCTGGGAGCGAAAATGGGGCATGTGGGGACTCCTAGAAGGGGCAGGAAGGGGCGGGGCCAGCCAACAATTTAACTGGTTTGTCCGAACCGGCCTGAACCGGCTGAATCCCACCACTGATCCAACCCATTACAGCAATGCTGAGATCAGATGTCAAGATGTCCAGAACATAAATATAGAATCACAGGGGCAGAGACATGACCTGAGAGGCAGGAGACCTTGAGCAGGGGCTCGGACTAGAAGGCTTCTGGTCCAGGAGATGCTTGGGCTGAAAAAGAGAATGATGGAACGCGGTTTCTTTCTTTGCTGATTCAAAGAGGCATCAGGCATCCCTTCCTCTCCAAATAATTACGTACAGGGGAAGAGAGGAACCCTAACCCACACCTCTCCCCCCAAAAATCCGGAGAAAATTGTTTCCCTCTTTGGCCTAAACCCATATTGGCGAACCTATGACACACCTGCCTGAAGTGGCACGCGGAGCCATGTCGCCTGGCAAGCACAGCGTCACCCGTTCCTCTGCCGGGTTTTAGGTGCGCATGCAGGCGGCAGTACCAGAAACTGAAATAGCTGGTCTTCTGTTTTCCTGCATAAGCATGCATGCCAGCCAGCTGATCATCTCGTGTGTACACGCGTGCCAGAAACACGGAAGAGTAACTGGTAGAAACCATAAGTTTATTTATTTATTTATTTATTTAAATTTTTATACCGCCCTTCTCCCGAAGGACTCAGGGCGGTGTACAGCCAAGGTTAAAACAATTAAATATACAAAATTAAAATATCAATTAAAATACATATTCAATAATGGCCAAATTAAAACCGTCAAATTGACCCAGACTAAAATACCCCATATAAAATTACTAAAAATTAAAAATTTGAAAATTTAAAAATCAAGCCAGTCCCGCTTGGATAAATAAATAAGTTTTTAATTCACTGCGAAAGGTCCGAAGGTCAGATAGTTGGCGCAAACCGGGGGGGGAAGTTCGTTCCAGAGGGTAGGTGCTCCAACAGAGAAGGCCCTTCCCCTGGGGGCCGCCAGCCGACATTGCTTGGCGGACGGCACCCTGAGAAGACCCTCTCTGTGAGAGCGTACGGGTCGGTGGGAGGCATAAGGTAACAGCAGGCGGTCCCGTAAGTACCCGGGCCCTAAGCCATGGAGCGCTTTAAAGGTGGTAACCAGAACCTTGAAGCGCACCCGAAAGACCACAGGTAGCCAGTCCAGATTGCGCAGGAGTGGTGTTACCCAGGAGCAATGTGTGGCTCCCTCAATCACCCGCGCAGCTGCATTCTGGACTAACTGGAGTCTCCGAGTGCACTTCAGGGGTAGCCCCATGTAGAGAGCATTGCAATAATCCAGACGAGAAGTGACGAGAGCATGAGTGACCGTGCATAAGGCATCCCGGTCCAGAAAGGGGCGCAACTGGCGAACCAGGCGAACCTGGTAAAAGGCTCTCCTGGAGACGGCCGCCAGGTGAAATTCAAATGACAGCCGTCCATCCAGGAGAACGCCCAAGTCCATCCAGGAGAACGCCCAAGTTCATTTTTCGGCACATGCATGTGCCCTGGGCAGCTCCTCTTCTGGTTTGCGGCCCAGACTCACGTGCCCAAAGCCCACGTATACTCCCCTTTCGGCACTTGGTGCCGAAAAAGGTTCGCTATCACTGGCCTAAGTGGTTCCTACGACATGTTGACCCTTCCTTTCTTCTCTCTTTCTCCCTCCGCACCAGGGAAGCCCTTCAACCCCATCTTCTTCCTCAACTGCTCCGTCTCCAACGTCATCTGTTCGATCGTCTTCGGCAATCGCTTCGATTACCAAGACAAGGAATTTCTGGCTCTCATGAAGATGATGAACGACAGCTTTCGGCAAATGAGCAACAGCTGGTCTCAGGTAGCTCCTCGCCTCTCTCAATCTGGCACTGTCCGAAGATGCTGGGCAGCTGCTGTGGCTTGGAAGGATAAGAACTTTGGTCCAAGACCCAGGGGGCAGCCAGGAGGGAAGGAAAGGGCCCTTGAAAGAAAAAATCTCCAAGATTAGAATAGAATAACAGAGTTGGAAGGGACCTTGGACCCTATACCACTTCGGACAAATAGTATCTTAAAAATTTCCAGTGTGGGAGCATTCACAATTTCTGGAGGCAAGTTGTTCCACTGATTAATTGTTCTAACTGTCAGGAAAATTCTCCTTAGTTCTAAGTTGCTCCTCTCCTTGATTAGTTTCCACCCATTGCTTCTTGTCCTGCCCTCAAGTGCTTTGGAGAATAGTTTGACTCCCTCTTCTTTGTGGCAGCCCCTGAGATATTGGAACACTGCTATCATGTCACCCCTAGTTCTTCTTTTCATTAAACTAGACATACCCAGTTCCTGCAACCGTTCTTCATATGTTTATTTGATTATTTAATTTCCTCTCCTATCAGCTTTATTCTGCAAACAGCATCTGCTGACTTATTCTTGAAATGCCGCATTCATTAACTGATTAATTGATCTCATTGAGTCCCTTTGGCTGGGCATCCACCGGCTGGAATGAGCTCTTTTGTAACGTGTCATACGTTACGGTAACAGAGTTGGAAGGGACCTTGGAGGTCATATAGTCCAACCCCCTGCTCAGGCAGGAGACCTGTACTAGGGATTCGAACCGCTGAACTGCCGACCTTTCTGATTGACAAGCTTGGTGTCTTAGGCACTGAGCCATATCCTTTCCCCTCTCGTTTCCCGCAGTTCTATGATATCTATGCCAACCTCCTGAGATACTTCCCAGGGCCCCACACCAAGATCTATGACATTCTGGAGGACATGAGGCTCTTCATTGCCAGGAGGGTGAAGAAGAACAAAGAGACCCTGGACCCCAACTCTCCCCGGGACTATATCGACTGCTTTCTCATCCAGATGGAGAAGGTAAGAGACGTGGAGGCAGCCCAGGATGATTCCCCCCAGCTACAAGGCTGTGGGTAGGCACAGGGCAGTGGTGGAATTCAATGTTTTTATTTCCAGTTCTGTGGGCTGTGGCTTGGTGGGCAGAGGAAGGATACTGTAAAATCTCCATTCCCACCCCACTCCAGGGGAGAGATACTGCAAAATCCCCATTCCCTCCCCACTCCTGGGGGAAAGAATATTGCAAACTCTCCATTCCCACCCCACTCTGGGGCCAGCCAGAGGTGGTATTTGCCAGTTAAGTTAAGTTAAGTTTATTTAATTTCTATACCACCCTTCTCCCAAAGGACTTGGGGCGGTTTACAGCCAGGATAAAACAGCGAAATACAAAAATTAAGAACAGATTTAAAAACAAATATTCGAATTTGGCTAGAAACTAGAAAACCCAATAAAAGCCCCATTTAAAAACCCATTAGGCCAGTCCTGCACGCTGGAATAAAAACATTTTCAGCTCAGGTCAAAAGGTCCGGAGATCAGGAAGTTGGCGGATCGCTGGTGGTAGCTCCGTTCCAGAGGGTTGGAGCCCCCACAGAGAAGGCCCTCCCCCTGGGGGTCGCCAGCCGACATTGTCTGGTCGACGGCACCCTGAGGAGACCCTCCCTATGGGAACGCACTGGTCGATGGGAGGCTATCGGTGGCAGTAAGCGATCCCGTAAATAACCCGGTCCTATGCCATGGAGCGCTTTAAAGGTGATGACCAACACCTTGAATTCTCCGAACTACTCAAAATTTCCACTACCGGTTCTCCAGAACCTGTCAGAACCTGCTGACTAGCACCCCTGGCACAGGGGGCTTTGCCACAGGGCAAAAGATGCAGCTCCTTTCCTGCAGAGGGACACTGGCAGAGATGGGGACGGAGACAGGTGAAGCAGGAAAGGGGCCTGGCTGTGGAGACAAGCCCATCCCCTGGGAATCCCTTGGTGTTCTGTCCTCCTTCGTCTCCGTCCGAGTGATGGCTTAATTAGCCGGCACTATCAGCTCTGGCAGAAAATAAGCGAGTGCCTGCCAAGTGTCTCTGTTATCTCCCTCGGCACCGATGAGTCACCCAGTAACAAACTTCAGCTCTTAGTTAATCAGTTGATTTGCCTGTTACAAAGAGGCACAGCAGCTCTTGCTTCCTTTATATCCTGTGGGGTGTGACTCCATGACTCAGCACTTCCTAGGCCTGCCCACCCCTGCTTCTGTTGTTCCCTCCTCTCCTGCCTACAAAATCTAGGATCCAACCAAGTGTCAGGCTGCCTCTGATTATATCTAGGAAAGAATACACCTTGACTTCATTTGCAAATAAAGAAAAGTACTTTTACTAGGTACATCTGGATAGCAGCAGTGTTAAGTTGAATCTGAGACAAAATATGGCTAACAATCTATATCCCCCTTATTACTCCCTCCTCTTTCCCAAGAGGTCATCAGGTCTGGTCCAATGCCAGCTCCTTCCCGGGGTTCCGTGGTAATCTTCTTCCGCAGGTCTCTGGCTGTCAATCATATCAGGAATGCAATGTCTGTTAGAGTTCGCGCTCAAACATTCCTGTTGAATTCAAAACATTAATCTCCCCTCCCCCCTTAATTATGTCAGACCGACAGTCTTAAAGGGCCCTCTCTACTTAACTTGAATCCAAGAGCTATTTACATTAGAAATAAAATCCCATGCTATCTAACAACTGAATATAAAAAGTACAAAAAGATATGAAGATTGGAGTGGAGGCTGACACCAAGCCTGATTGCCATCAGCTGGGTCTGAAGGCGTGGCCTGGGGTGGGAAGTGTCAGGGGATGGAGGCCTCGTTATCTCTTCCACCTGGCCTGCCTCTGGCTCCTGGAGCTGAGCCAGGGAAGCCGGTGCTCCCGAGGTAAGTCTTGACGGCCCTTCCCCCTCATTTTCCAAGTCACTTTCTGGCAGGAGTCCCGGCTCCAAGTCACTTTCTGGCAGGAGTCCCGGCTCCAAGTCACTTTCTGGCAGGAGGGCCGGCTCGGGGGGCGCAGACACAACATTTGGCCAGTTTGGCCACTTGCTATGACCAAGGGGCCATTTCTGTTTTGGTGAAACCAGGGGCTTAGTCAGCCTCCAATCAGTCTTGTCTCACCTGGTGTGCACCCCCCCCAACCCCAGCTGGAAACCCCCCCCACACCAGAGCTTCTCACACACTTGGGTTCCACTTTGCCTTCAGGAGAAGGACAACCCAGACAGTGAATTCAACCAGAAGAACCTGGAAATGACCACCCTGAACCTGTTTTTTGCTGGGACGGAGACAATCAGCTCCACCCTGCGATACGGATTTCTGTTGCTGATAAAGTACCCTGAAGTGCAAGGTATTTTTGGGGGGGAGGGTTATTCAGCCCCACCACAGTACATCTCTAGGCCAGGAAGCAGCCCCCGCCCCCCGCAAGTACCACCGGGATCGCTAGGCTAGTGAGAAGTTGCTATGAGCTGCATAAAGGCTTGGGTAGAACCTGAGAGCTACCCATGGAGGAGGTCAGGACAGAAGCTTCCCCTACTGTGGGGCGAAGGATGGGATGCCAGCCCCACGGCCCTTGAGAATAGCCCCCTCAACAGGTGGAGACCTCTCCTGTCCAGTTCTTTGGCCTCTCCCCTCCCCCAGCTGCTGTTCCAGATGCGTCAGAGAGAGTGCAGTTGAAGCAGGGGTGAAATGCTCCCGGATTGGACCGGATCGCACGATTCGGTAGCAGTCGTGGCCAGTAGTTCAGCAATCCAGTAGCGATGATAGAGCGAAACTCCGCCCACCTGCCCGGGACATCATTACTTCCTGGTTTTAACCAGGAAGTAATGTATTTTTTGCATGTACATGTGATGTGCGCGCACACTTCCGAACCGGTAAGGAAGGTAAGTAGATTTCACCCTTGAGTTGAAGCCACTAAGGTTAAGGCCACTTCTTGCCAGCAAAGATGCAGGAAGAAATCGACCGCGTGATTGGCCAGAACCGGATCCCCAACATTGAAGACCGGAGCCAGATGCCCTACGTGGACGCAGTCATCCATGAAGTGCAGCGGTTCAGCGACCTCATCCCCATGAACTTGGCCCATGCGGTCACCTGCGACACAGAATTCAGAGGCTACCTCATTCCGAAGGTCAGAGCCTTGGGGAGGGGGAGACTTGCCAAAGGGCATGGGGCTGGCATGCTGCCACCCTGGGTGCTGGCTGGGCTGCCCAGCAGGATCGGGCAGAGAAATCAAGGGGCCAAGGAGGGCTGGCCAGGAGGCAGGAGCCTCAGCTGGAGAGTGCTAATGGCCCAAAGGCAGTGCCCCCTCTCTGCCCATCCAGCTGGCCAGGTGTGATGTGGGGGAGGGTGTCGATGGGATCCCAAAGGATTGGCAAGACAGAAAGGTAGGAAAAGCCAGATATTCGGCACCTGTCCAAACAGCCCCCCCCCCCCACGCTCTCACTGCAAAAACAAGATCATCTCTTGGCCGTCTTCCCAAGATTGCTTGGGCACCTTGTGCCACCTGGGCGAAAGAACCTCTGCCCCTCTGCCTCTTCTCTTCCTCAGGGCACAGAAGTCTTTCCCCTGCTCAGCACCGTCTTGAATGATGGCACCAAGTTTAAAAGCCCTGAAGAGTTCCACCCGGAGAATTTCCTGGACGAGAAGGGGCGCCTGAAGAGGAATGACGCCTTCGTCCCTTTCTCTGCAGGTACAGCCACACCGATCCCCCCCTTTCTCCACCCCCCACACATGCACCCTCCCGGGCCAGGGTCCTTGGCTGCCCTTGGGATTTTTCCTTTTACGGCCTGCTTTTCCAGTTGCCATGCCAAGCTGGGATTGGGGGTTGCCTCAGCAGTTCTTGTGCATGTTGGACGCTCCTTTGCCCCCACTGGCAACTCAGGAACCCAGGCGAGAAGGTGGCCCTCTAGGCCAGGGGTCTCTAACCTTGGCAACTTTTAAGCCTGGAGGACTTCAATTCCCAGGCTGGGGACTTCTGGGAGTTGAAGTCTTCCAGGCTTAAAGTTGCCAAGGGTGGAGACCCCTACTCTAGGCTTTCCCAGAGAGTGCTGAGCGACTCCTGGCCATCCAGCTTCTGGCCAGGAAATGGCTTGGACCTGCCCGGAGGCTCTAAGCCGCTTCTTCTGGCCTCTCCTCACAGGGAAGCGCATCTGCCTGGGGGAAGGCCTGGCCCGGATGGAGCTCTTCCTCTTCTTCACCACCATCCTGCAGCGGTTCCGGCTAAAGCCCGTGGTGGACCCCAAAGACATCGACTTGACACCCCAGGAGTTCGGCTTTGCCACCATCCCACCTCTGTACGAGCTCTCGGTCATCCCCCGCTGAGAGGAGGGAGCCTAGCAGGTGGGCAAGTGCGCCCTACCTCTGGACTTTTGCACCAGCTGGACTTTTGAGGGGGGAGGGGCTGCACGGGTCCCCTTCTCTGCGCCCCAAGCGGGGCCAGGATCTCTCAGGGGCTGGGAAAAGATGCCTCTTTCAGGTGTTTGCCTTGAAAATATAAAGCTTTGCGGGGATGCAGGTGACCTGAACTGGTGCAGCCCTGGTTTCTTCTAAGCTCTCTCTCTCTCTCTCTCTGTGTTTGTGTGTGTGTGTCAGAGCTTGTTTCCTGGTTGTTATTGTGTCCCAGCACAATCACTGGGTAAATCTAGGTGGCCTACGTGGTATTGCTTCAAGAGAGCAAAGCAAAAGACGTAAGTGAGCAAAAGCCAGAGAAATGGTCATCTGCCCAGCAGGTTACCATAAAAAGCAAAGCTGGCTGAGGAATTCTGGGAGTTGAATACCATAAGTCTTAAAGTTGTCAAGGTTGGAGACCTCTGCTCCAGAGGGCCGCCGGAGCCTGGGGAGGCTGTTTTCGTCCCCCCCCCCCGAGGCTTGAGGAAAGGCTCCGGAGCCTGGGGAGGCTGTTTTCGTCCCCCCCGAGGCTTGAGGAAAGGCCTGGGGAGCCTGGGGAGGGCAAACCCTGCCACCCCGCCATGGTGCAGGAGGCTGACTAGGCCACACCCACCATGGCCACGCCCACCCTGCACCCAGCAACTGGGCAGAGAACCCCTTGCTAAAATTTTTGAAGCCCACCCCTGGATAAACCCACAGGCGCTTTGATGGGGATGGAGCATCACAAAGTCCCAGTCTTTCAACACATTATCCACCTCTCATTTCAAGGCACCTGTGCAGGTAATTCTTGATTTAACAACCATTCTGTTACATTTAACATTTCACGTTATGGTGGCTCTGACAAACATTACCTAAGACCTGCCCTTGTGACCACTTCAGCATCCCTCATAGTCACACAACCAGATTTTGGGCTCGTAACCTGCGTGTATTTATCACAATTGCAGCATCCTGGGGTCCCATGATCATCGTCCGAACTCATCCCTTCTGGCAAGCAAAGTTAATAGGGGAAGCCGGATGCACTTAATGGCTCTGATTCACTTAGCGACCATAGCAAAAAAAAAAAGATATAAAATGCAGCCTGACTCACTTAACTAAAGAATGAATTCTGGTCCCATTCCTGGTTGTAAGTCAAGGACGACCTGTAGTTGATCTCCAGACCAGTGGTCACCAACTGGTGGTCCGTGAGAAAATTTTGGTGGTCCGCAGAAAAATTATTTGCATTTTTTATATTGCACTAAATCAGGGATCCTCAAACTGCACCCCCTAGACTGGATACGTGCAATGAACGCTTGTGTTGCTGCAGAGAGTCTCCCCCTTCAGGGTCTTTTTGTGTGGGGTGGAGGGGGACAGAAATTCTGACTTGGGGTCTGCTTCAGCCTTCTGGTGCAGGGCTTTGGACAAAGGCTAGAGGGAAATGCTACTGGTGGCAAAGAGGCGGAGGGCCTTGTTTCAATGGGACTGCATCATGGCCTGGAACTGACTGACCATCTCAGCCCACTGAGCCTCCAGGTGCCTGTACCTGGCCTTGCACTCCCACAGGTCTTCCCTCTGCTTGGAAAGCCTATGCTCCTAGTCCTCAGTGAGGTGCTTCTGATGAGCCTCCTTCTTGGTCAGATCCAATTTGAACTGAGCTGTTTTGCCAACTCTTTCTCATGGTGGCTACTTAGCTCCAAGAACTGCTTCCTGTTGGCGCTCTAAGAAACCCGGGTGGGGAGATGAGGAGTGGCTGGGAGGAGAGGGGTGAGTAGAGGCTGGCGAGGTGCCCCTTGATGTGAGTGACATTGAGGTGCCCCTTGATGTGAGTGAGTTGGCCACGCCCATCCACACATGATCACCCAGCCACGCCCACCAAGCCAGTCATTAGACAGATCATATAAGTGGTCCTCAGGATTTAAAATTATGAATTTAGTGGTCCCTGAGGTCCGAAAGGTTGGTGACCCCTGCTCCAGACAAGGCTGCCGAGGTGACGATGAAGACTTCCAAATAATATCAGACTCCTTAAACTGGAACCCCACTAGAAGATCCTTTCCACATAAAGTCCCACTTGGAAGGCAGAGAACACACTGAACGAAGGAGAGGCGTTCCAATTGATGACATTTTGCAGGCCGAGAAGGTGGTTTGGAGCATTTCCCTGATCGCAAGACACAAAGCAATGACGACCACTGCGATAGAAGCCCAGGAGGTCGCCGCTATGAAGAGGCTGAATGCCGCCTTCCAGTTGGCTGCCTGGATCGTACACTGTGTGGCTTCAGGACAAGATACAGAAGGGGGGAAATAGAGGGTCTCTGGATAGTGGCTGTAGAGGCTGTGGAAGGTCACCACGAAGAGACCTTCCAGAAGAGTCTTGGCCAAGAGGTTGACCAAATGCAACCTGAGCTCTAGACCACCGCCCCAGGGCTGGCTCTGCCCCCCAAGGCACTTGCCCTGGACGTCCAGGGAGGGATACAGGAACACGCAGGCCAAGCTGTGGGTGAGGAGGCTGGCCGCCTGCAACAGGAAGAGATTCAAAGGGGAGATAGGAAAGGCTTCATCCCAACAAGCAATGAGGCAGCTCTGCTGGGTGGAATTGCACCGCAGGTCCGCCGACTCGTCCCGCCAAACCGTTGCGGCTCCTAAGATCAGGAATCCCAGACGCAAAACCATGAGACCAGCCAGGCTGGCTCGACACAGCCGTGGGGCTGGACCGCCAGTGCCACTGAGCAGAGTTGTGACTGTTTCTTTCTCCATGGAGTTGACTGTGGCTTTTGGCTGCAATGAAAAATATTGCAGATGGTGATTGTTACGCTAGCTGCTCATGTTTGTTGGAGGCTGCCCTGTATTAAATCATGCCCTTATAATATAATATAAAACGGAGTTGGAAGGGACCTTGGAGATCATCTAGTCCAGCCCTCTGCTCAATCAGGAGAACCTATACAATCTCAGACAAGTGACTGTCTAGTCTCTTCTTAAAAACCTCCAGTGATGGAGCGCCCACAATTTCTGAAGGCAAGCTGTTCCACTAGTTCAGGGGTCTGCAAACTTGACTCTGTTGTGTCTCGCCCGCTTTCACCGCAGCCGGGGCCTTCTTATCTGCTTCCGAACGCTGAGGAATGTCCTAGTATCCCTCCTGGCCCCAGCCCTGGCTCCATGCCCAAACAGGCTGAGGAGGAAGAAGTACCTCCAGCCCCCAGCTCTGGCTCCATGCCCAGGCAAACGGAGCAACTAGACCCCTCCCCCTCCCCCACAGCATGTGAGCCTGAGGAAGGTCAATTACCAACAGCTGCAGACTGGAGTGACCCTCGCTTCAGGAGAATTGATAGGCGGCGGCGACAGAAGGAAGGGAGGGGCAGGCCTGGATAAGTGCTGAGTCATGGAGCCACACCCCATGGCCTATATAAAGGATCTGCTTTCTGGCATTCTCTGAGTCAGGCAAAGTCTAATATATCTTGCTGAAGTCACTTTCTGGTCTCCTGCCTGCCTTGAGAACTTTGCTAGGACTTTGGCAGAGCTGCAGAGGCACGCCTGATTTGGATTTCCCTGACCCAGTCATCAGCGGAGGAGTGGCACACGACAGACTCTTTTAAGACTTGTGGACTTCAACTCCCAGAGTTCAGCCAGAACAAAGCTGGCTGAGGAACTCTGGGAGTTGAAGTCCACAAGTTTTAAAAGAGCCAAATTTGCAGACCCCTGCACTAGTTAATTGTCCTCACTGTTAGGAAGTTTTGCCTTAATTCCAGGTTGCTTCTCTCCTTGATTAGTTTCCATCCATTGCCTCTTGTCTTGCACTGGTGGCTTTGGAGAATAATTTGACCCCCTCTTCTTTGTGGCAACCCCTCATATACTGAAATATTGCTATCATGTCACCCCTAATTCTTCTTTTCTTTTAGGACTCAGAGATTGGTCCACAGATGGAGCTGGTGCATAATCTGGGCGGGGAGGGGTGTTCTCCTGGACTCGCAACTGCTGCGTGAGGAGCAGGTGGCAGTCGTGGCCAGGAGGGTCTATACACAACTGTGGGTTGTGGATCAGTTACACCCTGCTCACAATCGCCTACACCCTAGGCACTTCCCATCTTGACTGCTATGCTGTGCTCTATATGGGGCTGCCCTTGAAAAAATATATCCGGTATTGATTCGAAATCCAGTGGCCTGCATGGTTTCACGCAATTCTAGATTTGCACATGTGTCACTTCTCTTCAGGGAACTGCCTTTAAAACCTTACATGGCCTGGGGCAAGGTTATTTGAAGGGCCATCGTTTCTGGCCCACCAGGGAAGAAGATATGTTAAGGGGTCCCTTCCCCCAGGGGTAGGCTTCAAAATTTTTAGCAAGGGGTTCTCTGCCCGGTTGCTGAGTGGGTGTGGCCATGGTGGGCTTGGCTTAATCAGCCCCCTGCACTATGGTGGTGGGGGGGGACATTTTTGCCCTCCCCAGACTCCAGAGGCTTTCTTTGAGCCTCCAAGAGGGTGAAAATAGCCTCCCCAGGCTCTGGAGGCCTTCTTTTTTCCCTTTTTTTTTTCCTTCCTGAACTTTTGATAGGCCCGTTTTTGCCTTTCCAGAGCCTCCAAAACCTGCATCCAAAACGGACCACGTGGGGACTCCTGTGAGGGGTGGGCAGGGGTGGGCAGGGCCAGCCAGGAGTGGGATTTGGGGGTTCTCTGAATTGCACAGAAACTTAGCTAGAGGTTCTCCCGAACCCCTGCGAACCTCCAGCAGCCCTCCCCTGCCCTCCCTTATGCTTGACCTCAAGCAGGGAGTGGGCATGGCCAGGGTGGGTGTGGCGAGCTCATCACTCATGTCCGGGGCACCTATAGTGGCCCAAGTGCACTGCCAGAGAAAATGAACTCCTGAGTTCCGTTGTTCTGTCCTCCTTGTCTCAGTCCGGGAGACACGAGCAATGACTTAATTAGCTAGCAACTATCAGCTCTGGAAGCAAACTAGCGAGCATCTGCCAAGTGTCTCTGTTATCTCTCCTGATGCCGATGAGTCAACCAGGAAACCAGGAACAAACAGTACTTCATCTCTAGCTCTCTCCGTCTAAGCAGTTGATTTGCTCGCCACAAAGTAGTATAGCAGCCCTTGCTGCTTTTATACCTTGTGGCATGTGGCTCCATGACTCAGCACTTCCTAGGCCTGCCCCATCCCTGCTTCTGTTGTTCCCGCCTCTCCTGCCTATGAAACCTAGGGTCCAGCCAGGCCTGATTGCCATCAGCCGGGTCTGGAGGTGGGGCCTGGGGGGCGGGAAAGAGTCAGGGGACGGAGGTCTCATTATCTCCTCCACCTGGCCTGCTTCTGGCTCCTGGAGCTGAGCCAGGGAAGCTAGTGCTCCAGAGGTAAGTCCTGATGGCCCTTCCCCCTCACCTTCCGAGTCACTTTCTGGCAGGGGCCCCGGCTCGTGGGGTGCAGACACAACACCCATTTTTGGTTGCAATGGCCTCCTGCAACCCTCTGCCAGTGAAAACAGAGCTCGGGAGGGCCCTCCTAAGCTCTGTTTTAGGTTGTGATGGTTTCCTGCAACCCTCCACTCGCAGCCCTCCTGAGCTCTGTTTTTGCTGGCAGATGTGCCACAGGCCAGTCCTTCGCTGTTTCCAGGGCGGCCCCGCGGGCCAGACCTAAGCGCCCCATGGGCCGGATCCAGCCCCCAGGTCTTGAGTTTGACATCCCTCATCTAGTAGGACCAAGAAGGGCCTTGTCATGGCTGAATCGGCACACACCCCTGCTCTCAACCAGACAACGGATACGGGGAGCAGGGAAGGAAAGTATTGGAATGCAAGGGAGGCTTGGGAGGGAATTCAAGTGAGCCAACACACTCTAAAGTCAAACGCTAGGAAAACTCTGAGCTGCTCAGAATGTTCCCAAAACAAAATGAATACAATTGATCGCTGGACAACGAACCGTGGGGAGGTCCAAGGGAAAAAGGGAATTTTAACTCTGTTGTTTTTCCCAAGAAAAATGTAGAACTGGCTTTGCTACTTCTGTGCCTATATGGAATCATTAAAGTTATACTCTTGGTAAAACAATGTCAGGTTGATATGGAGCCCATCAAGTGGTTGCTTAGATGGTGGTCACCAGAGCAATGGGGGGTTTATTGGGTCTTGTTTTGGGGGGTTTATTTCTGTAACTGTTGTGTCCGCCAGTGGCCAGCGGAGCTGGTGACAGACTCAGACAGTGAGGAGGTTTGGAAGGAACATGGGCCACTCCTGGGGAAGGCTCTGATGAGTGGTCTGCAGAGATGGGGGCCAGGGCCGTCCGACAGTTATCAGCTGCCTTTGGAGTCAGATATCAGTGGGACAGAAGAATAGCTGGAGCCTGTTCCCGATGTGCACATGTGCAGAGCTGCCAGGAGAAGGGGGGTGGGTAAAGAACAAGGGCCGACTCGGGAGTAAAGGCAGAGATGAATGGCCCCCATAGGGAATAAAGAGGAGTGAAAGGGAATTTGCAGGAGGCAATTGGTTCAATTCATTAGAGTGAAGATCTGTTCCTGACTTCTTGCCAAATAATTGTTGCTCCAGCGTGGCGTTTGGAAGATATCAACCTGGCAGCTCATCAGGTTTGATAAAGGTCTGTAGTTGTGAAATCTGATGAAAGACTGTTTGCCAGAACTCCGCTGGAGAGGAATTTAACCTAAATAAAAGAGATTTTATCAGGGCGAGAAGTCTGCTTCATGATCTTGGGAAGCCTAGGTCAGAACAGTAACCCTCTCAGAGTCACCATGAGTTGGGCAGCTATATACAAAAACACTACACTACTAACCAGAGCATATAAAACATTTGCTAGACCAATTCTAGAATACAGCTCACCTGTTTGGAACTCTCACCATATCTCTGACATCAATACAATTGAACGTGTCATATTTTACAAGAAGCGTTCTCCATTCCTCTGTAAACAACAAAATACCTTATCCCACTAGACTTGAAATCCTGGGCTTGGAAAACTTGGAACTCCGTCACCTTCGACAAGACCTAAGTTTAACTCATAGAATCATCTATTGTAATGTCCTTCCTGTTAAAGACTACTTCAGCTTTAATTGCAATAATACAAGAGCAACCAATAGATTTAAATTTAATGTCAATCGCTTTAATCTAGATTGCAGAAAATATGACTTCTGTAACAGAATCATCAGTGCTTGGAATACTTTACCTGACTCTGTGGTCTCTTCTCATAATCCTAAAAGCTTTAACCAAAAACTTTCTACTATTGACCTCACCCCATTCCTAAGAGGACCATAAGGGGCGTGCATAAGCGCACAAACGTGCCTACCGTTCCTGTCCTATTGTTTTTCTTTTCTTCTATACCTTTATATACTATATAACCTTTCTGTATGATAGTTACATATATTGTTGTGACAAAATAAATAAATAAAATAAATAAAATAAATATACCGTATTTTTCAGAGTATAAGGTGCATCTTAGTTTTTTGGGAGGAAAATAAGAAAAAAGCTGATTGGCAGGTGGATTGGCCTCCCGGAATACCCCCAATCAGCTGTTTCCAGAAGTGAATTTTAGCAACAGGTTCCTTGGCTGTGAGCTCTGTGCCTTGCTTTTTTTGGCTTTTTTTTTCTGCCTCTGAAACTTCTGAAACTCTGTTTCAGAAAAAACTTTTTTTCTGCCTTGGAAAGCCTCCAAAACAGCTTCAGAAAAAAAGCCTCTGAAGCTCTGTTTGGGGGCTTCTTTTCTGAAGCTTCATTTCTGATGCTTTTTTCAGCCTCTGAAACCTCCGTTTGAGAAGCTGGGCGGGGCTACATTCGGAGTATAAGACACATCCAGATTTTCACCCAGTTTTTTTGGGGGGGGGAGTGCGTCTTATACTCCGAAAAATACGGTACATTTTCAGAATAAATAGACATAAGTTGCTCCCAGGTGCCTTTTCGAATAAGGTAGACTCCAGGCCCAAAGTTAGTTAGCCAGGAGCTTACGATGAAGTTGACCCAATTCACTTTCAGACCACTTGATGTCTATGGAGATTCTCAATCAACCAAGTCATGGTTATCTCTAAGATGCTTTTCCAAAAGGCAACTGCATTTCCTTGGTTTTTTTTTTTTTCTTTGAAAACATTTCGCTTCTCATCCAAAAACCATCTTCAGTTGAATGGACCGAAGAAGCTTCTTGGATGAGAAATATTTTCAAAGAAAAAAACAACAAGGAAGTCCAGTTGCCTCTTGAAAAAAGCATGCGAGTTTCAGACCATAAGCACATAAACATGCCACAATAGCTGGCTGTGTATAGCTAGCTGCTGGGGGTTCACAGGGAGAACCTCTAGCTAAGAACCCCCAAATCCCACTCCTGGCTGGCCCACCCCTCCCCTCCCCTCCCAGGAGTCCCCATGAGGCCCATTTTGGATGCAGGTAAGTGCAGGGCACGCACGGAGGCTCAGGGAGGGCGAAATAGAATAGAATAGAATAGAATTTTTATTGGCCAAGTGTGATTGGACACACAAGGAATTTGTCTTGGTGCATATGCTCCCAGTGTACATAAAAAAAAAGATACGTTCATCAAGGTACAACATTTACAACACAATTGATGGTCAATATATCAATATAAATCATAAGGATTGCCAGCAACAAGTTATAGTCATAAAGTCATAAATGGAAAGAGATTGGTGATGGGAACTATGAGAAGATTAATAGTAGAAAAACGGGCCTACTGAAAGATCAGGAAGGCCGGAAACGGGCCCATTCCCAGAGCGACCCGAGAGCCTGGGGAGGGCCTACACAGCCTGAGGAGGCTGTTTTCGCCCTCCCGGAGGCTCAAGAAAAGCCTCCAGAGCCCGGGGAAGGCAAAAAAGCCCCCCCATGCCATGGTGCAGGAGGCTGACTAGGCCCCGCCCACCATGGCCACGCCCACCCAGCAACCGGTAGAGAACCTCTTGCTAAAATTTTTGAAGCCCACCTCTGATAATCCCCCCCCCCCCCCGGTAATCCAAGTTGGCCCTGGTTAATCTGTGGATGGGGAACCCCAGAAACAGTAGACTAGCCAAGAGACTTGAAAAACATTCTTGAAGAAGGCCATGGCAAGCCACTTCTGCACTGTTGGCATGGGAACAGCAGACAGCCCTTTTGTAAGGAGCAGGAGTTAAGCTTGGCTCAAGGGAGAAAGTTATATTCAAACATCACACTAAGCTATTGTTCACCGAATAAGCCACAATTGACCGGATTCGCACAATGCAAAGTTGAGGATGGGTGGTCTGTGAACCTCCTACAGCTTTATTTCCAGAGCTTCTGGAAGGCTATGAAAGATCAGACGTGTTTACTCAGACTTCTTGGAGGCAACTGCATTATAAATCTCCTGTAAGGCTTTAACGTTGCAACATCTTAACTTTGTGTTTTAAACAAACCTCTTCCAAAACATTCGGCAACCCAGTACTGAGCCATGAACCCAATCCTGCATTTGGTTAACACAGCAAAAATGATAATATTTTTTTGTTGCTTTAGCACAATGTGGGAATTGATTCTGAAAGTTGTAATACGCCAGTAAGAAGAGTCTACTGGTCTACTAAAAGTAAGAAGAGTTGAAGACTCTTACACACACACACACACACACACAGAGAGAGAGAGAGAGAGAGAGAGAGAGAGAGTAGTGGCCAAAATTGTGGAAACCTTTTGGGAAAAGTGTATTTTCTAAAACTAGCTAATAACACCACCTTTTTTTGGAGTAATACCATAAAATTATATATCAATGGAAAGATATTGTAATTTAGTCAAGAATGTAATGCAATAACTTTTATGAAGGATTTGCTATTAGAATAGCAGATAGAGTATAAAGAAGAAAAGTGGAAGACATAGAAAAAATGAGATACACAAAAATGATCACCATGTCGGGTTTTTTTTTTGTTTACATTTATACCCCGCCCTTCTCCGAAGACTCAGGGCGGCTTACAATGTATAAGACAATAGTCTCATTCTATTTGTATATTTTTTTACAAAGTCAACTTATTGCCCCCCCAACAATCTGGGTCCTCATTTTACCTACCTTATAAAGGGTGGAAGGCTGAGTCAACCTTGGGCCGGGCTCGAACCTGCAGTAATTGCAGGCTCTGTGTTCTAATAACAGGCTTCTCTACTGCCTGAGCTATCCCGGTTAATAGTTGGGTAACCTTTAGCATGAATTACGGCCTTACAACGTCTTCCCACGGAGTGAACCAAGTCTTTTAGTTCGGCAGCTGTTATCATGTGAAACCAAGATAGAAGGATGGCTTCTATTAACTGGGTTTTATTGCTGGGTCGCTTCTGACTAACAAGTTTCTTTAGTTGGCTCCATCGATTTTCAGTTGGGTTAAGGTCTGGACTATTGCAGGCCATTCCAGCAGTGGAATAGGATTATCCTGAGACTCCCAAAAGGGTGGTGTTATTAGCCATCAAACCTCAAAAATACACTTTTCCCAAAAGGTTTCCACAATTTTGGCCACTACTCACTCACTCACTCTCTCTCTCTCTCTCTCTCTCTCTCTCTGTGTGTATACAGGTAGTTCTCAACTTACGACCACAATTGAGTGAAATATTTCTGTTGCTAAGTGAGATGTCTGTTAAGTGAATTTTGCCCCATTTTACGACCTTTCTTGCCACAGTTGTTAAGTGGATCACTGCAATTGTTAAGTTAGTAACACTATTGTTAAGTGAACCTGGCTTCCCCATTGACTTTGCTTGTCAGCGGGTCTCAAAAGCTGATCACATGACCTTGGGACACTGCAACCGTCATAAATGAGCCAATGGCCAAGAATTTGAATTTTGATCACGTGACCCTGGGGATGCTGCAACAATGGTTGAAAATGTGAAAAACGGTCGTAAATCACTTTTGGTCAATGCTATTGTAACTTTGAACGGTCACTAAATGAACTGTTGTAAATTGATTACTTATATGCGCATTATGTATAGACACATGGATACTGGATTAAAAGTTTTATTAAATTTTAATTGGGGTTATTATTTTAGGCTTTTAAATTTTTAAATTTCAGCCATCTTTGTAATATGCTTGGTTTTAAGTTTCTGTTTTAATGTTTATATTGTGGGTTTTTTATTATCTGGCTGTACACCGCCCTGAGTCCTTCGGGAGAAGGGCGGTATAAAAATCTAATAAAATAAATAAAATAAATAAAAATACATATAAGTAGCCCTCGACTTACAATCATTCATTTAAGGACTATTCCAAGTTTACGACAGTGCTGAAAAAAGTGACTTGCCATTGGTCCTCACACTTACAACTGTTGCAGAATTCCCACAGTCATGTGATCGAATTTCTGATGCATTTACCACAATTGCAGCATCCCGGAGTCATGTGACTGCCGTTTGTAACCTTCCCAGCCAGCTTCTCACAAGGGAAGTCAACGGGGGAAGCTGGATTCACTGAACAACCACATGATTCGCTTAACAACCATAATGATTCACCCAACCGTGGCAAAAAAAAGGGTCATAAAATTGGATGTGACTCGCTGAATAGTTGTCTCAGCAACAAAAGTCCTGGCTCTAATTGCGGTCATAAATTGAGAACTACCTGTATATACACATAGATGTACCTTTAGTTGTTTAGATCAAGGATTTCCAAACTTGGCAACTTTAAGACTTGTGGATTTCAACTCCCAGAATTCTGCTGGCTGAGGAACAGCCAGAATTCTGCTGGCTGAGGAACTCTGGGAGTTGAAGTCCACAAGTCTTAAAGTTGCCAAGGTTGGAGAGCCCTGGTTTAGATGCCTGTCTGTCTTGGTCTTCCTTGACATGCTTATCCATGGCTTATCAAATTAGCCAGCTGAGTTTTTATGAAACGGTAACCATACATTAATCTTACAACGTTGGCTTGGACGATCTAAATCTTGGCTTAGAGTGAAAACAGTAACCATAAATAAATCTTACAATGTGGGCTTGGACAACCTAAATCTTGCATGCCGGTTGCCAGGCATCAGAAATTCGATCGCATGACTGTGGGAATTCTGCAACAGTTGTAAGTGTGAGGACCAATGGCAAGTCACTTTTTCTAGTACTGTCATAACTTGGAATAGTCCTTAAATAAATGATTGTAAGTCGAGGGCTACTTATATGTATCTATGTGTCTATGCATAGTACGCATATAGGTAATCCTCAATTTACAACAATTCATTTAGTGACCGTTCAAAGTTACAATAGCATTGACCAAAAGTGACTTACGACCGTTTTTCATACTTTCAACCATTGTTGCAGCATCTCCAGGGTCACGTGATCAAAATTCAAATGCTTGGCAATTGGCTCATTTATGACGGTTGCAGTGTCCCAAGGTCATGTGATCAGCTTTTGAGACCTGCTGACAAGCAAAGTCAATGGGGAAGCCATGTTCACTTAACAATAGTGTTACTAACTTAACAATTTTTTTTTTGAATTTATATCCCGCCCTTCTCCGAAGACTCAGGGCGGCTTACACTATGTCAAGCAATAGTCTTCATCCATTTGTATATTATATACAAAGTCAACTTTTATTGCCCCCAACAATCTGGGTCCTCATTTTACCTACCTTATAAATCATGGCTTAGATTGTCCCAAAGAAGTTTTTTTCTTTTTCTTTTTTTTTTTTTATGTAAAAAGTTTTATTTTCATTTTCCAACAACCTATTCAATATACAGTCTCTTATTCAACATTAATCATTAACTTTCATTTGTTACTTATTCGGACCTGCCCAGCTACCACTTCCTTCCTTAACAAACCTTCCTCCTCCCTTCTCTACTTTCTTCTACTTTCTTCTTCTTTCTTCATCCTTCCTCTCCTTCGCTTTTCTACGTCCTCTCCTCTTTCCCTACTCTTCTCTTCCACCCATTCTAACCCTCTCTCTTTCCCCTTTCTTCTTCCTCTCCTTTCCCCTTTTTCTACCTCTCTCTTTCCTACCTGCTTTCTTCCTTCACTCCCTCCTCTCCTCTCCATTCCCTTCTGAAATGGCAGCTGAGCAGCCCGCTTTCATTTCAAATTATTTCTATTTCTTAATTACATATCTTCAATCATTCCTTTACATTGATCCTTCATCTCCCCTCCCCTCCCCTCCCCTCCCACCCCGAGACTTCCCAGAACAAAGTACAGGTATAAAATTAACAATCATAAATTAAAATACAACATAAGTCAAGACCTTAACTCCTTCCAAAAACAAAAAAACATTCTTCTTCCAGTCCAAAGAAGTTTTTCAAGAGGCAACAGGACTTTCTGGTAACCAAAAAGTCCAGTTGCGACTTGAAGAAAGTATCTTTGGGCCAACCATGATCCGGATGACTGAGACTCTCCATAGACACATGGATTTGAGTGAAAACAACTCTTATATCTTTCATGCGGTTGCCAGGCATCAGAAATTCGATCGCATGACTGTGGGAATTCTGCAACAGTTGTAAGTGTGAGGACCAATGGCAAGTCACTTTTTCTAGTACTGTCATAACTTGGAATAGTCCTTAAATAAATGATTGTAAGTCGAGGGCTACTTATATGTATCTATGTGTCTATGCATAGTACGCATATAGGTAATCCTCAATTTACAACAGTTCATTTAGTGACCGTTCAAAGTTACAATAGCATTGACCAAAAGTGACTTACGACCGTTTTTCACACTTTCAACCATTGTTGCAGCATCTCCAGGGTCACGTGATCAAAATTCAAATGCTTGGCAATTGGCTCATTTATGACGGTTGCAGTGTCCCAAGGTCATGTGATCAGCTTTTGAGACCTGCTGACAAATAAAGTTAATGGGGAAACCATGTTCACTTAACAATAGTGTTACTAACTTAACAATTTTTTTTTGGAATTTATATCCCGCCTTTCTCCGAAGACTCAGGGCGGCTTACACTAAGTTAAGCAATAGTCTTCATCCATTTGTATATTATATACAAAGTCAACTTTTATTGCCCCCAACAATCTGGGTCCTCATTTTACCTACCTTATAAATCATGGCTTAGATTGTCCCAAAGATGTTTTCTTTTTTTTTTTTTTATGTAAAAAGTTTTATTTTCATTTTCCAACAACCTATTCAATATACAGTCTCTTATTCAACATTAATCATTAACTTTCATTTGTTACTTATTCGGACCTGCCCAGCTACCACTTCCTTCCTTAACAAACCTTCCTCCTCCCTTCTCTACTTTCTTCTACTTTCTTCATCCTTCCTCTCCTTCGCTTTTCTACGTCCTCTCCTCTTTCCCTACTCTTCTCTTCCACCCTTTCTAACCCTCTCTCTTTCCCCTTTCTTCTTCCTCTCCTTTCCCCTTTTTCTACCTCTCTCTTTCCTACCTGCTTTCTTCCTTCACTCCCTCCTCTCCCTCTCCATTCCCTTCTGAAATGGCAGCTGAGCAGCCCCGCTTTCATTTCAAATTATTTCTATTTCTTAATTACATATCTTCAATCATTCCTTTACATTGATCCTTCATCTCCCCCCTCCCCCCCTCCCACCCCCCGAGACTTCCCAGAACAAAGTACAGGGTATAAAATTAACAATCATAAATTAAAATACAACATAAGTCAAGACCTTAACTCCCCTTCCAAAAACAAAAAAAAACATTCTTCTTCCAGTCCAAAGAAGTTTTTTTCAAGAGGCAACAGGACTTTCTGGTAACCAAAAAGTCCAGTTGCGACTTGAAGAAAGTATCTTTGGGCCAACCATGATCCGGATGACTGAGACTCTCCATAGACACATGGATTTGAGTGAAAACAACTCTTATATCTTTCATGGATTGCCTGAATTTTGTGAACGCTTCTGGAAGCTCTTTAGGAGTGGGTGGCAAACAACCCTAACAACCCTTGAAGAGGGAAATAGAATTCCAGCTAATTAATTATGATTAACAGTTGGAATTAAGGTAGTCACATTCACATTTAAAGGACAAATTATAATGACAGTTGCTAAAAATATTATTCCAAGGGAGATCATATATTTAAATATACAGTGGGCTGCAATTACGATATTAAAAGAGTGTTCAACGTCATTTTCCATCCCATCCCATAATTTAAATCCTCCTTTTTCAATCTGGTAACCTCGGAGGTATGCAAATCCTAAATTAAGCAAATTAAGGTAAGCAAATTTATTTATTTATTTATTTATTTTGTCACAACAATATATGTAACTATCATACAGAAAGGTTATATAGTATATAAAGGTATAGAAGAAAAGAAAAACAATAGGACAGGAACGGTAGGCACATTTGTGCGCTTATGCACGCCCCTTATGGTCCTCTTAGGAATGGGGTGAGGTCAATAGTAGAAAGTTTTTGGTTAAAGCTTTTAGGATTATGAGAAGAGACCACAGAGTCAGGTAAAGTATTCCAAGCACTGATGATTCTGTTACAGAAGTCATATTTTCTGCAATCTAAATTAAAGCAGTTGACATTAAGTTTAAATCTATTGGTTGCTGTTGTATTATTGCAATTAAAGCTGAAGTAGTCTTTGACAGGAAGGACATTACAATAGATGATTCTATGAGTTAAACTTAAATGCTAAATGAGATGGAATTCTGGACTATTAGTCTGGTTCCAGGCTGAAGAAGGCCAATCAAAATAACACTGAGGGAAATACTTTTCTTTGTTATCCTGCAAAATGGGTTGGCAATGCCTGCTTTTAATTTACATCAAAATCTCAATTTTGAGCACAATCCTTCAGCAGGACTAGAAGCTTGAAGCTAGAATACTAATCACAACTTCCAAGAAGCAAGCTGGAGCTGATTGTATTAACTGAGAGAAGGAATTTGCTTCATTGCCCTATTTTAACAAAAGAGTTAACTCAGGGGTGAAATCCAGCAGGTTCTGGAGAACCGGTAGCAGAAATTTTGAGTAGTTCAGAGAACCGGCAAATGACACCTCTGGCTGGTGCCAGATTGGGGTTGGAATGGAGATTTTGCAATATCCTTCTCCCAGGAGTGGGGAGGGAATGGAGATTTTGCAGTATCCTTCCCCTGCCACGCCCACCAAGCCACACCACGCCCACCACAGAACCGGCAGTAAAAAAATTTTGGATTTCATCACTGAGTTCACTCTTTCCTTAAATTTCAAGAAGCCGAAACCAGCCGTTGCTCTAAGGCAGCAACTTTTAACACTTGTGGACTTCAATTCCCAGAATTCCCAAATTCCTTAAATTTCAAGAAGCCGAAACCAGCCGTTGCTCTAAGGCAGCAACTTTTAACACTTGTGGACTTCAATTCCCAGAATTCCCAAGCCAGCCATGGTAACCTCAGAGGTGCTGGCTGGGGAATTCTGGGAGTTGAAGTCCACAGGTTGGACTTCCCTGCTGTAAGGAAAAAAACAAAGAGGAGGAAAACTTTCCATCTGAACTTTGTAGTGAGGAGTCTCCTAGGCCAGGGATCTCCAACCTTGGTCCCTTTAAGACTGGTGGACTTCAACTCCCAGAGTTCCTCTGGGAGTTGAAGTCCACAAGTCTTAAAGGGACCAAGGTTGGAGACCCCGGGCCTAGGCAAATTTTGCCACTAGGATTATTGGTTTTATTCCACTCCCTGGACCCCCAAAACAGGACTGATGTGGATTTCAGATCCCTGCCAAAAAAAAAAAAGTCTGCAAACTTCAGCCAAATCCCAAACCATGCAACACGAGACTGCAGTTCCAGCACACTCACCTAGCACAGGTATAATCTCCAGATCTGCTCTATGGATGTCAGATTTTGGGGGGATGATGATCTAGATCTGCTGAAGAAATGGGTGCCTGTCAAGATCATTCCTCCTTGTCAAGGGCAGCAAGAAGGAAGAACAGGAAGTGCTTTCCTTCTGGGGTATATTTTGATATAAATAAAGCTCAGGGTGGAGATTCCAGTTAGGAGCAGTTAGGAGCAGGTGAGACCAGGAAAGGGAGGGAAAGGAGTTGGGGGGAGGAAAGGGGGATTTAAAGCAGAGCCTCTGATGCAAAGGTCTGTAGATCTGGTTATCTGGATAGCTCCATTTGATTCCTAATATCCATCATCTGTAGCCATTCTGGCCTAGAATTTGAAGATTATTTACTTATTGATGAGTTTATAGTCCACGGTTCAGTTTATACGAACCCTCAAGGCAGGTTATAAAAAGTAAAAGTCCCAGCCCATCTTCTTTTTCTCTCATTAGCTTGCAGAGAAAGAGGAAGGAAGGAAGGAAGGAAGGAAGGAGAAAAGGGAGGGGGAGAGAGAAAGAAGGAAAGGGAGGAAGAAAGGAGAAGAAGAGAGAGAAAGAGGGGGGGAGAAGAAGGAAGAAAAGAGTGGGGAGAGGGAGAGGAAGGATGGAAGGAAGAAGGGAAGGAAGGAAGGAAGGAGAGAAAGGAAGCGAGGGGGAGGGAGGAAGAGAGGAAGGAAGAAAAGAGAGGGAGAAAGAGGAAGGGAGGGAGGAAGGAGAAAAGGGAAGGAGAGAGAAAGGAAGGAAGGAGGAGGAGGAGGAGGAGGAGAAGGAGGTAAGGGGAGAGGGAGAGGGAGAAAGAAAAGAGAGGGGAGGGGAAGAGGAAGGAAAGAAGGAGAGGAAGAGAGGGAGAGGGAAGGAGGGAGAGGATGCCATTGAAATAGAACAAATAACACCTTAAATATGTCAACATTAAATCATTTTTTTTTAAAAAATTGTATCACAAGCTGTCTAAAAGAAACTCAGACCCATGAAGAGGTTGTTTCTTTCTTTCTTTATTTAATTTGAAAGACTGGCAAGCAGGAGACGATGAATTCATCACCTGTGGACTCCCAAGTGCCACCTTAACCATGAAAGCCAACCAGGTGACTTTTTTTGCCAGTCTCCCCCCTCCCCCTCTGCCCAACCCACCTCACAGGGTTGTCGTTGTGGGGCAAACAGGAGGAAGAAGTTGTGTTGGATATGTTCGCCCACCTTGAATTCTTTGTAAAAAAGAATAAAGGTAGGATACGAACCAACCAACCAACCAAGTGTTACAGCTACCCATTCTTTTCTTTCACAACAGCAGAAAGTCACCTGGCTGAAGAAGGCTGGCAGTAATTGCTGTTGAAAAAAAACCAGGAGCTTCAGAACTGGGGTGCTCCATGAAATGGCCTTCAGGCTGCCTTAAGGGTACCCCACTGTCCTATAATAAGCCCCCAAGCACAGCCTTCCTCCCTCATGTTAGGAGCCCAAATGATGGGTAGCTTTAGGTGTGTGTGTCTGCGTGGAGGATACTGTCTTTAAAATATTCAGCTCCTGGCTCTTTTATTGTCAATAAAGATCTCCAGCTTCAAGCTCCACATTTCTGGGGTTCCCGACGCAAACCGCCCCCCGCCCCCCACAAAGAAGATCAGGCACACCTACAAAGCGTAAAAGATTATGTCAGCTCCTTTCTATTCGATCAGATTGGCCCAGCTGAGCCCTAAGGCCCGGCCAATTTTACATCTCTCCACTCCCCCCTCGGCACTCCACCCCAGCAACCCGCCAGGTGCTCCCCACTGCCCCCTGGCGCCCCCAGACCTGCACTGCAACGCCTTTCTCCCTCTCCGGAGAAAGCCAAGCCCATCTCAGCAAGACAGGCAGAGAGGCAGAAGAAGGATGCGGGGGACTACATGGGTTTGCTGTGGGTCCTCTCCTTTCTCCATTCCACCTTCTTCGGGGATGAGGTAAGACCCTCGCTGTGTTTTTATATATATATATTTTTTGGGGGGGGGAGGAAAGGGGGGCCTTTTGCAGGTTGGAGCCAATGCAGCAGGATGGGGAAGGAGGGAGAGAAAAACGGGTGCAGAATGGACTGGGATGCTTTTCCAGCCTTGCCCCCCCACCCCACATCCCGATGCCAGCCTGTGCCAACCTGAGCAGCATATTAAAAAGAGACCGACAACCCTCTCTCCGGGGCTGGATATGACATGACAAGGATCCAGAGGGGGCCGAAGAATAAATTAGGAAGAGCGGGGTGGGGTGGGGTGGGGTGGACTGTCCTTTTCTATTTTTAACGATCCACCTTGCGGTTTTGAAGACCCACAGCTGAACGAGTAGCGTTGTCTCTTCCTCTGGTTGGGCTTGGTTGTGCTATAGAATCTGTGCACATATGCCTCTGTGTGTGTGTGTGTGTGTGCGTGTGCGCTGTCTAAAGGTTGTCCATTCTCCCCTTCCCGTTGTGAGCGAGGGTCGCGCACCATTTCTGCTCTCCTAGCTCAGCGATGGGAAGGATGGCCAAGGGTGTCTAGTTGAAGAGTCGGTGTTGCAATTGGCACAGGCTGTCTGGCAGGGAAGGAGACAGGAGACGCTCCGTATGGATCCAGCGATCCGGAGGGTGCCATTCTCCCCACCTACCCACCCCGAAGCTTAAACCGGTTGGCCAAGGTTCATGGGAGATAGATGCCACTTGGGGACGAGCAAATGCCGCCCTTCAGGAGGCAGGTTGTCCGAACACTGCCCGAGCAGGGAAAATGATGCTGCCTTCTTGGATTGCAAGAAAAACAGGTCACATATCTCCCAGTGGCTGGCAGCCAGCCGGTTGGGAAGGAAGGACTCTGCCAAGCGGAGCAGAAAGAAGGCGGTGACCTTCCCTTGTCATTTGCTCCGCTCTCCGGCATTCCCCGAGGTAGACTGCCTCTCTCTTTGGAGGGTCCATCGAATGTCCCGGATGGATTTCCCACTTTGGACCTTGGCAGCTGCTTGAAAAGGAAGTCACACACGGGGGGGCCTTTTGTCCTCAGCGGCACATTTCTGCTGATGCTGAAAGGAGGGATAAGAAGGTCACTCAGATATTTTATCAAAAACATTCCGACGTGGTGGGATCGCTTCCATTGGATCTGCCTGTTCCTTTTGCCTGCCTTTGTTAAGATAGGAGGCCGAAAGGTAGGCTGTGGCTCTGCTTTGCTCAGGGTGCCAACCAGCTACCAGGGCTTTCTGAGAAGGCCCGTCTGCTGCACTACGTACTCTTTTACGGTCTGCAATGCATGCTAAAAAATTTATGTTGCATCTTCAGAGTGCTTCGGTTGCTTTCAAAAAGCCGTGCCAGGTTTTTGGGCGCAAGATATGCAAGGCACCAGTTTCCTAGGAGAAAACAAGGTTGGTAGTGCCCCAATTTTGAGGAGGAGTTCTGAAGCCCCTGTGACATTCCTGCCTTCTGGAATGGCCTCTCTAGGAATTGTCTCCATCATTAACTGCCTTCCAGAAACTAGTTTAAAAAAAACAACGAGCCACAGGTAGCCCTCAACGTACAACAACAGTTCGTTTAGTGACTGTTCTAAATTACAATTGCACTGAAAAAAAAAAGTGACTTATAACGATTTGTTCGTACTCAATGACTTTTGCAGCATTTCATGGTCACGGGATCAAAATTCGGATGTTCGGCAACTGACTCATATTTATGACGGTTGCAGCATCCCCTTTTGCGGCCATCTGTCAAGCAAAGTCAATGGATTCACTTAATGGCCATGTTACTAACTTTGCAACTGCAGCGATTCACTTAACGACTGCGGCGAGATGTGTCGTAAAATGGAACAAAGCTCACTTAAACATGATAGAATAGAATAGAATAGAATAGAATAGAATAGAATAGAATAGAATAGAATAGAATAGAATAGAACAGAATTTTTTATTGGCCAAGTGTGATTGGACACACAAGGAATTTGTCTTGGTGCATATGCTCTCAGTGTACATAAAAGAAAAGATACCTTCATCAAGGTGCAACATTTACAACACAATTGATGGTCAGTATATCAATATAACTCAACTCCTACCCTCAAAACGACGCTATAGAGCACTGCACACCAGAACAACTAGATACAAGAACAGTTTTTTCCCGAAGGCCATCACTCTGCTAAACAAATAATTCCCTCAACACTGTCAGACTATTTACCGAATCTGCACTACTATTAATCGTTTCATAGCTCCCATCACCAATCTCCTTCCACTTATGACTGTATGACTATAACTTGTTGCTGGCAATCCTTATGATTTATATTGATATATTGATCATCAATTGTGTTGTAAATGTTGTACCTTGATGAACGTATCTTTTCTTTTATGTACACTGAGAGCATATGCACCAAGACAAATTCCTTGTGTGTCCAATCACACTTGGCCAATAAAATTCTATAAAATAAAAATATAAAATAAATCATAAGGATTGCCAGCAACAAGTTATAGTCATACAGTCATAAGTGGAAAGAGATTGGTGATGGGAACTATGAAACGATTAATAGTAGTGCAGATTCAGTAAATAGTCTGACAGTGTTGAGGGAATTATTTGTTTAGAAGAGTGATGGCCTTCGGGAAAAAACTGTTCTTGTGTCTAGTTGTTCTGGTGTGCAGTGCTCTATAGCGTCGTTTTGAGGGTAGGAGTTGAAACAGTTTATGTCCAGGATGCGAGGGATCTGCAAATATTTTCACGGCCCTCTTCTTGATTCATGCAGTATACAGGTCCTCAATGGAAGGCAGGTTGGTAGCAATTATTTTTTCTGCAGTTCTAATTATCCTCTGAAGTCTGTGTTTTTCTTGTTGGGTTGCAGAACCGAACCAGACAGTTATAGAGGTGCAAATGACAGACTCACTAATTCCTCTGTAGAATGATCTTGCTTAGCGACAGAAATTTTGGGCTCAGATGTGGTTCACAAGTTGAGAACTGCCTGTATTGCAGAGGGCTTGAGAATGAAGTGAAGCAGGGGTCTCCAACCTTGGTAACTTTAAGACTTGTGGACTTCAACTCCCAGAATACCTCAGCCAGCAAAGTTTTGCTGGCTGGGGAATTCTGGGAGTTGAAGTCCACAAGTTTTAAAGTTATCAAGGTTGGAAACCCCTGAACTAAAGGATTATGTTATCTGCTTTTTCATTATCAAGTGATTATATTTTAACTTGCCGGGAATTGATATTTTATATATATAATTCTATTTGTAATTGCTGAGAGAATTTAATATTACGAGGATAGATGATAAATTTAGTACTACCAAATGTTCAATATGGTTTTCACCCATTATGTAATGATAATTAATACACGGTGTAGTAGGCTGGACACATTACACACCTACAGGCTTTATTTCTGGTGGCGGGTGGGGGAGGGACTTAGATGAAGAGAATTGTGTGATTCGAAGCGAGATTTGAAAAAGGGGATGACTTTCTTGGCTTGTGCTATTCCTGAGTGCCAAATTGAAGATGCTTCCTCCCCTACTATGTTTGCAGTATTGCCTAAATCAGGGGTCTCCAACCTTAGCAATTTTAAGCCTGGCGGAATTCAACTCCCAGAATTCCCAGCTTTGCTGGCTGGGGAATTCTGGGAGTTGAAGTCCGCCAGGCTTAAAGTTGCCATGGTTGGAGACTCCTGGCTTAAATCAGTGTTTTTTCAAACTTGGCATCTTTCAGCTGGGTGGACTCCAACTCCCAGAATTTCCCGGGGCAGCTAGGAGTTGAACTCTCACCTGTCTTAAAGTTGCTAAGGTTGAAAACACACAGGTCAGGCCTGAATGAAATTTCTTCGTAAATTCTGCCAACTGCTGCGCGTAGAAAAAAAAAATAGAAAATTCTGCCTCTCGTGACTATGTCTGGATGTTCTTCTGCATGTTGTGAAGCTGTTGTGAAGATGCTCCAACTACAGGCAATTATTGGGAGGATATTATTTGTACTTTTGTGTGTGTGCGCGGGCGGGTGGGGTGACTTTAATTTTCCTCTTGTGGAAATTGCATTGGCCCCCAATCTTTGGAGGCTTAACAAGTTTTGTAAATTTGCAATCTCTTCTTGGTAACTGTGAACTGGGCATCTATTTTTTGTGCGACTTTTCATTTATGCTTTAGTTTAGTGCTTGCTTAACTTTTGGGGGTCTTTAATTAATGTAACTTTCCCATGACTTGGTTTTGGAGGATTTTTTTGGCTAGGCATCCGTCCAATTATTGATGAGTTGTGACTCTGCTTAACTTCCAAACTCGGATGCTGTCACAGTAGATATCGGAATAAATCTTAATATTTACCCAACAGTTTAGGTCTCTGCCTTAATCTTCGCTGAATGAATATGATTTGTGATTGTGATTTGTGACTTTCTGATAAACAGCTCAGTCCTTTAGCTATGTGCTATATCAGATCATTTTGGAAAGTGCTATTTAGAGCCAGTTTGGTCTACTCTAGTGGTGAAGGCACCAGGCTAGAGAAGGTGAGTTCTAGTCCTGCTTTAGGCATGAAAGCTGGCTGGGTGACTTTGGACCAGTCACTCTCTCACAGCCTAATCCACCTCACAGGGTTGTTGTTGTGGAGAATATAGGAGGAGGAGAAGAAAGGAGTATGTTCACTACCTCAGGTTATTTATAAAAATAATAAAGATGGGATACAAGTAAAATAAATAAATAATGAACTTGGGTATCCCCGCCCCATTTATTCACATTCTGTTCAGTAATTTTCAACTAGCCTTTGCACACAATGTTTACACACTTTCGACATGAAATTCACCCATCTCTTATTAAAGAGAAAGGGGTCACCAGGGTAAGGGTAACGCTGGGATTTAGAATAGAATAGAATAGAATAGAATAGAATAGAATAGAATAGAATTCTTTATTGGCCAAGTGTGATTGGACACACAAGGAATTTGTCTTGGTGCATATGCTCTCAGTGTAATAAAAGAAAAGATACATTCATCAAGAATCATAAGGTACAGCACTTAATGATAGTTATAGGGTACAAATAAGAATAGAATAGAATAGAATAGAATAGAATAGAATAGAATAGAATAGAATAGGAATTCTTTATTGGCCAAGTGTGATTGGACACACAAGGAATTTGTCTTGGTGCATATGCTCTCAGTGTGCATAAAAGAAAAGATACATTCATCAAGAATCATAAGGTACAGCATTTAATGATAGTCATAGGGTACAAATAAGAATAGAATAGAATAGAATAGAATAGAATAGAATAGAATAGAATAGAATAGAATAGAATAGAATAGGAATTCTTTATTGGCCAAGTTGATTGGACACACAAGGAATTTGTCTTGGTGCATATGCTCTCAGTGTGCATAAAAGAAAAGATACATTCATCAAGAATCATAAGGTACAGCACTTAATGATAGTCATAGGGTACAAATAAGCAATCATTATATAAAATATAAATTATATAAATTATTATATATTATTATATAATTATAAAAGATAATTATATAAAATATATAAATGTGATAAAAAGATTCATAAAAACAGGCAGGTCTTCAATCATACCATTGTAACTGCCACTTTGATTTTTTTTCTTGTACTGGGATACTAAAAGACCCCTAAAAGACCCCTCTTCCTGTCAGTCAGGCGCTTTTGATTCATTTTGTTCCTAGAAAAACATCAGTCATAGTGCTGTAGTCAGGGCCTATTCCAGGCGCCTAAAAACCAATGCAAAATAATAATGGCAAAGACAAAGTGACAATGAAGAAACAAATAAAAGCTTTATGAGGAAGGAAGGAGGAAGGTACAGCAACTGACAAATGGCACAAAATGCATCAAGAGGTATTGTGTATTCCTTTGCTGGAGGAGTTTAAGTGGAAGCTGAAGGGACGATTGATAAGGGATGCTGATTTCGGCACTGGGCAGAAAGAGGGTTGGATTAGATGATCTCTGAGACCCTTTCCCATCCTTATAGCCTATACTTTTATGAAACTTAATAAATACCGGGATAGATAGATAGATAGATAGATAGATAGATAGATAGATAGATAGATAGATAGATAGATAGATAGGTCAGGCTGCCTCTGATTATATCTAGGAAAGAATACACCTTGACTTCATTTGCATATAAAGAAAAGTACTTTTACTAGGTACATCTGGATAGCAGTAGTATTAAGTTGAATCTGAGACAAAATATGGCTAACAATCTATATCCCCCCTATTACTCCCTCCTCTTTCCCAAGAGGTCATCAGGTCTGGTCCAATGCCAGCTCCTTCCCGGGGTCCCGTGGTAATCTTCTTCCGCAGGTCTCTGGCTGTCAATCATATCAGGAATGCAATGTCTGTTAGAGTTCGCGCTCAAACATTCCTGTTGAATTCAAAACATTAATCTCCCCTCCCCCCTTAATTATGTCAGACCGACACTCTTAAAGGGCCCTCTCTACTTAACTTGAATCCAAGAGCTATTTACATTAGAAATAAAATCCCATGCTATCTAACAACTGAATATAAGAAGTACAAAAAGATATGAAGATTGGAGTGGAGGCTGACAGATAGATAGATAGATAGATAGATAGATAGATAGATAGATAGATAGATAGATAGATAGATAGATAGATAGATGTGTGTGTGTGTGTATGTATATATGTGTATATGTGTGTTTGTATGTGTGTGTATACATATACATATACATATACATTTCAAGAGCAACAAAGATGATTAAGGGACGGCACTGGAGGCTAAAATATATAAAGAACATTTGCTGGAACTGGGTATGTCTAGTTTAGTGAAAAGAAGGACTAGGGGAGACATGATCTGAAAGCAGGACAAGAAGCAACAGATGGAAACTAATCAAGGAGAGAAGCAACTTAGAACTAAGGAGAAATTTCCTGACAGCTAGAACAATTAACCAGTGGAACAACTTGCTTCCAGAGGTCGTGAATTCTCCAACACTGGAAGTTTTTAAGAAGAGATTGGACAACCGTTTGTCTGAAATGGTATAGGTATAGGGTTTCCTGCCTGAGCAGGGGGTTGGACTAGAAGACCTCCAAGGTCCCTTCCAACTGTGTTATTCTAGTCTAGTCTAGTCTAGTCTAGTCTAGTCTACACATACATACAGATAGTCCTTGAGTTATGAAACTTCATGTGCGTGTGTGTGCGTATGTGCAGTATATGAGTGTGTGTATACATATATACATATTTGTTTTCTGAAGCACGAAGCTGAAGCCTGAAGATGACGAATGAGACTTCGTCGAAACGTCGCCAAGACATTTCCAATTTTACACGGGAGAAAACCCGAACAACCAAAGACCTATATATACATATATGTATACATATATACCAAAGACCTACATATATACATAGATGTATACATATACATATACATACATACAGGTAGTCCTTGACTAATAACCACAATTGAGCCTAAAATTTCTGTTGCTAAGTGAAACATTAGTTGAGTCCCCCCCCCTTTTTTCCCCCCTTCCTTTTCTTGGCACAGTTGTTCAGTGAATCATTCATTGCATTTGTTAAGTTAGTAACCCAGTTGTTAAGTGATTCTGGCTTCCCCATTGATTTTGCTGATCAGACGGTCACAAAACACGATCACCATGACCTCGGGACATTGCAGCTGTCATAAATACGAGTCAGTTGCCAAGTGTCTGAATTTTGATGACGCAATTGCAGAGATGCTTCAATGGTCGTAAGTGTGAAAAATTGTCATATGGTGCTCTTTTCAGTGCCCTTGTAACTTTGAACGGTCACTAAGTGAGCTGTTGTAAGTCAAAAACTACCCCTGTGTGTGTGCGCGTATACATACATTCACACAGACGCATACATACTGTTGTGGCTCCCGCCCCCGAACCTGGCCCCATGCCCGAAAGTGCCTTGGATCCGGGCCTGCTGCCAGAAAGTGACTCAGAGCCGGGCCTGCTGCCAGAAAGTGACTTGGACAGTGAGGAGGAAGGGCCGTCAGGACTTACCTCAGAAGCACCGGCCTCCCTGGCTCAGCTCCAGGAGCCAGAAGCAGGCCAGGTGAAAGAGATAATGAGGCCTCCGTCCCCTGACTCTTCCCCCCTCCCAGGCCACGCCTGCAGACCCAGCTGACAGCAATCAGGCTTGGCTGAATCCTAGGTTTCGTAGGCAGGAGAGAAGGGAACAACAGAAGCAGGGGAGGGGCAGGTCTAGGAAGTGCTGAGTCATGGAGCCACACCCCACAGGATATAAATGGCAGCAAGAGCTGGTGTGTCTCTTTGTATCAGGCAAATCCACTGATTGACTAGAGCTGAAGGTTGTGACTCACCAGCGTCTTGGCAGCTAACGAGGGCTCTTGGCAGACGCTGATTCTTTTGCTGCCAGAGCTGATAAGAGCCGTCTAATTAAGCCATTGTTCGGACAGAGGAGAGGACAGAACACATACATACATACATACATACATACATACATACATACATACATACATACTTCTGTACATACATACATCTCTCTCCCTTATGTTGCCAGGGGTGTGTGGGTGCAATTATGCAGTGCTTTGGATTTTGAAGCCAAGCGTTACATCCCTTAGCAGAGCTTTAACCCTTTAAAGCAGTGTTTCTCAAGCTTGGCCACTTGAAGATGTGTGTCAGATCCCTAACATGATGGTGTCATTCTTTGAGGGAAGGGGAGCCCCTGGATACATTATTTAGTTTATTACTCTCTTCCTTACATACCTGTTGTGATCCAGGCCCAAGTAGGTAGAAGTAAACTCAATAAACAGCCGAGAATTAACTCATTCTCAACGTCGTCCAAACTAAATCAAAGCAAATTCTTCATAACACAATTCTTCAGTCTTATCACCAACCTTGGTCTAATTAGGCAAACTGCCAAAGGCTTTTCTTGGTGAAAGTTCAAAAGCAGAAGACACCGACAAGAAATAAATGCAGCAAGAGAAGGCTATCAATGTTGTTTTCCGGCAGAGCAAACGCCATTGCTGGTCTTTTAAGCCTTATGGGAGGAGCCAATCATCTCTTGGCCCTACTCCCGAGTCGTCCTCTTTGCTTTAGCTGCTCTTGCCTTCTGGCATCTCTTCTCATGCGTGCATTAGGAATAGGCTCCTCCTGTTCCTCTGCCTCACTACTGTCAGTCTCTGGAGGCTCCGGAGTCCACACATCACTCCCAGATGGCCCTGGTCCCACCTCTGTCTCCGACGCAGAGCCCTCATCCGGGCCTTCGCCAGCCTCCAGGACTGGCCCATGTTCTTCCTCACCCTCATCGCTGTCCGACTGCGTTGCCAGCTCCCCAGGCTGCTGGTGGACCACAACAATACCTCACAGCTTGTACCCTATTGATTTATAATCTTTATCCTGGCATTTAGGTGCCCTGAGATTTTCTCACCTTTTGGGGAATGTAAGGGGAGGGAGGGCCATGTGGGTTGAATTACTTCGAAAGCCGGCAGAGGATGACCCTGAGAAAATTCCCTTATCAAGTTCTCAGGACAGCCGTTACAATAACATCCCCACACCTGCAGATTGGCTGAATCCACTTTGGACTGAAGGGAGACTTTTCTAATTCCGTTATCCTAATTGTATTCCCTGAGGGAATTCAGAGCCTGCTTTTCTTTCCTCTTGCTATTGCTCCAGTTCAGTAAAAGATTCCTTTTGAAATGCTAAAGTTTCAAGAGTCTTTACTTTCTTGAATGAGGAGGAGAGGCCGGACCTTACAACGTGTGGACTTCAACTCCCAGAATTCCCCAGCCAACTCTAAATATGCACATCCTCTCATGAACCTCCCTGAGTGTTGGCCTTGTGTGGTAGTCCAGAAAAGAAGCCCCACCAGGAATATTAGCTCTGTCTTTACTGTAAGATTACGTTAAACAAATCTTGCAAGACTGAATGTATCAAAGAGGGATCCAGGTTCTATGACTAAGCAGAGATATCCTGACAGTGAGAACATTTAACCAGGGGAACTGTTTGCCTCCAGAGGTTTTGGGTGCTCCATCATGGGAGGTTTTTAAGAAGAAATTGGACAGCCATTCTCTTGAAATGATGGTTTTTCTGTCTGAGTATGGTGTTGTGGTCCGTCAGCAGCCTACGGAGCCGGCAACGGAATTGGACAGCGATGAGGCTGAGGTGAGTCCAGGTCCATCGGGAAGGGAGGTGCAGACTCCAGAGCCTTCAGAGACTGATAGTAGTGAGGCAGAGGAACAGGAGGAGCCTATTCCTAATGCACGCATGAGAAGAGCTGCCAGAAGGCAAGAACAGAGAGGACAACTCAGGAGTAGGGCCAAGAGATGATTGGCCCCTCCCACTGGCGTTTGAGCTTTGCTGGAAAACAACGTTGGTTGCTGCATCTTCCGCTTCATCTTCTGCTTCGTCTACATCTTGCATTTATTTTTTGTGACTTCTGAACATTTGCCAAGAAAGGCCTTTGGCAGTTTGCCTAATTGGACCAAGGTTTGCAATAGGACTGAGGAATTTGTGTTGGGAGGCATTTGTTTTAATTTGAGTTGAATGACGCTGGGAATGAAGTAATTCTCAGCTGTTCGAATAAAGTTTTTTTTTTTCACGGACTGAGTTTCCTACTACCTACTTGGGCCTAGGTCACAACATAGGGGGTCAGACTAGAAGACCTCTAAGGTCTCTTCCAGCTCTGTTATTCTGTTGTGTTAAAGCAGCATTTTGTGTCACTTCAACGATTTTCGTAGCTGGCACCATGGAGAAATCGACCAATGTAGAGGTAGCTCTCGACTTACAACAGTCCTTTTAGTGACCATTCAAAGTTACAACGGCATTCAAAAAAACCCCTGACCTACGACCCTTTTTCACACTTATGACCATTGCAGCCTCCCCAGGATCACGTGATCAGCGTTCAGAGACTTGGCCAACTGACTCATTATTTATAACGGTTGAAATGTCCCGTAAATCCCCTTTTGGGACCTTCTGACAAGCAAAGTCAATGGGGAGAAGCCAGATTCGCCTTAACGACCGTGTTATAAATGTAACAACAGCAGCGATTCACTTAACAACCGTGGCATGAACAGTTGTAAAGTGGGGCGAAACTCACTTCACAAATGTTTCGCTGAGCAACAGAAATTCCGGGCCTCATTGTGGTCGTAAGTCGAGGACTACCTGTACTTGTTTTTATTTATTTATTTATTTATTTATTTTGTCATAACAGTATATATAAGCATTAACATGAAATAATTATATAATATATAAGCATATATATGAGCATAAGTATGTAATAACTATATTAATTGGATATAATGAAGAGGAACAATAGGACAGGGAAGGGTAGGCACGTTTGTGCTCTTATGCACGCCCCTTATAGACCTCTTAGGAATGGGGTGAGGTCAATAGTAGACAGTTTTTGGTTAAAGATTTTGGGATTTTGAGAAGAGACCACAGAGTCAGGTAATGTGTTCCAAACGTTAACAACTCTGTTACAGAAGTCATATTTTCTGCAATCAAGATTGAAGCGGTTAACATTAAGTTTAAATCTATTGTTTGCTCTTGGATTGTTGTGATTGAAGCTGAAGAAGTTTTCAACAGGAAGAACATTGCAATAGATGATTCTATGAGTTAAACACAGGTCCTGTCGAAGGCAGCGGAGTTCTAAATTCTCTAAACCCAGGATTTCAAGTCTGGTGGCATAAGGTATTTTGTTGTATTCGGAGGAGTGGAGAATTCTTCTTGTAAAATATTTCTGGACACATTCAATTGTGTTGATATCAGAAATGTGGTATGGGTTCCAGACAGGCAAGCTGTATTCAAGAATTGGTCTAGCAAATGTTTTATATGCTCTGGTTGATAGTGTAGTATTTTTGGAGAAGAAGCTATGTAAGATTAGGTTTACAACTCTTAGAGCCTTTTTTGCGATGAAGTTGCAGTGGGCTTTGGCACTTAGATCATTGGATATTAAAACTCCAAGATCTTTAACAAGGTGGGGGTCATCTGTAAGGTAAAGTCCATCAAGCTTGTACTTAGTGTTTTGGTTCTTTTTTCCAATATGTAAGACTGAGCATTTGCTGGTTGAGATTTAAAAAAAGGCTTGCCAATTAGCTCCGCTTGTTTATTTATTTATTTATTTATTTATTCGAATCCTTGCCCCCTCCTTCTCTCCCTCCTGATTGTCTTCCCCTTCCCTAGATATTGCAGACAGATTTATGTTCATCCTAGCATACCTGGCCCCTCTCTGCTCTGTTCATTCCCTCCAGGTTTGCTGAATCCCATCTGCCAGTGCAGAGAAAGCTAAGCTAGATAGGGATAAACCTGGGTAACAGTCAGTCCGGTTGCCATGGCAATCCTTTTCTCTTTTGATTGGGCGACAACGGGGCATCCTCACCCGTTTAGCATCTTGCTTTGATGTAGATCCGTGTGAAGAGCTTCGCCAGGAGGGAAGGGCTATAGATTTCTCTGGTGTCCGGGATTTTATTGACCTTACTTGGAAAAAGTGAAACAGAGATATTTTATTTATGCATTTATGCATTTGTTAGCCTTGGCTGTACGTGTCTTTTCGGCCAAATCAATACGGATTCGCGGCGGGATTTTAAAAAAAGGCCAACAGAAACATCTCTGAAGAGATAAAATGTCCACAAAAAGACAAATCACAATTTTTTAAAAAAAACCCAATTACTTCTCAAAATGCACAAATGCAATAGTCACAGAGTTACGTTTTAAGATAAGTGAGCAGCCGTACAAATATTTTAAATAAATAAGTAGAATAGAATAGAATAGAATAGAATAGAATAGAATAGAATAGAATAGAATAGAATAGAATAGAATTCTTTATTGGCCAAGTGTGATTGGACACACAAAGGAATTTGTCTTTGGTGCATGTGAGTGTACATATAAGAAAAGATACATTCATCAAGAATCATAAGGTACAACATTTAATGATAGTCATAGGGTACAAATAAGCAATCGAATCATACTAGGAAACAATCAATATAAATCGCAATGCAATAAGCATTGCAGTACAACTCGATTTACAGCCATTTGTTTAGTGACCATTCAAAGTTATAGGTAAAGGTAAAGGTTCCCCTCGCTCCCTCATTCCCGACTCTAGGGGGCGGTGCTCATCTCCCTTTCAAAGCCAAAGAGCCAGCGCCGTCCGAAGACGTCTCCGTGGTCATGTGGCCAGCATGACTCAATGCCAAAGGCGCACAGAACGCTGTTACCTTCCCACCAAAGGTGGTCCCTATTTTTCTACTTGCATTTTTTACCTGCTTTCGAACTGCTAGGTTGGCAGAAGCTGGGACCGGAGCTCACCCCGTTACGTGGCACTAGGGATTCGAACTGCTGAACTGCCAACCTTTCAATCAACAAGCTCAGCGTCTTAGCCACTGAGCCACCACGTCCCTCTATCAAAGCTATAATGGCAGTGAAAAAAGTGCCTTACAGCCAGTCCTCGCACTTACAACCAATGCGGCGTCCCCGTGGTCATGTGATCCCTGTTTGCAACCTTCTCAGCTGGCTCCCAGCAAGAAAAGTCAAGAGAGGAAGCTGGATTTGTTTCATGACTGCATGATTGGCTTAACAACCAGAGATTCCTTAACAATCATGGCTAAAAAGGTCATTAAATTGGGCACAACTCACTTAAAGACCATCTCACTTAACAACAGAAATTATGGTCTTGGTTGCAGTTTTAAGGTGAGGGCTATCTGTAGTGATGATATTAATAATAATCATAATAATAATAAAGCTCAACTTTAATTGAGCTTGGCAATTATGATTGTAAGTTGTGACAGTTGTAAAGCAAGTCATCATGTAACCTACCCAATTTTACTCCCCTTGTCTTGTGGCAGTGAACATCGCTTTCCAACAAAAATGTTTTAAATTGTAGTCACATGCTGCAAACAGCCTTAAATGTGGGCAGCAGCCATCAGAAATTCAGCACCAGGTAAATACCAAGTCCTGGTGATGCAGTAGTTAGAAGGCAGTATTGCAGGCTGATTCTGTCCACTGCGAAGAGTTTGATCGTGACCGGCTCAAGGTTGACTCAGCCTTCCATCCTTCCAAGGTCCGTAAAATGAGGACCCAGACTGATGGGGGCAATAGACTGACTCTGTAAACCACTTAGAGAGGCCTGTAAAGCAGTATATAAGTATATGTGCTATTACTATTGCTTCCTATCTTTCGTTCTTTCTCTCCCTCCCTTTTCTCCTTCCTTCCTCCCTTCTTTTTCTACCTCCCTTTTCTCCTTCCTTCCTTTCTTCCTCCCTTCTTTCTCTCCCTCCCTCCTCCCTTCTTTCTTTCTTCCTTCCTTCCTTCTTTCTTTCTTTCTTTCTTTCTTTCTTTCTTTCTTTCCCTTTTCTCCTTCCTTCCTCCCTTCTTTTTCTACCTCCCTTTTCTCCTTCCTTCCTTTCTTCCTCCCTTCTTTCTCTCCTCCTCCTCCCTTCTTCCTTCCTTCCTTCCTTCCTTCCTTTTTCTTTCTTTCTTTCTTTCTTTCTTTGCCTTTTCTCCTTCCTTCCTTCTTCCTTCTTTCTCTCCCTCCTTTCTCCTTCCTTCCTCCCTTCTTTTCTACCTCCTTTCTCCTTCCTTCCTTTCTTCCTCCTTCTTTCTCTCCTCCTCCTCCCTTCTTTCTTTCTTCCTTCCTTCCTTCTTTCTTTCTTTCTTTCTTTCTTTCTTTCTTTCTTTCCCTTTTCTCCTTCCTTCCTCCCTTCTTTTTCTACCTCCCTTTTCTCCTTCCTTCCTTTCTTCCTCCCTTCTTTCTCTCCTCCTCCTCCTTCTTCCTTCCTTCCTTCCTTCCTTCCTTCCTTTTTCTTTCTTTCTTTCTTTCTTTCTTTGCCTTTTCTCCTTCCTTCCTTCTTCCTTCTTTCTCTCCCTCCCTTTTCTCCTCCCTCCCTCCCTCCCTCCCTCCCTCCCTTATCTATCTATCTATCTATCTATCTATCTATCTATCTATCTATCTATCTATCTATCTATTTCCCTCCCATTTCTCCTTCTTTTCCTTCTTTTCCTATCATGGTGGCGCAGTGGTTAGAATGCAGCACTGCAGGCAAACTCTGCCCACTGCCAAGAGTTCAATCCTGACCAGCTCAAGGTTGACTCAGCCTTCCATCCTTCCGAGGTCCGTAAAACGAGGACCCAGATTGTTGGCGGCAAGTCTCTGTAAACTGCTTAGAGACTAATGGGCGGTATATAAATCTAAGCGCTTTTGCTATTGCGCCTTTCTGTCGGGTCTGTTGGATCTTCAAACGGTTGCTAAGCAACTGGTCGTAACTTGAGGGCTAGCTGCAACTGAAGTAAAAGCACAACCGAGCCAAATATCAAAATGGAACAACACAATTAAAGCCATGTAAGCCAAATCAAAGTACAGTTTGAAAAACAAAGCAAGGTTTGAAAGGTTCTCGCTAAGAACACCCAGCCCCGCACCCCTTGGAGGGGGGGCTCCCACCTTGTCCCCCTCTGATCCTCAGTCTGGCGGGAACACATGTTGCGCTCAGGAAAGCAGAAGGGAGGCAGGACGGGGGGAGGGGGGGAAGCGGGGGGGGGGCTGAGATGGAAAAGGGGGAAGGGGGGGGGCTCTAGGGGCTCCTTTGTTTGCGCTGGTTGGGTTTTCTCTTTCCCGTTCTCCTTTCATCTCCCCCCCCTGCCCTGGGACTGCCATGAAATTTCAGTCAGCAGAAATGGATAACAACAGCTTGTTTGTTTAATGGCCCTTGGGGGCTGCAGGCGGGAGACAGGGAACCCAATACTGTAGCCATTTCTTTGTTCTCTCTCCACCCCCCCCCCAAATTCTCTTTCAAGTTCAGTTTTTTTTCCCTCTTTCTTTCTTTTTCTGTCCTCCTTTTCTCCTTCCTTTCTTCCTTTTTTCTTTTTCCCTCCCTGCTTTTTTCTTTCTTCCTTCCTTCCTTTCTCCACCCTTCCTTCCTTTTCTCCTTCTCCTCTTCTTTTCCTTCCTTCCTTCCTCTTTCTTTTCTTTCTTTCTTCCTTCCTTCCTTTCTTTCCACCTTTCTCCACCCTCCCTTCCTTCTCTCCCTCTTCTTTTCCTCCTTCCTTCCTTCCTTCCTTCCTTCCTTCCTCTTTCTTTCCTTTTCTTCCTTCCTTCCTTCTTTTCTTTCCACCTTTCTCCACCCTCCTTCCTTCTCTCCCTCTTCTTTTCCTTCCTTCCTTCCTTCCTTCCTTCCTTCCTTCCTTCCTTCCTTCCTTCCTTCCTTCCTCTTTCTTTCTTTCCTTTTCTTCCTTCCTTCCTTCTTTACTTTCCACCTTTCTCCACCCTCCCTTCCTTCTCTCCCTCTTCTTTTTCTTCCTTCATTCCTTCCTTCCTTCCTTCCTCTTTCTTTCTTTCCTTTTCTTCCTTCTTTCCTTCCTTCTTTTCTTTCCACCTTTCTCCACCCTCCCTTCCTTCTCTCCCTCTTCTTTTTCTTCCTTCCTTCCTTCCTTCCTTCCTTCCTTCCTTCCTTCCTTCCTTCCTTCCTCTTTCTTTCTTTCCTTTTCTTTCTTCCTTCCTTCTTTACTTTCCACCTTTCTCCACCCTCCTTCCTTCTCTCCCTCTTCTTTCTTCCTTCCTTCCTTCCTTCCTCTTTCTTTCTTTCCTTTTCTTCCTTCTTCCTTCCTTCTTTTCTTTCCACCTTTCTCCACCTCCCTTCCTTCTCTCCTCTTCTTTTCTTCCTTCTTCCTTCCTTCCATCCTCTTTCTTTCTTTTCTTTCTTCCTTCTTTTCTTTCCACCTTTCTCCACCCTCCTTCCTTCTCTCCCTCTTCTTCCTTCTTCCTTCCTTCCTTCCTTCCTTCCTTCCTCTTTCTTTCCTTTTCTTCCTTCTTCCTTCCTTCTTTTCTTTCCACCTTTCTCCACCCTCCTTCCTTCTCTCCCTCTTCTTTTCTTCTTCCTTCCTTCCTTCCTTCCTTCCTTCCTTCCTTCCTTCCTTCCTTCCTTCCTTCCTTCCTCTTTCTTTCTTTCCTTTTCTTCCTTCCTTCCTTCTTTACTTTCCACCTTTCTCCACCCTCCTTCCTTCTCTCCCTCTTCTTTCTTCCTTCATTCCTTCCTTCCTTCCTTCCTCTTTCTTTCTTTCCTTTCTTCCTTCTTCCTTCCTTCTTTTCTTTCCACCTTTCTCCACCCTCCTTCCTTCTCTCCCTCTTCTTTTCTTCCTTCCTTCCTTCCTTCCTTCCTTCCTTCCTTCCTTCCTTCCTTCCTTCCTTCCTCTTTCTTTCTTTCCTTTTCTTTCTTCCTTCCTTCTTTACTTTCCACCTTTCTCCACCCTCCTTCCTTCCCTCCCTCTTCTTTTCTTCCTTCCTTCCTTCCTTCCTCTTTCTTTCTTTCCTTTTCTTCCTTCTTTCCTTCCTTCTTTTCTTTCCACCTTTCTCCACCCTCCCTTCCTTCTCTCCCTCTTCTTTTTCTTCCTTCTTTCCTTCCTTCCATCCTCTTTCTTTCTTTTCTTTCTTCCTTCCTTCTTTTCTTTCCACCTTTCTCCACCCTCCCTTCCTTCTCTCCCTCTTCTTTTCCTTCCTTCCTTCCTTCCATCCTCTTTCTTTCTTTTCTTTCTTTCTTCCTTCCTTTCCACCTTTCTCCACCCTCATTTCCTTCTCTCCCTCTTCTTTTCCTTCCTTTCTTCCTCTTTCTTTCCTTCCTTCCTTCCTCTTTCTCTTTCTCTTCCCGTTTTCTTTTTCTTCTTCCTTCCTTCCTTTTCTTTCTCTCTTTTTCTTCTCTTCTCCCTCCCTTCTTCCCTTCCTCCCTTCTTCCTTCCCTCTCCCCTCTCTTCCTCCCTCCCTTCTCTCTCTCTTTCTCCTTCCTTTTACATTTCTATTTTTTCAAAAATTAAACCTCTCCTTTTTTGTTTTAATATTATCGATATTTTGGTTTATACCTCTTTTGCTTTAGATTTGTCTTTTTCCTTCATTTGATTTACATTTCCTGCATCCTTTCTATTTAATGTGAAAAGGAGTAGCTTTTCTTTAATTTCATCATTGTGAGCTATGCCTCATTAATTCACTTTCAGTGAAAACAATTATATCCTTTGTTACTTTTTATAAAGTCAGCATCCAACAATTAACAGTTAATGTCATTGCATTATATCCTTATTTTATAATCTGTATACCACCTAGAATTAGGACTATTTTTAAAAAAAAAAAATCAAGTAAAAGCTGGCTAACCAAAAATAAAAATATCACTTCTGGAGATCCAAATTTAGTAAATGCCTTCTCTAATTGTTCTTTTTTTGTTGTTACTTTTTAAAATGTCCACACATTTTCTCTCTTTTAAGACAAGCATTTGTTTTTTGTTAAATATCCTCTTAGATACCTAAGTTATCTTGTCTTTCCTCCAATAGTACAATGGCATATATCAGGGGTCTGCAAACTTGGCTCTTTTAAGACTTGTGGATTTCAACTCCCAGAGTTCCTCAGCCAGCTTTGCAGCTTTGCCAAGTTTGCAGACCCCTGGCATATATCAAATGCTTCTTTTCACTTTTCCCCACAACTATCACACCCTGTAGGGCAGTGACCCCCCAACCCTTTGAGCACCAGGGACTGGTCTACATAGTGGTTAAGGCACCGAGCTAGAAAGCAGGAGATGGTGAGTTCTAGTCCTGCCTTAGGCATGAAAACCAGATGGTCCCATCCCTCTATCAGTCCAACCCACCTCACAAGGTTGTTGTGGGGAAGGTAGGAGGAAGAAGATGTGTTGGATATGCTGCCTTGAATTACTTGTAAAAATAGTAAAGGTAGGAGATAAACAAATTCACAAACAAATAAGTGCTTTTGCCTTTAAGGTGCCCTAAGACCTTTTTTGTCGTTTTTCCCCAATTAGCCTTTTCTCTGCCTTTCTAGGACAATGAAACACGGTGAGCAACCTATTGAATTTGCTCAGTGGACTGGCTTTCCAACTAAAAATTTCATTCTCCTTTCTAATTTCAACAGAGGGACTTGGAAACACAGATGGCCCATTGCTGGCAGCAAAGAGAGAGGGAAAATGTGAGGTTTAGTTGGAATGTGGATGATTCTCTGAGCTTGTTCAGATGTGATTTTAATCGTCTGCAAATAAGCAACCATCTGACTCCTAGGAGGACCTTCTAAAGGCCACCTAGCTCAGAATTTTCTCTCTGTGTGTATGTATTTACTAGGGCTTTAAGCCTGCCAAGGGAAACCATGTGTAAAACTGTGACTCATAGCACGTGGAACTATCTACAGAATCCCACAGTGGGGATATTTAGATTCAATCTCTGTACTTGTAGTCTAATAGATCCAGGGGTGGGCTTCAAAAATTTTAGCAAGGGGTTCTCTGCCTGGTTGCTGGGTGGGCGTGGCCATGGTGGGCGTAGCCTAGTCAGCCTCCTGCACCATGGTGGGGGGGAGCATTTTTGCCCTCCCCAGGTTCCAGAGGCTTTTCTCGAGCCTCCGGGAGGGCAAAATGACCTCCCCAGACTCTGGAGGCCCTCTGGAGGCTGGAAACGGGCCCATTTCTGGCCTTCCCGAACTTCCGGTAGGCCCATTTTTCACCCTCCCCAAGCCACCATGCACGCCCTGCACTTAAAAAGGTAAAGATAAAGGTTACCCTCACACATACGTGCTAGTCGTTCCCGACCCTTGGGGAGGGGGGTGCTCATCTCTGTTTCAAAGCTGAAGAGCCAGTGTTAGGAATAACGCTGTCCGAGGACGTCTCTGTAGTCATGTGGCCAGTATGACTCACCGTCAAAAGGTGCACGGAATGCTGTTCCCTTCCCACCAAAGGTGGTTCCTATTTTTCTACTTGCATTTTTTATGTGCTTTCGAATTGCTAGGTTGGCAGAAGCTGGGACAAGTAACGGGAGCTCACCCCGTTAGGCGGCACTAGGGATTCGAACCGCTGAACTGCCGACCTTTCGATCGACAAGCTCAGTGTCTTACCCACTAAGCCACCGCGTCCCCTGCATCCAAAATGGGCCTGCATCCAAAACGGGCTGCGTGGCGACTCCTGGGAGGGGAGGGGTGGGCGGGGCAGGGAAGGGCCAGCCAGGAGTGGGATTTGGGGGTTCTCCGAACTGCAGAGAATCTTAGCTAGAGGTTCTCCCGAACCCCTGCGAACCCCCACCAGGCACCTCTGAATAGATCTGAAAAGCATTACGAGAAATGCTGCTGAGAATCACAATATCTGGACTTGAGGCCGCCTCTGTCCAAGGTGCTGAAATGACAGCCGAGGCCTTTGAAATCTTATTCCTGATTGAAACGCCCCCCCCAAAACTTTTTTTGATGGGCTCAAAGGATCAAAGGTCCATCCACGCTACAAATCTTAACCAAAGCGGGTGAGATTTCCAAAATTCTCACCTCAACTGCCCACTCTTGATGACAGCTGAGCCTTTACAATCCGCCTTCCTTTCCAGGTCGGTGGATTTCAGTCACCAGAGTTTCTCCATAGGGTTCTTCTCTCTAGCCAAGAAGTTAGATAGAACTCACAAAAACCAAGTTAGATTAATTGTAGGATGCAAGTTCGGCTTAAGGATCAAAACACTTTCCACATGGAATCTTATGATTAAATTTGATTAAATAAAAAATCTTGGTGGGAGTGATTTTATGTGTCCTTCCTTTTTCTCTCTCCCTCCCTCTCTTCCTCCCCCTCCCTCCCTCCCTCCCTCCCCCTCCCTCCCTCCCTCCCCCCTCATTCCTCCTTCCTTTCTCATTCCTCCTCCTCCTTCCTTCCTCCCTCCCTCTTTCCCTCTCCTCCTCTCTCCTCCTCTCTTCCTCCCCTCCCTCCCCCTCCCTCCCTCCCTCCCCCCTCATTCCTCCTTCCTTTCTCATTTCCTCCCTCCCTCCTTCCTTCCCTCCCTCCCTCTTTCCCTCTCTCCCTCCCTCTCTCCCTCCCTCTCTTCTTCCTTCTTTCTTCCATTCCTCCATCCCTCCGTCCCTCCCTCCGTCCCTCCCTTCATTCCTTCCTTCCTCCCTTGCTTCCTCCCTCCCTCCCTTCCTCCCTCGCTTCCTCCCTTCCTCCCTTCTTCCTCCCTTGCTTCCTCCCTCCCTTTCTTCCTCCCTCCCTCCCTCTGTCCCTCCCTTCATTCCTTCCTCTTTCCCTTCCCCCCTCCTTCCTTCCTCCCTCCCTCCCTCCTTTCTTCTTCCTTCCTCCCTCTCTCCATCTCTCTGTCCCTCCCTGCTTTCTTTCCTTCCTCCTTCCCTTCGTTCCTTCTTCCTCCCTCCCTCCCTAAAATGAATCTCAGCAGAAATATAATCTACACAACCTTGCCAGGTCCGGGAAGCTAAGCAGGGTTGTGCCTGGCTACCATTTGTATGGGAGATGCCCGTGGAATATCAGGGCTGTAAGTTAGACCAGGATGTCCAAATCACCTTTCCTGCAAGAAGGAAGAGGGTGGACACACCCTTTCCAAAGAGTTCCCAAGAAAACGTACTGCTGGAATCATTAATCCATATGAACCATATTCCATTTGAAGGCACTTTTTCAGCATTCACCGCAGTACTTTGGATTCAAAAAGTACACGCTAAGCGTATCCTTAGCATCCCTTGAAATCTCATTAAACTAAAGACACCTTTTCTAGAATCCCAGGGCAGTGGTGAAAGGGGTTTGCACCGTCCCAGAAAAAGAAGCAGTTTATTTAGAGTTGCACGCCAGGATTTCATGACTATCCTTGTTTTTTCTGAGCACCTTTTGCTCTTGAAACCCCAAAAGCCAGACAAACTTTTGTGTCTTAAACATTTAGGAAGGGGAAGGCTACAGATTCAAATCCCAAATAACAAATAAACTGAAGCTCGGTCATTGCACCACTTCCGTCTAATCGGAGGTAGAATTCTGCAGGCACGGCTTTGTTTATGCTGCCGAAAGACTGAATTGTCACTTTGAAGGTACACTAATCGGCATACATTAAAATGAATTTTCATCGCATACAGCTCTCAAAGGGTCACCACCTCCTATATACACTACATAAACATGACAAAATACATAAATAAATAAATACAAAATTCTTCTACATTCTTCAGAATATGATTCATATGACCCCAGGACAGTGCTATTGTCATAAATGCATGCATGTTGCCAGGCAGCCAAATTTTGATCACGTGACCCTGAGGATAGTGCAAGGGTTGTAAGTGTGAAAACTGGTCATAAGACACTTTTTATGTATTAACTTTAGATGATCATGAAACAAATGGCTGTAAGTTGAGGACTACTTATGAATATGAATATGAATGAATATTTTAATTTGTATACCGCCCTTCTCCCGAAGGACTCAGGGCGGTGAACAGGCAGATAAAATACAGATATACACAATAGTTAAAACATCCCTTAAAAAACTGATTTAAATTTGCCCAAATATTAAAATAACATACACCCCCATAAAATTTACAAAACTTTAAAAACCCATCAAATTAATTAAAATTTAAAAGTAAAAATCAAGCTAGTCCAGCCATACGAAATAAATAAGTTTTAAGTTCACGGCGAAAGGTCCTCTTATAACTAAGAGACAATCATTCAAGGACTCCAAGTCATTTTCTGCACCCGAAATCTTTTCTCTCCTCTTCGCATGTCTTCACCCACTGAACTTGTAGAAGTACTCTTCGACTTACGACCACAACAGAGCCCGAAATTTCTGTCGTTACGTGAGACATTTGTCAAAAGAGTTTTGCCCCATTTTGCAACCTTTCTGGCCACAGTTGTTCAAGGGGATCACCACTGTTAATAAATTAGTACAGGTGGTCCTCGACTTACAACAGTTCATTTAGTGACCGTTTGGAGTTATGACGGCACTAAAGAAAGTGACTTATGACCGTTTTCACACTTACAACCATTACAGCATCCCCATGGTCCCATGAATTACATTTGGATGCTTGACAACTGATTCATCTTTATGACGGTTGCAGTGTCCCGGGGGTCGTCTGATTAATTTTTTGCGACCTTCTCAGAAGCAAAGTCAGGGGGAACCAGATTCACTTAATAACCATATTACTAATTTAACAACAGCAGTGATTCACTTAGAAAAGGTGGCGAGAAAAATCAATAAAATGGGACAAAACTCACTTAACAAACATCCCTCGCATCCTGGACATAAACTGTTTCAACTCCTACCCTCAAAACGACGCTATAGAGCACTGCACACCAGAACAACTAGACACAAGAACAGTTTTTTCCCGAAGGCCATCACTCTGCTAAACAAATAATTCCCTCAACACTGTCAGACTATTTACTGAATCTGCACTACTATTAATCTTCTCATAGTTCCCATCACCAATCTCTTTCCACTTATGACTGTATGACTATAACTTGTTGCTGGCAATCCTTATGATTTATATTGATATATTGACCATCAATTGTGTTGCAAATGTTGTACCTTGATGAACGTATCTTTTCTTTTATGTACACTGAGAGCATATGCACCAAGACAAATTCCTTGTGTGTCCAATCACACTTGGCCAATAAAATTCTATTCTATTCTATTCTATTCTATTCTATTCTATTCTATTCTATTCTATTCTATTCTATTCTATCTCACTTAGCCACATAAATTCTAGGCTCCATTGTGGTCGTAAGTCGAGGACTACCCGTAACCGCTTGTTAAGTGAACCTGGCCTCCTCATTGACTTTGCGTGTCAGAAGGCTGCAAAAGGGGATCGCATGTCCTTTGGACATCCGCAACCGTCGTAAATATGAGTCAGTTGCCAAGCGTCTGAATTTTTGACCGTGTGACCCTGGTCATAACTGTGAAAAATGGTCATAAATAAGTTACAGTTTTCAGTGGGGGATGGGGTGGGATGGGCGGGGCCAGCCGATCGTCGGAACAACCGGTTCGCTAGAACCAGTCCGAACCGGTAGCAGCCCACCACCGCTACATGTCACTTTTTCCAGGGCTGTAGTTAACTTGGGACCGTCGCTAAGTGGATTGTTGTAAGTGAAGGACTATCTGTGTCAGATTGTTGTGGGCTGGTTTTATGGGATTATGACAGAGGATACAGGTAGTCCTTCACTTACAACAATTTGTTTCGTGATGATCCGAAGTTACAACAGCCCTGAAAAAAGTGACTTAACGACTGTTTTTCACTCGTACGGCCATTGCAGCATCCTCATGGTCATGTGATGCTTGGCAACTGGGGTCATGTGATCCCCAAAGTCAATGGGGAAGTCAGATTCACTTAACAACCGTGTTGCTAACTTAAGGACTCCAGTGATTCGCTTAACAACGGTGGCAAGAAAGGTCATAAAATGGGGCAAAACTCACTTAACAACTATCTCTCTTAGCAGCAAAAATGTTGGGCTCGATTGTGTTCGTAGGTCGAGGAGAACCCGCTGAATGCTTCTTGCTCGAGGCGAAGCAACCGGGAGGGTTGGTACATTCATGCTCCTTTAATGGGATTCCCAAGGACAGGAGGGCTTTGCCCTAAGGCTGAGTAGACAGTAGCCCAGGGCATCAAAGCTTCAAGGGTGCCCACGCTGCCCCGTCCTTCCAAATCTGATGACACCATCAGTCAACGTGGTTTAGGAAGCCATCTACCCTTGAGCTGACACTGCCCAAGGATACTGTCAGCAATGGATCGTTCCCTTTGATAATACAGTGTCAAAAAGCTATGAGCTTGATTAAGGGTGGACTCAGAAACACCCTTCCTTCTTCTCTCCATCTCCCTATTCCTTCCTTCCTTCCTTCCTTCCTATCTCCCTCTCAGTATTCCTTCCTTCCTTTCTTTCCCTCTCCCTCTCCTTCCTTCCTTCCTTCTTATCTCCCTCTCCGTAGTCCTTCCTTCCTTCCTTCCTCTCTCCCTATCCTTCTTTCCTTTCCTTCTTTCTTTCTTTCCTTCCTTCTTTTCTCCATCTGCCTATTCCTTCCTTCCTTCCTTCCATCCTTCCTTCCTTCCCCTCTCCCTCTCCTTCCTTTCTTCCTTCCTTCTTATCTCCCGCTCCGTAGTCCTTCCTTCCTTCCATTCTTCTCTCCCTCTCCATATTCCTTCCTTCCTCTCTCTCTCCTTCTTTCCTTCCTTTCTTCCTTCTTCTCTCCTCTGTATTCCTTCCTTCCTTCTTTCCTTCCCTCCCTCACCTTCCTTCCCTCCTTCCTTATCTCCCTCTCCGTATTCCTTCCTTCCTCTCTCTCTCTCCTTCTCCTTCTTTCCTTCGTTCCATTCTTCTCTCCCTCTCGATATTCCTCCCTCCCTCCCTCCCTTCTTCTCTCCCTCTCCTTCTTCCTTCCTTTGTTCCTTCATTCCTTCCTTCTTCTCTCCCTCTCTTTGTTCCTTCCTTCCTTCCTTCCTTCCTTCCTTCCTTCCTTCCTTCCTTCCTTCCTTCCTTCCTTCCTTCCTTCTTGCCTGCCTGCCTGCCTGCCTGCCTGCCTGCCTTTCCACCCACAAGAGAGCTGAGTCTAGCTCACGTTGAATTCCATTGACTCTTATCTATTGCCAATTTGCTTTGACCATTAGTCAGTCGTTCAGGTTGTCCTAAAAAGTTTAAGCTTCCAATAAATCTTTATATTCATTTGAACTGCCTGGGTTTCCTGATTTCCTTGGCACTTGGCAGTCTCCATGGTTTGACCTAATTCCTTTTTCTACTATTCCTAACGAAGATGCTTTTTAATTCCCTACGGTTTTGTTCCATTATCCATCTGTTATGAGAAGGGCCTCCAGGCTGTGATGAACAAGAATGCTATCTAGATTTGTTTTCTGGCAATTCCGTATTAATTATTTTGGTAATTATCTGCCTCCCTTCAATATACAGGTAGTCCTCCATTTGGACTCCATTGAGTCCAAAATTTATGTTGCTAAGCAAGACAGTTGTTAAGGGAATTTTGCCTTTTCTTGCCATAGTGCAGTGCTTTGCTGGCTGAGGAATTCTGGGAGTTGAAGTCCACAAGTCTTAAAAGAGCCAAGTTTGCAGACCCCTGCCATAGTGGTTAAATGAATCCTTACAATTGTTAAATTAGTAAAACAGTTGTTAGGTGAATCTGGTTTCCCCATTAATTTTGCTTGTCCAAGAAGGTCACAAAAGGGGATCACAGGACACTGCAACCGTCATAAATGTGAGTCAGTTGCCAAGCATCTGGATTTTGATCAAATGACCATGAGAACACTACAACAATCACAGATGTGAAAATGGTCATCACTTTCTTTTTCAGTGCCTTTGTAACTTTGAACGGTCACTAAACAAACTGTTATAAATTGAGGACTACCTGTAACAGTATTTGAATACATTTTCTGACAGTGAGAGCAATTAATTGGTCAAACAGCTTGCCTCCAAAAGTTGTGGGTGCTCCATCACTGGAGGTTTTCAAAAAATAGGACAAAAATTTGACCAGGATCAGGGGTGAAATGCTCCTGGTTTGGACCGGATCGGCCGATCCTGTAGCGATGGCGACGGGTGATTCAGAGAACCGGTAGCAAAAATCCCTGCCACCCCGCCTTGCCCATGCCCACCTAATTGCCCAATCACCTGCTTGTCCGCTTGCCTGATTGCCACATCTTTTAAAAAATGCTTTTAAAAGGTTAAAAATAGGCTCTGGCGATCACAGCTGAGCTGCGTGATTGTCAGAGCCTTTTTTTTTTTACTTTTAAAAGCATTTTTTTACAACCTATTCAGCCGAATGGGTTGTAAAAAAATGCTTTCAAAAGTAAAAAAAACAGATCGCGCGCCACAGCTGATCACACAAATCCCAGCGCGCTGTTCTACTTACCCCCTGCCTCCTTTTGGTCTGCACTGCACGCTCGCACCTCGCATTTGGTGTGCGGTGTGCACTTCACATCCGCAGCCAGCGAACCGGTAGTAAACCAGTTCAGATTTCACCACTGACCAGGATGGGTATCAGTTCTCATGCCTTGAGCAAGGGTTTGGGACTAGAACGGGGTCTCCAACCTTGGCAACTTTAAGCCTGGTGGAGTTCAACTCCCAGAATTTCCCAGCCAGCTTTGCTTTGCTTTGCCAGGTTTAAAGTTACCAAGGTTTTTTTTTTAAATTTGCATTTATATCCCGCCCTTCTCCGAAGACTCAGGGCGGCTTACACTATGTCAAGCAATAGTCTTCATCCTATTTGTATATTTATATACAAAGTCAACTTATTGCCCCCAACAATCTGGGTCCTCATTTTACCTACCTTATAAAGGATGGAAGACTGAGTCAACCTTGGGCCTGGTGGGTCTAGAACCTGCAGTAATTGCAAGCAGCTGCTATTAATAACAGACTGCATTAGTCTGTTGAGCCACCAGAGGACCAGAGGTTGGAGACCCCTGGACTAGAAGACCACCAAAATCCCTCCCAGCCCTACAATTCTATGTTCTGGGGGGGGTGGCTATATTCAGTGGTGGGATTCAAATAATTTAACAACTGGTTCTCTGCCTTAATGATTTCTTCCAACAACCAGTTCAGCAAACTGCTCAGAAAGTTAACAACCGGTTCTCCCGAAGTGGTGCGAACTGATATATATATATATATATATATATATATATATATATATATATATATATATATATATATATATATATATATATATATATATATATATATATATATATATATATATATATATATATATATATATATAATTTTTTACATTTATACCCCGCCCTTCTCCGAAGACTCAGGGCGGCTTACAATGTATAAGGCAATAGTCTCATTCTATTTGTATATTTTTTACAAAGTCAACTTATTGCCCCCCCCAACAATCTGGGTCCTCATTTTACCTACCTTATAAAGGGTGGAAGGCTGAGTCAACCTTGGGCCGGGCTCGAACCTGCAGTAATTGCAGGCTCTGTGTTGAAATTGACCATCAATTGTGTTGTAAATGTTGTACCTTGATGAACGTATCTTTTCTTTTATGTACACTGAGAGCATATGCACCAAGACAAATTCCTTGTGTGTCCAATCACACTTGGCCAATAAAAATGCAATTCTATTCTATTCTGTTCTATTCTATTCTATTCTATTCTATTCTATTCTATTCTATTCTATTCTATTCTATTCTATATTCACCTGTAAGGGGAAATAACCTGATTCAGGTTACATTTCCTCTATTTTGTCAGTTGGAAGCCCTGGCTTCTCCCAGGACCCAATCAGCTGCCTAAGTAGAGAAAGCCAGCCAGGATGCTGTCCTGTCAGATCCCTGGCAAGCAAAAGGGAGGGGGGGGAGCAGCACACGCACGTGTATGTGTGTGTGTGCGTGTGCTTGCGTGCAAAGCTATGCCGTCGATCTATCCAGTCACATGACCTGTCATTTGCAATCGAGGGGACCCCCCAAAAGGAGAAACCCAGATGCATTGGAATGTTTTTTTCCTCTCCGCCTTTGAACCATCACCATTCAAGCTACCGAATAGAACAATAGGTCATATATATATATACTGTATATATTTATATCTTGAATGATGGGCAGAGGTATAGGCCTCCGGTTTGAAAAGCCACTGAACCGGAGCGATCTTCTGGATAAGGCAGCATGAGAACGGCAGTGTCAGGAAGATCAAAGGTAAGTGGGATCAGATGCAGGATTTGGGGACCCTCTTGTGAACTGAACATAATCGAAGATCTCCTATCCTAGGTGGAATCCGGCTGGCTGGCTGGCTTTCTAAGAAACGGGTAAGTCCGTTCATTTGGCGTCTTCCCTTTGTAATCAGGCAGTGATGTGCAAAAAAACAAAACAAAAAAACGGGGCCAGCGGAGAGAATCCAAAGGGATCTACTAGATTGGAGGACAAAAGCGGGAGGGAGGAGAAAAAATCCATTTTTCTTGGCATTTGCAAAAGCATGAAGTAGAAACTCCCCCACCCTTCCCTTGTGCAATTTCTCAAGGTAGGGTAAGGTGCGGGAGTGGGGGGGGGGGAACTGGAGAAGGAATTTGCTGCTAGACAAAGAGATGAAAGAGGAAGGAGAGACAAAAGAGTGGGATTGTGGAGCCCGAAATGAAGTGGAGAAAAGACGATCAGGTCTCCCACCCCACCCACCCCGAAGATCAGAAAGGGTTCCAGGAGAAGGAACAATGGCCCGTTTTCTAAATAAGTGGTTCCTTCCCTCCCCCTCCCCTCCTCCCAGCTCAGATTCCTTGGTCCTTTTAAGAAAAGAACCCATTTGTTACAGGAGTTTTATTCATTCCGAGTCAATGGTCCCATAGGAAGGTTTCCGTAATGAAAGAATAGTATTCTTTTTGCTCTTGGAATCTGCCCAGGGTTTGGCAGGGGAAGCTGGATTTCTGGTATTCAGAGGGTTTCTGAGCCGATTGGAAGGCGGGGAGGGCGGGGGGGGGGAAACCGAGTCCGTGACTCTGGGTCAAAATGGAACAAGAGGCATTGCAAGGATTTGACGTGTGTACGAATGGAGCCGATGCCCATTTCATTGGGGAAACCTGACAAGTGGTGGTTTTGGTCCAAGGTGACACTTTGTCCTGATTTTAGGACAGAGGTGCCACAGCTGCATGTTTTGAAGATAAGCGGGGTGGGGTGGGGGAATGCAAGCCGGTCACACTTTTGCGACCTTTTGATTGGATTACCATCATAAGCCTTCCATGGGGCGACACTCAAAGACCATCGGGAAGCTACAGCCGATCGGAATGCAAGGAATAGTTAGTGATGGGTGTGTCATGGTGCGCGTCTTGTGAGCCAGGCCCATGTAGTTATTGCCAGATGCAATCAGTCCTAAACAAACGTATTTTATTAGAACAGCTGAGAATTACTTCATTCTCAGCTTAGTCCAAATTAAGTCCAAAACAAAGTCCTTCAGAAAAAGTCCTTCGGCCTTATCACAAACCTTTGTTTTCTTTGGCACCCTGCCAAAGGCTTTTCTTGGCAAGAACCCCACGAAGTTCAGAAACAAGAGACCCCGACTAGAAACAATTGTAGCAACGTTGCTTTCCTACAAAGAGCCCAAGAGCCCTTGCTGCTCTTTTAAGCCTTATGGGAGGGGACAATCATCTCCTGGCCTTACTCCCGAGTCGCCTTTTTTGCTTTAGCTGCTCTTGCCTTCTTGCAGCTCTTCGCATGTGTGCACTAGGAACAGGCTCCTCCTGTTCCTCTGCCTCTCTGCTGTCTGCCTCTGGAGGCTCCGGAGTCAGCGCATCGCTCCCAGATGGCCCTTCCCCCATCTCTGCCTCTGATGCAGAACCCTCGTCCGGGCCTTCCCCTGACTCCAGAACTGACCCATTGTTCTCCCCAGCCTCCTCACTGTCCGACTCCGCTGCCAGCTCTGCAGGCTGCTGGTGGACCACAATAGTGTGTGTGTGCGCGTGTCCCTTTTGCTTTTGCGAGTGCACTGGCTGCCACTTGGCTTCAGGGTGCCATTCAAAGTGCTGATACCAATCTCTGCAGCTCAGGGTTGGACGGTGGGGTCCTTGATGCTCTCTGAGCTTGGTTGTTTTCTTGCAGACTTTTCATTACCCAACTAGGAAACATCATCAGTGTTGGTTATCACCTATAAAGCGCTGTGTGGCACAGGGCCTAGTTACTTGATGGACCACCTCTCTACAGATGTTTCCATCTCTGCCATTAGGTCAGCTAGAATGAGCTCTGGATCAGTAGTGGGTTTCCATTTCGGCCGCTACCAGTTCGCTCGTGGACTTCTGCGCATGGGCGGAGCCTCCCGCCGCTGCTATCAGTTTACCCGATTCAGGATGAACCGGTAGCAACCCAACACTGCTCTGGATACTATTAAGCAGAACAGATAGTCCTCGACTTATAACCACAATTGAACCCAAAATTTATGTTGATAAGTGAAACATTTGTTAGGTGAGTTTTGTCTCGTTTTACAACCTTTCTTGCGCCTGTTATTAAGGGAATCACTGCAGTTGATCAGTTAGTAATTATTATTATTATTATTTATTATTATTTATTAAATTTTTATACCGCCCTTCTCCCTAAGGACTCTGGGCGGTGTACAGCCAAAAATAAAACACAAGATATATACAATTAAAATCAACATTTAAAACATAGCAGATTATAAAAGGCTGATAATTAAAAATTTAGATTTAAAATTTTAAAATATTAACAAAACCCCAAATTAAAATTCAACACTATTATGCCAGTCCCGCTTGAATGAATAAGTGTGTTTTGAGCTCACGACGGAAGGTCCGAAGATCAGGCACTTGACGTAGGCCAGGGGGAAGTTCGTTCCAGAGCGTCGCTGCCCCCACAGAGAAGGCCCTACTCCTGGGGGCCGCCAGCCGACACTGTTTGGTAGACGGCACCCTGAGGAGACCCTCTCTGTGTGAACGTACGGGTCGGTGGGAGGCATAAGGTAACAGCAGGCGGTCTCGTAAGTACCCGGGTCCTAAGCCATGGAGCGCTTTAAAGGTGGTAACCAAAATCTTGAAGCGCACCCGAAAAACCACAGGAAGCCAGTGCAGACTACGGAGCAGTGATGTTACGTGGGAGCCACGAGCGGCTCCCGTTACTACTCGTAATCTGGTTGTTAAGTGAATCTGGCTTCCCCATTAACTTTGCTTGTCAGAAGGTCGCAAAAGGGGATCCCGTGACCCTGGGACACAGCAATGGTCATAAATAGGAACCAATTGCCCAGCCCCTGAGTTTTGATCGCGGGGATGCTGCAAAAGTTGTAACGATGAAAAGTGGTCCTAAGTCACATCTTTCAGCGCCGTTGTAACTTTGAAACGGTCACTAAATGAACTGTTGTAAGTCAAGGACCACCTGTGTCATTTTCCAGGTGGGCTTTTTCTGTTGTGCCTGTCTTCTGGAATGAAATCCAATCCCCTGTAGATTCATTCTTCTCCCATCCTTCTGGTTTTTGTGAATGGTTTAAGATCTGGTTTGTCTCGCAGTCCTTGGGCAAGAATGGATGTCCAACCTATTTATTTATTTTATTTATTAAATTTTTATACCGCCCTTCTCCCGAAGGACTCAGGGCGGTTTACAGCCATAATAAAAAACAACAGCAATATACACATAAAACCATAATTTAAAAAACTTATTATACAAATGGCCTAATTAAAACATTTAGAATAAAACCCCAAATTTTAAAATGTTAAAACATTAAAACTAATTAAAATCCTATTAAAATCCTATGCCAGTCCTGCACGAACAAACAAATAGGTCTTCAGCTCTCGGCGGAAAGTCCAAAGGTCCGGCAATTGCCGAAGTCCAGGGGGAAGTTCGTTCCAAAGGGTGGGAGCCCCCATAGAGAAGGCCCTCCCCCTGGGGGCCGCCAGCCGACATTGCTTGGCGGACGGCACCCTAAGGAGTCCCTCTCTGTGCGAGCGTACAGGTCGGTGGGAGGCACCGACGGAGCAGGCAGTCCCATAAGTACCCTGGCCCTAAGCCATGGAGCGCTTTAAAGGTAGTCACCAACACCTTGAAGTGTACCCGAAAGACCACAGGTAGCCAGTGCAGACTGCGCAGGAGAGGTGTTACATGGGAGCAACGTGTGGCTCCCACTATCACCCGCGCAGCTGCGTTCTTGATGGGTTATTGGCGATTTGGCTTTTAGTTCCTTTTGTTAGACTCTGCCTTTTTCTTCTCTTATTTAATTTTATTTTCATTTTTTTAGTCTGTAAGCTGCTGGGAATCGCTCTAAGCTTAGAGGGTCCTGAAATTGAAATAATGTAATAAATATAAATTCCACTACAGAAGGGTAATGGGCAGTGGTGAAATCCAATTTTTTTTACTAACGGTTCTGTGGGTGTGGTTTGGTGGGCATGGCATGGCTTGGTGGGCGTGGCTTGGTGGGCGTGGCAGGGGAAGGATACTGCAAAATCCCCATTCCCTCCCCACTCCTGGGGGAAGGATATTGCAAAATCTCCATTCCCACCCCACTCTGGGGCCAGCCAGAGGTGGTATTTGCTGGTTCTCCAAACTACTCAAAATTTCTCCAGAACCTGTCAGAACCTTCTGGATTTCACCCCTGATAATGGGCACCACTGAAAACAGCATGGCTGGCTGAGGAATTCTGGGAGTTGAAGTCCACCGGTCTTAAAGTTGCCAAGTTTGACCACTCTTGCCTTAAAACCTAAGAGAAACTAATCATAGCAGAGTTAACTCTGCTACCTATAATCAGTAGACGGGTAGAGCTTTTTTCTTGTTCTGTAATTAAAATTAGAAAGCCAACTTCCCTGGTGCCTGGAAGTGTTTATTTTTTATTTATTAATGTATTCCGTTTCTATAGCCACTCATTTCAATAATTGATTCTGGGTGGCTTACAATAGCTCTCAGAGTATAAAAACAATAAAAATCACTTTAAAAACAATAAACGTTCTACTTGTCTCTGGAAGACCTGGACTAGATCAGAGCAAAGGTCCACTTCACACAGCTGCCTGGTAACAGAATAACAAGAGTTGGAAGGGATCTTGGAGATCTTCTAGTCTGACCCCCTGCGTAAGCAGGCGATCGCACATGATTCTGGACAAACGTCTGTCCAATCTTTTCTCAAAAACCCCCAGCGATGGAGGTCAACGTTTATGTTGCTAAGAGCGACAGTTGTTAAGTGAATTTTGTACCATTTGACAGCCTTTCTTGCTATGGTTCTTAAGTGAATCACTGCAGTTGTTAAGTTGGTTGTTAAGTCAACCAAAAACTGTCTACTACTGACCTCACCCCATTCCTAAGAGGTCTGTAAGGGGCGTGCATAAGAGCACAAGCGTGCCTACCGTTCCTGTCCTATTGTTTCCTTTCGTTATAGCCAATTAATATAGTTATTACATACTCATATATATGCTTATATATTGTATAGTTATTACATACTTATGCTTTTTTTAAAAAAAAAAAAATTCCAGGGCAAATTTTTTTTATTTTCCATAATAATTCCCACAATTTGACCAGTGTACAATACAATCACTTATCCAAAAATCGATCCTATACTCAAATTATACTCAATCGGGGCTGCTCGACCGCCACTCCCTCCCTTAATCCTTTCTACCCTTCTCATCCTTCTTCGACTTTCCCCACCATCCTTCTCCTCGCTTTCCTACTTCCCCTCCTCTTTCCCACTTCTCACTACCATCCTTTCTAACCCTCTATCTTCTCCTTCTTCTCCTCCTATCATTTCTTCTCCCTCCCTTCTTTCCTACCTATCTACCTGCCTACCTACTTTCTTCCGTCTTTACTCCTCTTTCCTTACCCTTTCCCTTCGGGAGTGGTTACCGAGCAGTCCCGACTTTACACCATTCCAACTTGTTTAATTCTACCATTATTCCTGTACAATGGCAATCAATCAATTTATAACCTTCCCCTCCCCCCCCCATTTCCCCCCCCCCCCGAGACTTCCCAGAACAGAATACAGGGTATTGTAACTAACAAACATAATCTAAAATATAACATAAAACATATTCCATTTCACACCATCACACCATCACACTATCAATTCCCTTCTTTCTTAAACTCTAATACATAGCAATTCCTAACTTCACTCAAAAACTAATTGATATTTTTTAATCTGATACTTACCGTATATACTCGAATATAAGCCGATCCGAGTATAAGCCGAGGTCCCCAATTTTACCCCAAAAACCTGGGGTAAACTGGGGACTCGAGTATAAGCCGAGGGAGGGAAATGAGGCAGCTACCGGTCAGGGAAAGCCTCCCTCCCTCAGCCGAGAAGGCTGGCGGCTCCCCCGCCCCGCCCTCTCACTGCACCGGCAGGGCTTCCCCGCGCTAATGCAAAAGCCCGCCAAGTTTGCACCATCCCGTATAATGTGAAAAAAAGAAGAAAAAAAAAACTCGAGTATAAGCCGTATATACTCGAGTATAAGCCGAGGGGACGTTTTTCAGCACAAAAAACGTGCTGAAAAACTCGGCTTATACTCGAGTATATACGGTATTTTGAATATAATCGATCCACTTCCTCCATTCCAAAATATATTTTTCTTGTGTACAGTCTTTCAAGTAGGCAGAAATTTTTGCCATTTCTGCTAAATTTGATACTTTACTAATCCATTCTCCAATTGTAGGTAAGTCTTCTTTCTTCCAATATTGTGCAATCCATGCTTATGCTTATATATACTGTGTGACAAAATAAATAAATAAAATAAAATAAATAAATAAGTTAGTGACACCGTAACTGTGCCTGACTTCCCCATTGACCTTGCTTGTCAGAAGGTCGCCAAAGGGGGTCACATGACCTCAGGACACTGCGACCCGTCATACATGCCAGTTGCCAAGCACCTGAATTCTGATCACGTAATTAAGAGGGGATGTTGGAATGATCATGTGGAAAATGGTCGTATGGACTTTTTTCAGTGCCATTGTAACTTCAGATGGTCACTAAATGAACTGTTGTAAATTGAGGACTACCTGTTTTCATAAGAAGACAAAGAAGAAAACATCTCATTCTTTTGTGATCATCTGGTTTCCATTTAATCAACAAATAGAATAGAATAGAATAACAGAGTTGGAAGGGACCTTGGAGGTCTTCTAGTCCAACCCCCTGCTTAGACAGGAAACCCTACACCACTTCAGACAAATGGTTGTCCAATCTCTTCTTAAAAACTTCCAGTGCTGGAGCATTTACAACTTCTGGAGGCAAGTTGTTCCATTGATAATTGTTCTAACTGTCAGGAAATTTCTCCTTAGTTCTAAGTTGCTTCTCTCCTTGATTAGTTTCCACCCATTGCTTCTTGTCCTGCCTTCAGGTGCTTTGGAGAATAGCTTGACTCCCTCTTCTTTGTGGCAACCCCTGAGATATTGGAAGACTGCTATCATGTCTCCCCTAGTCCTTCTTTTCATTAAAGTAGACATATCCAATTCCAGCAACCGTTCTTCATAAGTTTTAGCCTCCAGTCCCCTAATCATCTTTGTTGCTCTTCTCTGCACTCTTTCTAGACATCTCCACATCTTTTTTACATCGTGGCGACCAAAACTGGATGCAGGATTCCAAGTGTGGCCTTTACCAAGGCATTATAAAGTGGTATTAACACTTCATGTGATCTTGATTCTATCCCTCTGTTTATGCAGCCCAGAACTGTGTTGGCTTTTCTGGCAGCTGCTGCACACTGTTGGCCAGTGGTGGGATTCAAATTTTTTTTACTACCAGTTCTGTGGGTGTGTCTTGATGGGCGTGGCATGACTTGGTGTGCATGGCTTGGTTTATTTATTTATTTATTTATTTATTAATCGTATTTGTATACCGCCCTATCTCCCGAAGGACTCAGGGCGGTTAACAGGCACATAAAAACACATAAATACAGAGTAAAAACAATTAAAAAACTTATTCTAAAAGCCGAATATTTAAAACAATATAAAAATAAAACCCATTTAAAACCCATAAATTTAAAATCTAATTCAGTCCTGCGCAAATAAATAAGTGTGTTTTAAGCTCATGGAAGGTCCGGAGGTCCGGAAGTTGACGAAGTCCTGGGGGTAGTTCGTTCCAGAGGGTGGGAGCCCCCACAGAGAAGGCCCTTCCCCTGGGCGTCGCCAGACGACATTGCCTCGCTGACGGCACCCTGAGGAGTCCCTCTCTGTGCGAGCGCACGGGTCGGTGAGAGGTATTCGGTAGCAGTAGTGGTGGGTGTGGCAGGGGAAGGATCAGTGATGGGATTCAGCCAATTCGCACCTATTTGGGAAAACCGGTTGTTAACTTTCTAAGCAGTTCAGAAAACCGGTTGTTGGAAGAAATCTTTCCCCCCCCCGCACTTTACAGGGCTAATCCTGTAAGGAAGGCAGGAAGGAAACATTCTGGTGTTGTTTCTAGCCTAATCTTTATTGCCCTGCTTATTACATTGTGACAGCTAAAGCAAAGCACCCATCGATGTGGGTGACATTAAGTTGGCCACGGCCACATGGTCACATGACCACAAGCCACGCTTACCCAGCTGGTCATTAGGGTCATTAACTGGTTGTTAAATTATTTGAATGCCACCACTGGGAAGGATATTGTAAAATCTCCATTCCCTCCCCACTCCAGGTGAAGGTTATTGCAAAATCCCCATTTCCTCCCAATCAGCTGGGATTTTGGAGGCAGAGAATAGATGGGGACGGGGCCAATCAGAGGTGGTATTTACCGCTTCTCCGAACTACTCAAAATTTCCGCTACCAGTTCTCCAGAACTGGTCAGAACCTGCTCAATAATACCTCAGCTGCTGGCTCATATTTAAATGGTTGTCCATTAGGACTCCAAGATCGAGGGGTGAAATTCATCAGGTTCTGACAGGTTCTGGAGAACCGGTAGCAGAAATTTTGAGTACTTAGGAGAACCAGCAAATACCACCTCTGGCTGGGCCCAGAATGGGGTAGGAATTGGGATTTTGCAGTATCCTTCCCCTGCCATGCTCACCAAGCTATCCCACCCCCACCAAGCCACGCCCACAGAACTGGTTGTAAAAAAAAAATGAATTTCACCACTGCCAAGATCCCTCTCACAGTTAATACTATCTGTGCCTGTTTGAGCTTGGAAGCTAAACAGACTTTGGCTAAGAGTTGGATGGGAGACTATCAGGAAATGCCAGGATCAACTTCTGGGAATTTGAAGAGACACCCCAGAGGAAGGCAGAGACAAACCACTTCCATGAGTCTTCCAGGAACAAGTTCACGAAATTCTTAGGGATTGAATTGGCAGGAAAGGTCGTAATATGGGGCAAACTCATTTAACAAAATGCTTAGCAACAGAAATTTGAGGTTCAATGGTGGTCGTCATTCAAGAACTACCTGTGATTTCAAATGTTCGGTGGTTGTAAATTGAGTAATAAATGTGATCCTCATTACATTTTTAACTAACTTAATTTGCTCCTCTGTGAGCCCTTTATAGCTGGAACCCTGTGATGGGTTGTTTCCTCTCCCTTCCTACTTAATTTTTAATCGATATAACCAGCCTGAGCTAAAAGAAGAAAGCCCTCATAGATTCTGGTGAAGGGAAGCCAAATAATCATAGAGTCACAGGGCTGAAAGGGACCTTGGAGGTCTTCTAATCCAACCACCTGCTTAGCTAGGAATCCTTATACCATCCCAGATAAATGATTGTCCAACCTTCTTTAAAAGCTCCAGCGATGGAGAATCTACAACTCTGGGAAGCAAGCTGTTGTCAGATCTCGAAGCCATCTGTTACATTTGGGCCTTCAGGCCTGCCACATTTTCTACTGTGGGAAAATGGGAGGGGGGATTGCATAGAGTATGGGAGATAGTATGGGAGGTAGTCAAAATAACATTCCTTTCTCAGAGAGTCAAGGACACCTTGCCCTGGCACCTGGAGTTGGATGGCTGGGAGGTCTCTCCAGTTTGGACGGTGGATGATTAGACCATGTGATGAACATGTGGGTGCTGGGAAGGGGCTTGAACTTTCACTTGGGTGGGGAAAACCTGGAAACTTTCAAATTTGGGTTTTCCCAGATGTGCCAATATGATATCTTTAATAAAAAAGGAACTTTGAGGAAATTCAAGCCTCAGAGTCTTCTTTCATTGGGGGTGTTACTTGGAACCCTGACAGCTGTCTCACCAGAGGTGGGATTCACTCACCTTCCTTAATAGTTCGGAAATGTGAGCACGCTCACTTCACTCGCACTTTCCTCTGCATATGAGCATGGCCTCCCGCCATTTCACATTACGTCTAAGCGGTGGGTGAAGCTGCCCGCAGTCGCCACTTCCGGTTCTCCTGAACCGGACAAAACCGGCTGAATCCCACCTCTTTGTCTCACTAATTAATTGTCATTAATGGCAGGAAATTCCTCTTTATTTCTATGTTGGATGTGTCTTTGGAGAGCTTCCACCCATTGCTTCCGGTCCTGGAGGAAAAGTCAATCCCCTCTTCTTTGTGGAAGCCCTTCAAGTATTGGAGAATGGCCACCATGTCTCCCCTGCAGTGGTGGGATTCAAATTTTTCTACTACCAGTTCTCTGGGCGTGGCTCGGTGATGGTGGGTTCATGTGGAGGTGGCACCTTGCAGTGAGTGACATCGAGTTGGCCATGCCCACTTAAGTCACATGACCCCCACCACCAAGCCATGCCCACAGAACGGGCATAAAAGGCAGCTCCTGCAGCCTGTCCCTTTATGGTCTCCCCCCTGCGTCAAAGTACCTTAAAGGGACACCGCAGTCTGGCTGCCTTCCAGGCAGCTCTGCTGCGATGCCATCCCTCTGGTGTAGCAGGCTTGTCATGTCCCACCCCTACTCCGACGAACGAGTCAAGGAAGTCCGTAACAAACTTGGCAGCGAAGCCTCTGCAGCTTGCCAAGTTCCTTCGAGGTTTATCAGGGCAGGCAGGAGTCCAAGTTGTGATTTCAGCGATAGGGTCCGATATCAGTAAACTAGATAAGACTTTGCTTGACTCAAGGTTGGAATGCCAAAAGCAGGTCCTTTATATAGGCTGTGGGGTGTGGGTCCATGACTCAGCATTTATCCAGGCCTGCCCCACCCATCCTTCTGCTGGCGTCGCCTCTCAGATCTCTGGAAGCAAGGGTCCACCCACTCTGAATTGTCTTCAGCTGGATCTGCTGTCAGCATCTGGAAAAGGGAGGGGTCAGAGGGAGTAGGCCCGGGTAATTCTACCACCTGGCTGGCTTCCTGCTCTGAAGGCTGAGCCAGAGGAACACACGCTGTATGAGTGAGGTTTATCGGAGTTCTCCTTTCACTCCTTGAATCCTCTTCAGGAATGGGGCCAGGGCCGGGGGCTGGAGGCATGACAGGCCGTTCATCTTCATTATCAGACTCGGAGTCTGATAAAAGGCCCGGTTGGAGACAGGAGGGACCCTGCTGAGGAGAGGAGGGAGGATGAGTCACAACAAGGCTGTTCTCCTGGCCAGGTCTGGCAATGGAGTGCCGCCACGCACAGGCAATGGGGTGCGCGTGCGCGGCCGGTGCAAAGAATGGCAGCTGCGATGGGACTTCAGGCCTCTTTTTCAGCCTATAGTTTTCGGCGCAAGAAGCCTGCAGCCACCGCTGCCGGCTCGGTACCGAATCAGCAGCAATCATCATATTATTTCTCCTCTTCTTCTCCAGGCAATGGAAGAGCTGAAGATGTCTGGCACCATTGCATCCTACGACCAACTGGTGAAGCAGGTGGAGGCGCTGAAAAAAGAGAACACACACCTCCGTCAAGAGTTGGAAGACAACTCCAACCATCTCTCCAAGCTAGAAAATGAGACTTCTGATATGAAGGTGGGGGAGACCATCATTTTTCCAACACTGATCCGGGTTTTCTTTTCTAGTTGTGAAAATGTTGCTTTTCTAGGCTACAGGGAGTCCTCGACTTATGGCCCCAACTGAGCCCAAAATCTACGTTGCTAAGCCAAACATCTGTTAAGTGAGTTTTGCCCCGTTTTATGGACTTCCTTGCCACTGTTGTTAAGTGAATTGTTGTAATTTTTAAGTTAGTAACATGGCTATTAAGTGAATCTGACTGCCCCATTGACGCTGCTTGTCAGAAGGTTGCAAAAAGTGATCACATGACCCAGGGACCCTGCAACCGTCACAAAGGGCCGTAATAGCTCAGGCTGTTAGAAGCCTGTTATTAGAACACAGCAGCCTGCAATTACTGCAGGTTCAAGCCCGGCCCGAGGTTGACTCAGCCTTCCATCCTTTATAAGGTAGGTAAAATGAGGACCCAGATTGTTGGGGGGGGCAATAAGTTGACTTTGTAAATTTATTTATTTATTTATTTATTTATTATTTAAATTTGTATACCGCCCTTCTCCCGAAGGACTCAGGGCGGTTCACAGCCAGGTAAAAATACAATACAATAAATACAAATTAAAATACAATTAAAAAACTTATTAAAATTGGCCAGGATTAAAATTTGGAGCTAAAAACCCATTAAAACCCATTAAAACACTAACCCAGTCCAGCGCAGATGAATAAGTAGGTTTTAAGCTCATGCAAAGGTCTGAGGTCCGGAAGTTGACGAAGTCCTGGGGAGTTCGCTCCAGAGGCGGAGCCCCACAGAGAAGGCCCTTCCTGGGCGCCGCCAGACGACACTGTCGCTACCGACGGCACCCTGAGGAGCCCCTCTGTGAGAGCGCACGGGTCGGTGAGAGGTATTCGGTAGCAGCAGGCGGTCCCGTAAATATCCCGGCCCTATGCCATGGAGCGCTTTAAAGACATTCACCAACACCTTGAAGCGCACCCGAAGGCCACAGGTAGCCAGTGCAGCCGACGAGGATAGGTGTCACTGGGAGCCACGAGGCTCCTCAATCACCCGCAGCTGCATTCTGACTAACTGTAGCCTCCGGATGCCCCTCAAGGGGAGCCCCATGTAGAGAGCATTGCAGTAGTCCAGACGAGACGTCACAAGGGCGTGAGTGACTGTGCACAAGGCATCCCGGTTCAGAAAGGCGCAATTGGCGCACCAGGCGAACCTGGTGGAAAGCTCTCCTGGAGACGGCCACAAATGGTCTTCAAAAGACAGCCGCTCATCCAGGAGAACGCCCAAATTGCGCACCCTCTCCATCGGGGCCAATGACTGCTCCCGACAGTCAGCCGCGGACTCAGCTGACTGTACCGGGATGCCGGCATCCACAGCCACTCCGTCTTGGAGGGATTGAGCTTGAGCCTGTTCCTCCCCATCCAGACCCGTACGGCCTCCAGACACCGGGACAGCACTTCAATGGCTTCATTGGGGTGGCCCGGTGTGGGAAAGGACAGCGGGGGGGCATCAGCGACAGCTGGTACCTCACACCAAGCCACTGATGATCTCACCCAGCGGTTTCATATAGATGTTGAACAAAGGGCGAGAGAATCGGCCCTGCGGCACCCCACAAGTGAGGCGCCGCGGGGTCGACCTCTGCCCCCCCGACAACACCGTCTGCGACCGGCGGGAGAGATAGGAGGAGACCCACCGATAAACGGTGCCTCCCACTCCCAATCCCCCCAACCGGCGCAGCAGGATACCATGGTCGATGGTATCGAAAGCCGCTGAGAGGTCTAATAGGACCAGGGCAGAGGAATAACCCCTATCCCTGGCCCTCCAGAGATCATCCACCAACGCGACCAAAGCCGTCTCAGTGCTGTAACCGGGCCGGAAGCCGGACTGAACGGGTCCAGATAGACAGTTTCCTCCAGGTGAAGGGGAAACTGATATGCCACCATACTCTCTACAACCTTCGCCGGCAAGGTTGGAGACTGGACGATAATTACCTAAAACAGCCGGGTCAAGGAAGGCTTCTTAAGGAAGGGCCTCACCACCGCCTCTTTCAAGGCGGCCGGAAAGACTCCCTCCAACAAAGAAGCACTCGTAATCCCCTGGAGCCAGCCTCGTGTCACCTCCTGAGTGGCCAGCACCAGCCAGGAGGGGCACGGGTCCAGTAAACATGTGGTGGCATTCAGTCTACCCAGCAACCTGTCCATGTCCTCGGGAGTCACCGGGTCAAACTCATCCCACACAACATCACCAAGACCGCCCTCAGACGTCCCGTCCGAATCGCTGCAATCTTGGTCCAGACCGTCCTTCAGCTGAACGATTTTATCGTATAGATAACCGTTAAACTCCTCAGCACGTCCCTGCAACGGGTCATCCCGCTCCCCCTGGTGGAGGAGGGAGCGGGTCACCCGAAACAAGGCGGCTGGGCGGTTATCTGCCGACGCAATGAGGGAGGAGGCGTAGCAACGCCTCGCTTCCCTCAGTGCCACTAGGTAGGTCCTAGTATAGGATCTAACTAGTGTCCGATCAGCCTCTGAACGGCTGGACCTCCAGGAACTCTCTAGGCGTCTTCTCCGGCGTTTCATCCCCCTCAGCTCCTCGGAGAACCAAGGAGCCGGTTGGGATCTACGCCGGGTCAGAGGCCGCAAAGGCACGACACGGTCTAAGGCCCCGGCCGCAGCCCGTTCCCAGGCTGCAGCCAGTTCCTCTGCCGTGCCGTGAGCCAGACCCTCAGGAAATGGCCCAAGCTCCGTCCGGAACCTCTCTGGGTCCATCAGGCGCCTGGGACGGTACCAACGTAATGGTTCCGTCTCCCTGCGGTGTTGGGTAGCGGTCAGAAAGTCCAGGCGAAGGAGAGTGATCTGACCATGACAAAGGTTCAATGACTATTTCCTTTAAGTCCAGATCTCTCGACCATTGACCAGAGACAAAAATCAGGTCCAGTGTGCCACCCCCGATGTGAGTGGGGCCATCCGCTACTTGAGTCAGGTCCAAGGCCGTCATGGAAGCCAAGAACTCCCGAGCTACCGTCGATGACGAGCCGGCAGATGGCAGGTTAAAGTCCCCCATGACTAAAAGTCTGGGGGTCTCCACCGCCACCCCAGCAAGCACCTCTAGGAGCTCGGGCAGGGCAGCTGTCACGCAGCAAGGAGCCAGGTACGCGACCAGCAAGCCCATCTGACATCTATGACCCCACCTCACAAAGAGGGATTCACACCCGGCTATCTGAGGTACAGTGGTCTCCCTCGGCTCTAGACTCTCTTTAATCACAACCGCCACCCCTCCACCCCTACCCTGGGCCCTCGGCTGATGGAATGCACGGAAACCCGGTGGGCACATCTCAACCAGGGGCACACCCCCTTCATTGCCCAACCAGGTCTCCGTAACGCCTATAATATCCACGGCACCCCCCTGAATTAGATCATGTATTAGGGGGGCCTTATTGGCCACGGACCGTGCGTTGCATAACATCAGACGAAGGCCCAGGCTCTGAGGGTCCTGACCATCCGGGGAACGGGTAAAGTTAGGGGGATCGGGGCACGCGATCGCCTGCATACATCGAACGCGTGACCCCCTATGTCGATACGATCCCCCCCTTCCGCCATATCTGCCCCTCCCACTTACCGTGCCAATAGACTCACCTCACACAAAGGAACACCTCCCCCATAACCTCCGAACCCATTTGATAATCGCCACGAGCATGCGCTGGAACTGGTTTCCTCCCGACGGGCTACCCCATCACCCGCCCTACCCTCCCACCCCTTAAAATGCCCTATCTAAAACCCCAAAGGCTCTTTCTTTCGCATGCCACCTCTGTGGGTCCCAAGACCCGTCATTGAGGCCGGCCCTTGGTAATGAGGGCCATTCCTGCGAGGCGGGGGCACCTCGCAGGCGCAGGAGTTCCTGTACAGCGTAACGCATAGAAAAGTACGAATCGGTGAGGGTGCTAAGATGGTAACATCCCAGATGGTAAGACATTAAAAGATGGATCCTCCAACGGATGTCTAGATGTCAAAGAGGACAAATAAAGCTGGAACCAGATGAAGATGATAAGCCTAAGCAAACAGACCGGCAGCCTCCATGGTAAACCTATGGAGAACGTTTCTACGAAAGGTCTTAACAAAGGTAGAAATGACTGTCAGTCCGTCAATCTGTTCATAGTCCAAAGTCCAATCCAGTCCAGTCCAGTCCAGTCCAAAAACCCGTGGGTAAAAATACCTGGCGACCCAACTTCGATGGTCAAAAGTCCGGGAGGGGGGGGGAAAGGCAAGCCATACAACAAGAGGCAGATGAACAAAGCACGATGTAAAGTGCCAAAAGTGCCAGAAGAGGGAGACAAACCATAGCCTTGCCTCCGGCCTCATCTCCGACCGCGGCCTCACCACGCCCGCCGCCGAAGGGGCCGCAGAACACTGGACGCCGCTGGACAGGCGCCTCACGGCCCACAAGGCCCCGCCAGGCGCAACAAAGCGCCGATGGAGCAGGCGGGCCCACGGACAGGCGAACGGGCCGGAATCCATGCCCCAGATAGAAACGGGCCGAAGTCCCATCGCCGCTGGAGTCGGCTGGAGCCGGGCCGAAATCAAGGCCGAAAATCGAGGCCTGCAATCCACACAGGCAGCAGCAGGCCTCCCTCGCCTCCCTCGCGTCCCCAAGATGGCCGCCACCAACCGGTCCGCCGCTCTTCCCTCGGCCCGCTCTCGGCTGCCGCACATCCGAGAAGGCCAAAAGACCTCTCCTGCGGCCGCCAAGCAGATGGCACAGCGTGCCGAGGGACAAGAGCAGTCCTGGTAGGTCATCCGGAGTCCTCCATTCGGGAAACAGTCCCCCACGCCGATCCGAGCTCCTCTAGAAAACCGCCATCCTTGCGCATGCGCAGAGCCTAAATATACAAATAGAATGAGACTATTGCCTTATACACTGTAAGCCGCCCTGAGTCTTCGGAGAAGGGCGGGATATAAATGTAAATTAAAAAAAAAAAATGAACCACTTGCCAAAGATCTGAATTTTGATCATGTGACCAAGGGGAAGCTGCAGTGGTCGTAAGTGTGAATTTTTTTCATAAGTCACCTTTTTTTTCAGTGCCATTGTAACTTTGAATGGTTTAAAAACTCTAAGCAAACTGTTGTAAGTTGAGGACTACCTGTATTTGTTTCTGATTATCTAAATATCTCTCCAAATTCTGTTAAGCATCCTTTCCAAAAGTAACACTTTACAATTTTGAGTATCTGTCTATGGAGATTCTCAGTCATCTGGGTCATAGTTGTCCCAAAGGTGCTTTTTCAAGAGGCAACTGGACTTTCTTGTTTTTTCTTTTGAAGACATTTCGCTTCTCATCCAAGAAGCTTCTTCAGCTCTGATTGGATGGTGGGGAATAGAAGGATTATATTCCTTGCAGACAGCTGGTCATTTGCATCCTTTCTGAGAGTCACTGACGCCACATGGAGGTTTTATCTGTGTCCTCAGGGTCACCTGGGTGTGGAACCATCTTGGAACTTCACAGTCCTTTCAGCAATCCCAATAGAATAGAATAGAATTTTTATTGGCCAAGTGTGATTGGACACACAAGGAATTTGTCTTGGTGCATATGCTCTCAGTGTGCATAAAAGAAAAGATACCTTCATCAAGGTACAACATTTACAACACAATTGATGATCAATATATCAATATAAATCATAAGGATTGCCAGCAACAAGTTATAGTCATACAGTCATAAGTGGAAGGAGATGAGTGATGGGAATGATGAGAAGATGAATAGTAGTGCAGATTCAGTAAATAGTCTGACAGTGTTGAGGGAATTATTTGTTTAGCAGAGTGATGGCCTTCGGGAAAAAACTGTTCTTGTGTCTAGTTGTTCTGGTATGCAGTGCTCTATAGCATCGTTTTGAGGGTAGGAGTTGAAACAGTTTATGTCCAGGATGTGAGGGATCTGTAAATATTTTCACGGCCCTCTTCTTGATTCGTGCAATATACAGGTCCTCAATGGAAGGCAGGTTGGTAGCATTTATTTTTTCTGCAGTTCTAATTATCCTCTGAAGTCTGTGTTTTTCTTGTTGGGTTGCAGAACCGAACCAGACAGTTATAGAGGTGCAAATGACAGACTCAATAATTCCTCTGTAGAATTGGATCAGCAGCTCCTTGGGCAGTTTGAGCTTACTGAGTTGGCGCAGAAAGAACATTCTTTGTTGTCTTTTGTTGGCAAGAAGGCTTCACACCCATTTGCACCTCTCACGTCACCCTGCGGAGACAGATAAACCTCCAAGTGCCCTCAACGACTCTCTAAAAAAGATGCAAGTGACCTTGCAAGGAATATAAATCATTCCATTCCCCAACATCTTTGGGACAACTTTGATTTTGTTAGCCAGTGGAGTTCTTGAGGCTGGGATTTGTACTAATCCCTGAGTCAAGGATATTTGATGTAACAGTGGAATTGTAGAGTGGATGGATCTTGTCTCTGCTGCATACCAATGGTGGGTTTCAATTTTTTTTTACTACCGGTTCTGTTGGTGTGGCTTGGTGGGTGTGGCATTGCTTGGTGGGCGTGGCTTGGTGGGCGTGGCAGGCGAAGGATACTGTTAAATCTCCATTCCCACCCCACTCCAGGGGAAGGATACTGTAAAATCTCCATTCCCTCCCTTACCAGCTGGGACTTGGGAGGCAGAGAATAAATGGGGGCGGGGCCAGTCAGAATTTTTATTACTGATCCTTCGAACTACTCAAAATTTCTGCTACCGGTTCTCCAGAACCGGTCAGAACCTGCTGAAACCCACCTCTGTTGCACACATGTACTTGGACCAGTGGTGGGATTCAAATAATTTAACAACCGGTTCTCTACCCTAATGACCAGCTGGTAGGTGTGGCTCAGTGGTCATGTGACCGTGTGGGCGTGGCCAACTTGACATCCCTCACGTTGATGGGCGCTTCGCCTTAGCTGTTACAATATAATAAGGGTTAAGCAGACAGGCAGTTTCTGTAAGCAGGGCAATAAAGATTAGGCTAGAAACAGTACCAGAAGGTTTCCTTCCTGCCTTCCCTACAGGATTACCCCTGTAAAGCGGAAAAAAAACAAAATAATATTTCTTCCAACAACCGGTTCTCTGAACTGCTTAGAAAGTTAATAACTGGTTCTCCCGAATAGGTGGGAACTGGCTGAATCCCACCGCTAACTTGGACACATTGTGAGCAGGAACCTGCGTGAACCTTTATCGCTGCTATTTGGAAATATTTGTTATTGTTGTGCTTGGTTACACAGTCATCCAGATGGTCAGACTGGATTTAACATTTTTATCAACCCATGGAGTCCTTCTCCAGGTTTAGGATAAACAGATGTTATTTGTTGGTGTTATAAGTATCATCACTGGATGTAAACTGTTCCAAATATTATTGTTGTTATTTGTATTGCTGTTAATCAATTTAATATCGCAACCCACTCTGAGATAGATTTGCTATATATTTAGATATGTTTAATGGACCAGCTTTCAGTGAATTTCATCTGTGTTTTGATGCTTGGCTTCTTTCCATATGAGAGAGAAAGCAATATTCCCGTTCTTCCTTTCGGGGCGGACCTTCTGGTTGAGAGATTTCGAATTAGAATTTATGGCTATATTTTGCTTCTGGTTTAGTTATCTTGATTCTTTGTGTTTTCTGCAATTGGATAGGAGGGCTAGTTGCCCTTCTTGCTTTGAGCTGCTAAATGAGGCCGCTCTAGCTACAAAGACTTTGTTGCTCCAATGACCCATTCACTTACATCTCTCTCTCCTCCCCTTCTGTCATCTATCCATCATCTATCTATCTATCTATCTAGATTAGATTAGATTAGATTAGATTAGATTAGATTAGATTAGAATTCTTTATCAGCCAAGTATGATTGTACACACAAGGAATTTGTCTTTGTGCATATGCTCTCAGTGTACATAAAAAGAGAAGATACATTCGTCAAGAATTGGAAGGTACAGCACTTAATGATAGTTATAGGATACAAATAAGCAATCAAATCACACTGGGAAACAATCAGTATAAATCATAAGAATACAAGCAACAAAGTTATAGTCATGCAGTCATAAGTGGAAAATGATGGGTGATACGAACGATGAGAAGATTAATAGTAATGCAGACTTAGTCAATAGTTTGACAGTGTTGAGGGAATTATTTGTTTAGCAGAGTGATGGCGTTCGGGAAAAAACTGTTCTTGAATCCAAAAAGTCAATTTATCCTTTTTCAGCAAAATCTGTCCACTTCACCAATCTTTCCTCCAATGCGGGTTAGTGTCGAATCTTCCTATCTCTCTGCATATAGTAAGCTCACTGTAATTATCATATATTGAAATAATCTTCCATAGTTTTTTTCTAAGTGTTTAGAGTCATTACATCCTAAAAGGATTTTTAAAAGTTCTATCTTCAATTGAATACAGGGAGTCCTTGACTTCTGACCACAATTGAGCCCACAATTTCTGTTGCTAAGTAAGACAATTGTTAAATTATTTTTTCCCCATTTTATGACCTTTCTTGCCATAGTTGTTAAGTGAATCACTGCAGTTACAGGCAGTCCTTGACAGTTCATTTAGTGACTGTTGGAAGTTACAGCATCACTGAAAAGAGTGATTATGATCGTTTTTCACACTTACGACCATTGTAGCATCTTCATGGTCATGTGATTTACATTCGGATGCTTGACAACTGACTCACATTTATGACGGTTGCAATGTCCCGGGGTCATGTGATCCCCTTTTGTGGCCTTCTGACACGCAAAGTCAATGAGGAAACCAAATTCACTTAACTGGTTCACGTAAAGAAAAACCATAAAATGGGGCAAAAATTTCTCACTTAACAACATAAATTTTAGGTTCAGTTGTGATGGTAAGTTGAGAACTGCCTGTATTAAGTTAGTAATATTGCTTGTTAAGGGAATCTGGCTTCCCCACTGGCTTTGCTTGTCAGAAGGTCGCAGGATCGCTTGATCCCAGGACACTGCAACCTTCACAAATACTGTTACCAAGCATTCCAATTTTGATCACTTGTCCACAAGATTCTGCAATAGCCGTAAGTATGAAAAACAGTCAGAAGTCACTTATTTTAGTCACTAAATGTATGGTTGTAAGTCAAAAACTATCTGTACTGATCTTTAGGTAAAGGTAAAGGTTCTCCTCGTACATATATGCTAGTCGTTCCTGACTCTAGGGGGCGATGCTCATCTCTGTTTCAAAGCCAAAGAGCCAGCGCTGTCTAAAGACGTCTCCGTGGTCATGTGGCCGGCATGACTCAACGCCAAAGGCGCAGGGAACACTGTTACCTTCCCACCAAAGATGCTCCCTATTTTTCTACTTGCATTTTTTACATGCTTTCGAACTGCTAGGTTGGCAGAAGCTGGGACAAGTAATGGGAGCTCACCCCGTTACGCGGCATTAGGGATTCGAACCGCTGAACTGCCAACCTTTCGATCGACAAGCTCAGCATCTTAGCCACTGAGTCACCGTGTCCCTTTACTGATCTTTAATATCCTCTATATCCACATCCATCTTGACTCTTTTGATCTTTCCTTCCAGACACCCCTAGAAAAAAAGACACAAAAACCAGCTGAAGTCATTTCACTAGATTTTTTTAAACTGTTCAGAGATGGTGATGATAACAATAATAATAGCAGGATGATGTTCTGCATAATATCTAAGCGTGAGGAAAGGATCTTCAACTCTCTGCCCACAGGAATTCTGGCAATAAAAATAGACGTGTTAAGAATAATGTTTTGCTTTTCCTCAGTGAAATGTTCGAGGACACAAAAATTGGATTGTTTGGGGAATTTATTGTTATCGTTATTAAAATGGATTGCCCCCCCCCCATCTCCACAGACTCTTGCTGATCAGTTATTGTCAGAAAGAGAATGGAAGATCAGATGAACTTGTAGTATACCCAAAATTCAATCTATATGAGCCGCGGTGGTGCAGTTGTTAGCGCGCAATACTGCAGACTACTTCTGCTGACTGCCGGCGGCCTGCACTTTGGTAGTTTGAATCCCACCAGGCTCAAGGTTGACTCGGCCTTCTATCCTTCCGAGGTGGGTAAAATGAGGATCCAGACTGCTTAGAGATGGCTGTGAAGCACTGTGAAGCGGTATATAAGTCTAAGTGCTATTGCTATATATGAAAAAACAGTGTTTCTCCACCTCAGCAATTGTAAGATGGGTGGACTTCAGCCCCCAAAATTCCCTAGCCAGCCACCCTGGCTAGGGGATTCTGGGAATGAAAGTCCACCCATCTTAAAGTTATTGAGGGAGAGGTAGTACTGCATTATACCTTCCAGATGTGATTGTTGGCCTGCCTTGATACGATCAATTGACTAATCAATACATTAATTAACATTGTAGCCCAGCAAATCAGAACTTTAACCCTGGACACTGGATTTTGCAACAAGGAAGCTTTTATTCTTTATTATTAACAAGTCTTGCTCCCCAAGGAAAGCTGGGTTATTACTTCTATAATAATAAGAAATAAGATAAGAAATATTTCCAAATATACTTCTATATGTCAGAACAAAAATGCAATTTGTTAGGGATGAGTAACAAACGGATAATAAGACCATGCTGCAGAAGAAATATATATCTTATGGTACACATATTAACGGCAGCGAGGTTGAATTGAAATTGGAAATGCAGAGAGAACCCACAGGAGGAAGAAATAATCAACAAAATATTGACCTGTGCAGAAATGGACAGGTTAACAATGGAGCGCAAAGACAAAGATGAATCGGAATTCTATGTAACCTGGAATACATTTTATAAACAGCTAGAGAAAAGGAGGAATGTAGGGATAGAGAATTAGAAACGAAGTGAAGGGGAGAAAAATAAATAAAATAATATTAGAAATATTAGATAGGAGTAAATAGGATTTGAATAGATAAGGGAATATGTATGTAACTGGATAGTGATTGAATGTACTAAAGGTATATATGGAATATGCATGATGTTATATTGTAATCTACACGAAAGAAAAAGTGTTAGAAAAGTTTGTACCAGACAAGTTGCACCATGTCTAATGTTTATAAATTGTATATTTAATAAAATTTATTTTAAAAAAAAAAGACCATGCTGCAGGGGCTCCCCCACCATGTTTTGATTTAAAAAAAATCCATTTAGAACAGGGGTCTGCAACCTGGAAACTTTAAGACTTGTGGACTTCAACTCCCAGAATCCCTCAGCCAGCAAAGCTGGCTGAGGGATTCTGGGAGTTAAAGCAGGGGTGAAATCCAGCAGGTTCTGACAGGTTCTGGAGAACCGGTAGCGGAAATTTTGAGTGGTTCAGAGAACTGGCAAATACCACCTCTGCTGGCCTCAGAGTGGGGTGGGAATGGAGATTATGCAATATCCTTCCTCCAGGAGGGGAGGGAATGGAGATTTTGCAATATCCTTCTCCCAGGAGGGGAGGGAATGCAGTATCCTTCCCCTGCCATGCCCACCAAGCCACACCCACAGAACCGGTAGGGAAAAATTTTGGATTTCACCCCTGAGTTAAAGTCCACAAGTCTTAAAGTTACTATGGTTGGAGACCCCTGATTTAGAAGCTTAAACAATGAATAAAAACAGCCCCAAACAGTTTCCATACGCAATCACGCCCAGCAGAGGAGAATAGAGATTTCGCCCACATTTAGGGATTGTCTCGTCACGAGAGCGAAAGCTGTACAAAGAATGAGGACAAAAAGACTGTCTGAGGTTTATTCAGATCGCTTTCTTGTTCTCACTTTTTTTGTATTTTGTTTTTAATTCTTCCCTTCTTCCCCAGGTGGTTTTGAAGCATCTGCAAGGCAAACTGGAGCAGGAAGCCAAAGTGATGGTGTCTTCAGGACAACTGGAGGTTTTAGACCAGCTAAAAGGTGAGTGAGAGGTTTATATCCTAAGGACTAACTTCAAGTCAGAAGTTACGATGAACATTCATTAATTGCACATCACCTGGACAGACTCCACCATGGTTCCAACTGGGACCCTGGGGGCATCCTAGGCAGAGGTGGTATTCAGCTGGTTCAGACCAATTTGGGTGAACTGGTAGCGGCAACTGTGGGCAATCCACCCCCCACCCTGGCATAATGCCGTTCTATTTAGTCACGTTTTTGAGGCTCGGCCAGAGGTGGGTTTCAGCGGGTTCTGATCAGTTCTGGAGAAAACTGGTAGCGGAAATTTTGAGTAGTTCGGAGAACCAGTAGTAAAAATTCTGACTGGCCCCACATACATCTGTTCTCAGCCTCCCGAGTCCCAGCTGATCGGGAGGGAATGGGGATTTTGCAGTAACCTTCCCCTGGAGTGGGGTGGAAATGGAGATTTTGCAGTATCCTTCCCCTGGAGTGGGGTGGGAATGGAGATTTTATAGTATCCTTCCCCTGCCACGCCCACCAAGCCGCACCTACAGAACCGGTAGTAAAAAAATTTGAAACCCACCACTGGGCTTGGCGCATGCGCAATAGGCACATGTGTGCGAAGCGAGCGTGTGCATGCATGGCGAATTGGTGGTAAGAATATGTGAAACTCACTGCTGATCCTAGACCAAGCTAAGTCCCAAAACAATAGAGTAGAGTAGTGTTTCTCAGCCTTGGCAGATATAAGATGTGTGGATCTTCACCTCCCATGCTGGCTGGGGATTTCTGGGAGTTGAAGTCCACACCAGAGGTAGGTTTCAGCAGGTTCTGACCAGTTCTGGAGAACCGGTAGCAGAAATGTTGAGTAGTTCGGAGAACTGGTAGTAAAAATTCTGACCAGTCCCACCCCCGCCCCCATCTATTCTCTGCCTCCCGAGTCACAGCTGATTCAGAGGAAATGGGGAGTTTGTAGTATCCTGGAGTGGGGTGGAGTGGAGATTTTACAGTATCCTTCCCCTGGAGTGGGGTGGGAATGGAGATTTTACAGTATCCTTCCCCTGCCACGCCCACCAAGCCACTCCCACCAAGCCATGCCACGCCCACCAAGCCACGCCCACCAAGCCATGCCACACCCACCAAGCCACATCCATAGAACCAGTAGTACAAAAATTTGAAACCCACCACTGGTCCACACATCTTAAAGTTGCCAAGGTTGAGAAACCAGAGTGGGGGTGTCAAACTCAAGTCCTGTGGGCCGCATCCAGCCCACGGGGTGCTTAGATCTGACCTGCATGGCCGGCCTGGAAACAGTGCGCAGCCTTCCCCCCCCCCCCCACAAGCTCCATTTTTGCTGGCAGAGGGCTATCAAAACAAACTAAAAACAAAGCAAAAGGAGAAATGTTTCCCCTTTTGCATTTGAGCATGCAAGAAGGGACAGGAAAGGAGAAAGGGAAAGAGAAAGAAAAAGAACGGAAGATGGGAAGAGAGCAAGGAAGGGAGAAAAAGGAAATAGGGGAAGGAAGAAGAAAGGAGAATGAAGAGGGAAGGAAAAAGAAGAAAAGGAAGGAAGGAGATTGTAAATGAGTTATTAAGTGAGTCTTGGGGTCATTGAGTTTGTCTGAAGGTTACTGATGGTGATTTACATGAGCCCAAGGCATTGCAACTGTCATAAAAACCAGCCAGTTGCCCAGCGCCTGAATTTGGATCCTGTAACCTCAGGGATGCTGCAAAGGGCCATATGTGTGAAAAACCGGTCATAAGTCACTTTTTTCCAGTCTCGTCGTAACTTCAAATGTTCCTAAATGAAGGGTTGTACCCTGTCCCCCCGAAAATAAGCCCCAACCGGAAAATAAGCCCTAGCATGATTTTTTAGGATATAAGCCCTACCCCCAAAATAAGCCCCAGTTAAGATCATCAGCAAGCGGAGGTGTTTAGTACTGTATTTCCCTCCAAAATACGACCTAACCGGAAAATAAGGCATAATGCATCTTTTGGAGCAAAAATTAATATAACACCTGGTCTTATTTTGGGGGCTTAGGGACATGGTGGCTCAGGGGCTAGGATGTTGAGCTTGTCGATCGAAAGGTTGGCAGCTCGGCGGTTCGAATCCCTAGTGCTGCCGTGTAACGGGGTGAGCTCCCATTACTTGTCCCAGCTTCTGCCAACCTAGCAGTTTCGAAAGCACGTAAAAATGCAAGTAGAAAAAATAGGGACCACCTTCAGTGGGAAGGTAACAACGTTCTGTGCGCCTTTGGCGTTGAGTCATGCCGGCCACATGACCACGGAGACGTCTTTGGACAGCGCTGGCTCTTCGGCTTTGAAATGGAGATGAGCAACGCCCCCTAGAGTCGGCAACGACTAGCACGTATGTGCGAGGGGAACCTTTACCTTTACCTTATTTTGGGGGGAAACACAGTAAGTCAAGGACTGCCTGGGAGATGGGGGGAAGGTGTCTGGTGGCTTAAACCAGGGGTCTCCAGCCTTAGTAACTTTAAGGCTTGTGGACTTCAACTCCCAGAATTCCTCAGCCAGCTTTGCTGGCTGAGGGATTCTGGGAGTTGAAGTCCACAAGTCTTAAAGTTTCCAAGGTTGGAGATCCCTGGCTTAAACTATCCTTATGGTGTCCTTTCATCGTTTTTCCCTCTTCCCTCAGCTCTGCAGATGGACATCACCAGTTTGTACAACCTGAAATTCCACCCTCCGGCCCTGCTTCCTGAGCCGGTCTACCAGGATCACAGCCCGGAGCAGAGCTTGTCCCATTCGGCTCTTCTCCAAAGGAAGGACAGCATGGGAGATCTGGGTCGGGCCACCATCCGTCTCTTGGAGGAGCTGGACAGGGAGAGGTGAAGTTGTTGGAAGTCTTGGGCGGACAAAAATAAATGCCCTGCTCATCTTCCTCTTTTTCTTCTCCTCCTCATGAAGATGAGTTCTTCATGAATTCAAGGGGAGCCGGTCTTCCTTTTAATGTGTTGCTAGGATCCAGCTGGATGCTCATGTGTGGCGGAAAAGAACTTTCAGTTTTTTCCTTGTTTTTATTTCCTTCGACCACATTCATATTTGTTTCTGTCCCTTCTCCTCTCTTCCTTCCTCCCCTCCCTCCTCTTCTTGCTTTCCAATGTACAATTGTAAGCCATCTTTTCTCTTCCTCCCAGGATCTATATGACTTTCCTTTCCTTTCCTTTCCTTTCCTTTCCTTTCCTTTCCTTTCCTTTCCTTTCCTTTCCTTTCCTTTCCTTTCCTTTCCTTCCTCCCTTCCCTTCCCTTCCCTTCCCCCAAATCTATATTAATCTGCTTTCATTCTTCCTCTTTCCCCCATCAACCATGGTAACTTGTCTCCTCTCACCCTCCTTCACTCTGTCCCTCCCTCCCTCCTTCCCTCCTCCCTCCCTTCCTCTATCTTTCCTTCCTCTTCTGTTTACCCTTCTTTCCTTTTCTTCCTTCCCCCCTTTTTTATTTCTATCCTTCCTTCCTCCCCCTCCCCCGTTCCTTTACATTGTCTTTCCTTCCTTCCTCTCTCCCTCCCTCCCTTCCGTCCTTCCTTCCTTCCTTCTTCTATCTTTCCTTCCTTCCTCTTCTGTTTACCCCTTTCCTTTTCTTCCTTTTCCCTTTTATTTCTATCCTTCCTCCCTCCCTCCTACCTCCATTCCTTTACATTGCCCTTCCTTCCTTCTTTCCTTCCTTCCTTCCTTCCGCTATCTTTCCTTCCTTCCTCTTCTGTTTACCCTTTTTTCCTTTTCTTCCTTCTCCCTTTTTTTATTTCAATCCTTCCTTCCTTCCTTCCTCCCCACTCCCTCCATTCCTTTACATTGCTCTTTTATTATTATTATTATTATTTATTAAATTTTTATACCGCCCTTCTCCCGAAGGACTCAGGGCTGTTTACAGCCATAATAAAAAACAACAGCAATATACACATAAAACCATAATTAAAAAACTTATTATACAAATGGCCGAATTAAAACATTTAAAATAAAACCCCGAATTATAAAATGTTAAAACATTAAAACTAATTAAAATCCTATTAAAATCCTATGCCAGTCCTGCGCGAACAAACAAATAGGTCTTCAGCTCTCAGCGGAAAGTCCGAAGGTCTGGCAGTTGCCGGAGTCCAGGGGGAAGTTCGTTCCAAAGGGTGGGAGCCCCCACAGAGAAGGCCCTCCCCCTGGGGGCTGCCAGCCGACATTGCTTGGCGGACAGCACCCTAAGAAATCCCTCTCTGTGTGAGCGTACAGGTCGGTGGGAGGTATTCGGTAACAGCAGGCGGTCCCGTAAGTACCCTGTCCCTAAGCCATGGAGCGCTTTAAAGGTAGTCACCAACACCTTGAAGTGCACCCGAAAGACCACAGGTAGCCAGTGCAGACTGCGCAGGAGAGGTGTTACATGGGAGCAACATGTGGCTCCCACTATCACCCGCGCAGCTGCATTCTGAACCAACTGGAGCCTCCGGGTACTCTTCAAGGGGAGCCCCATGTAGAGAGCATTACAGTAGTCCAAGCGAGAGGTAACCAGAGCATGAATGACCGTGCATAAGGCATCCCGGTCAAGGAAGGGGCGCAACTGGCGGACCAGGCGGACCTGGTAAAAAGCCCTCCTGGCAACGGTCGTCAAATGATCTTCGAAAGACAACCGTCCATCCAGGAGGACGCCCAAGTTGTGCACCCTTTCCACTGGGGCCAATGATTCGCGCCCAACAGTCAGCCGCGGCTGCAGCTGACTGTACCGGGGTGCCGGCATCCACAGCCACTCCGTCTTGGAGGGATTGAGTTTGAGCCTGTTTCTCCCCATCCAGACCCGTACAGCTTCCAAACACCGGGACAGTACTTCGACGGCTTCGTTGGGATGGCCTGGGGTGGAAAAGTACAGCTGCGTATCATCAGCGTACAGTTGGTACCTCACCCCAAAGCCATTGATGATCTCACCCAGTGGCTTCATATAGATGTTGAACAGGAGAGGCGAGAGAATCGTCCCCTGCGGCACCCCACATGTGAGGGGCCTCGCGGTCGATCTCTGCCCTCCTGCCAACACCGTCTGCGACCGATCAGAGAGATAGGAGGAGAACCACCGGTAAACGGTGCCTCCCACTCCCAAACTCCCTAACCGGTGCAGCAGGATACCATGGTCGATGGTATCAAAAGCCGCTGAGAGATCTAATAGGACCAGGGCAGAGGAACAACCCCTGTCCCTGTCCCTCCAGAGATCATCCACCAACGCAACCAAAGCCGTCTCCGTACTGTACCCGGGTCGGAAGCCAGACTGGAACAGGTCTAGATAGACAGATTCATCCAGGTATTGGGGAAATTGACGTGCCACCACACTCTCAACAACCTTCACCACAAAGCGAAGGTTGGAGACAGGACGATAATTTCCTAAAACAGCCAGGTCCAGGGAGGGCTTCTTGAGGAGGGGCCTCATCACCGCCTCTTTCAAGGCGGCGGGGAAAACACCCTCCATCAAAGAAGCATTTATAATCCCCTGGAGCCAGCCTCGTGTCACCTCCTGTGTGGCCAGCACCAACCAGGAGGGGCATGGGTCCAATAAACATGTGGTGGCATTCAACCGCCCCAACAACCTGTCCATGTCCTCGGGAGTCACAGGGTCAAATCCATCTCAAATAGTCTCAACAAGACGTGTCTCCAGCCCCTCACCTGGATCTACCCACTGTTGATCCAATCCGTCCCGAAGCTGAACGATTTTATCATATAGATAACCACTAAAATCCTCGGCACGGCCCTGTAAGGAGTCATCCCGCACCTCCTGATGAAGGAGGGAGCGGGTCACCCGAAACAGGGCTGCCAGGTGGTTATCTGCCGACGCAATGAGGGAGGAAACGTAAGAACGCTTCGCTTCCCTCAGTGCCACTAGGTAAGTCCTACTATAGGACCTAACTAGTGTCCGGTCAGCCTCGGAACGGCTGGATCTCCAGGCACTCTCTAGGCGTCTTCTCCGGCATTTCATCTCCCTCAGCCCCTCGGAGAACCAAGGGGCTGGTTGAGATCTGCGCCGGGTCAGAGGCCGCAAAGGCGCGACACGGTCTAAAGCGCCAGTCGCGGCCCATTCCCAGGCCGCAACTAACTCCTCAGCCGTGCCGTGGGCCAGATCCTCAGGAAGTGGCCCAAGCTCCATCAGGAACCTCTCCAGGTCCATCAGGCGCCTGGGATGGAACCAGCGTGTTGGTCCCGTCTCCCTGCGGTGTTGAGCGGCGGTCCAAAAGTCTAGACGAAGGAGAAAATGATCTGACCATGACAATGGCTCGGTAATTAAATCTCCTAAATCCAGATCATTTAACCACTGTCCAAAGATAAAAATCAGATCCAGTGTGCCTCCCCCCATGTGAGTAGGGCCATCAACTATTTGTGTCAGGTCCAGGGCCGTCATGGATGCCATGAACTCCCGAGCCGCTGTTGATTACAAGCCGGTTGATGGTAAGTTAAAGTCCTCCATGACTATAAGTCTGGGGGTCTCAACCACCACCCCGGCAAGCACCTCCAGCAGCTCGGGCAGGGCTGTAGTCACGTAGCAAGGAGCCAGGTACGTGATCAACAAGCCCACCTGCACCCTATGACCCCATTTCACAAAGAGGGATTCACAACCGGCTATCTGAGGTACAGTGGTCTCCCTCGGTTCTAGACTCTCTTTTATAACAACCGCCACCCCCCCACCCCTACCTTGGGCCCTCGGTTGATGGAATGCTCGGAAACCCGGTGGGCACATTTCAACAAGGGGAGTTCCCCCTTCTGTGCCCAACCAGGTCTCCGTAATGCCCATAAGGTCCGCGGATCCCTCCTGCATAAGATCGCAAAGCAGGGGGGCTTTATTGACCACGGACCGTGCATTGCACAGCATCAACCGGAGACCCAAGCTCTGAGGATCCTGGCTGCCCGGGGAACGGGAAAAGTCTGAGGGGCCGGGGCGTTTGATCGCTTTTAAACAGCGAGCACATGCCCCCAAAGATTGATATGGCCCCTCACTTCCGCCATATCTGCCTCTCCCACTAACCAAACAGATGGAACCACCCTCATCATCAGGAACATCACCCTCCCCCAGAACCTTCGGATCTATTAAAATCCCGCCACGAGCACGCGCAGTGACTGGCCCCTCCCTCGGCGGGCTACCCCCTTACCCTCCCTCCCCTTAAAAATTCCCTATCTAAAAATCCTCACAGGTTCTTTCTACGCGCATGCCACCTCTGTGGGTCCCAAGACCCGTCATTGAGGCCGGCCCTCGATAATGTAGGGGGCCATTCCTGCGAGGCGGGGGCACCTCGCAGGCGCAAGAGTTCAATTGAGGAATACCGCATAATAAAAATCTTCCTTCCTTCCTTCTCTAATTGCCATTTTTCCTTCCTTTTAGATATTTTCTGTTGAGTGAGATTGAAAAGGAGGAAAAGGAGAAACTCTGGTATTATACTCAACTGCAAAGTCTCTCCAAGCGGCTGGATGAACTGCCCCATGTGGAGACGGTGAGTTTCCAGGCTAGTTGGTGGCAGGTCAGACTCAAGGTTAAGGCAAGGTTTCTCATGTTTCTAGTCTCTGGTGTGGAGGCCCAGATCTGAGTTCAAAGCTGGCTAAGGAACTCTGGGAGTTGAAGTCCACAAGTCTTAAAGTTGCCAAGGTTGGAGACCCCTGTTCTACTCATCAAAACCTAAAACCAAAATTTTGTCTTTTTTCCAGTTTTGAGCAAAAGGTCCAGAAACAGTTTCCAAGTTGAAACCAAACTAGATAAATGCTTTTCTTTCACTGTCACAATCCCTGCCAACTCCAATCACTTTTACTAGAGTTGTCTGTTCCAACTTCCTGGCCTGGGTAGTCATTTTTCCTAAGTATATCTCAGCTACGTCTTCAACATCCCCTTATCTCAAATTCGGGCCCTTAAATTTTGGGAAGGAGGAAAGACCAGGAAGGGAGTGATAAGCAGAGGGGGGCGTCTCGTCTCTTACTTACTTCTTTTCTGCCTCCCCCCAGTTTTCAATGCAGATGGACCTGATCCGTCAGCAACTGGAATTCGAAGCCCAGCACATCCGGACACTCATGGAAGAGCGCTTTGGGACGACCGATGAAATGGTACAAAGAGCCCAGGTAAGAAGGAGGAGGAAGAAGAGGAGGAGTGGGAGGAGGAGGAGGAATAATACATAATAATAGAGCTGGATGGGACCTTAAAGACCTTAAGTCCAGCCCCCTTCTCAAGGAGGAGACCCTACAGGTAGTCCTTGACGTACAATTATTTGTTTAGTGACCATTTGAAGTTACAACGGCACTGTGCGCTCCCGTGCACTCTCACAGAGCACCCATGCGCTCTCACAGAGAGGGACTCCTCAGAGTGCCATCCGCCAAACAATGTCGGCTGGCAGCCCCCAGGGGAAGGGCCTTCTCTGTGGGGGCTCCCACCCTCTGGAATGAACTTCCCCCAGGACTCCGTCAACTACCTGACCTTCGGACCTTTTGCCGCGAGTTGAAGACCTACCTATTTATTCGCACAGGACTGGCATAGAAATTTTTAGCAGTTTTTAATACTTTGATGTAAATTATTTGGGGTTTTTATGGTTTTATATAGTTTTAATCTGGCCGGATATTTAATAAGATTTTTAATAATTGTTTTATTATGTATATTGTACTGTTTTATTTTGGCTGTGAACCACCCTGAGTCCTTCGGGAGAAGGGCGGTATAAAAATCTAAAAAATAAATAAATAAACAAATAAACTGAAAAAAACCCCTGACTTATAACCAGGGGTGGGCTTCAAAAATTTTAGCAAGGGGTTCTCTGCCAGGTTGCTGGGTGGGCGTGGCCATGGTGGGTGTGGCCTAGTCAGCCTCCTGCACCACAGCGGGGGGGGGCGTTTTTGCCCTCCTCGGGCTCTGGAGGCTTTCCTTGAACTTCCGGGAGGGCAAAAACAGCCTCCCCAGGCTCCAGAGGCCCCTTCCTGAACTTCCGGTAGGCCCATTTTTTGCCCTTCCCTAGCCTCTGTGCATGCCCTACACTTACCTGTGTCTAAAACGGGCCGCTGGGGACTCCTGGGAGGAGCAGGGTGGGGTGGGCAGGGCCAGACAGGAGTAGGATTTGGGGGTTCTCCGAACTGCGCAGAATCTTCGGATCTTTGAGTACCACTCAAAGAGGAATGACTTCTAATGCCACGTTTTATTTTAAAATTTGCAGATCCGGGCATCTCGTCTGGAAGAGATCGACAAGGAGCTGATGGAAGCTCAGGATAAAGTGCAACCTTCGGAACAACCGGTAAGAAGCCAGCAAGATGCTTAGTCTCCAACGCAGGCAGCTTTCAGATGGGTGGACTCCAACACCCAGAATTCCCCAGCCAGCTGGCTGGGGAATTCTGGGAGTTGGAGTCCACCCATCTGAAAGCTGAGAAATACTATTCTAGAGACAGTGATGTCTGCATGGAAGGGTCAAAAAAAGTCAAGATGGCAGCTGCCCTTGCGTGATGGAAGCCTTTGTCCTTTTTGTATGGGTGAAAAAGGATCAGAAAGTTGACTGTGTGGCTGCCATCTTGGTTTGGGTTTTTTTAACACATATTCCCCCCCCCTCCCCAAAGTGGAGGAAGGATTAAACGTTTGCCCAATTTCTCCTGCACCTCTGCTGAGGGCTATTCTTTAGAGAAGGCAATTCCAGGAAAGAAAGAATTATGTAATTATTGCATCGTTATGCTGGTCTGCCTCAACTGCTTGAAATAAAATGGGCAGGAGGAGGAAAATGTAATTGCTTATTTTTAGAACACTTGCTAGCATTCTTTTTCTTCCTTTAAAGTACTTACTGAATCCCAGGTGGGCGACTTTGGGTCAATCACTCTGTCACACAGGGAGGTTGTTGTGGGGAAAGAATGCGGTAGGACTATATTTGGTGTTTGCTGCCTTGAGTTTTATTTCTCTTTCTCTATGTATCTAACTATCAATCTATCTATTCTCTCTCTCTCTCTCTCTCTCTCTCATCTATCTACTCTCATCTGTCCTCTATCTATCTATATCTGTCATCTATCCGTCATCTATCTATCTATCTATCTATCTATCTATCTATCTATCTATCTATCTATCTATCTATCTATCTATCTATCTATCTAGTCTATCATCTAGCTGTCATCTCTCTCTCTCGCTATCTAATCTATCATCTATTCATCATCCATCTCTCTCTGTCTCCCCCCTCCCCGTCTCTCTCTTTCTCCTTCCTCCTCTTTCTCTCCCTCCCTCCTTCCCTCTCCCTCTCTCTCTTTCATCTATCTACTATCATCTCTCTATCTATATCTGTCATCTATCCATCACCCATATCTCTCTCTCTCTCTCTCTCTCTCTCGGTATCTAATCTGTCATCTATCCATCATCCATCTCTATATCTATCTCTATATCTATCTATCTATCTATCTATCTATCTATCTATCTATCTATCTATCTATCTATCCATCCGTCCATCTATCCATCTATCTAATCTATCATCTAGCTGTCATCTCTATCTCTCTCTTGGTATCTAATCTGTCATCTATCCATCATCCATCTCTATATCTATCTATCTATCTATCTATCTATCTATCTATCTATCTATCTATCTATCTATCTATCTATCTATCCATCCGTCCATCCGTCCATCTATCCATCTATCTAGTCTATCATCTAGCTGTCATCTCTATCTCTCTCTCACTATCTAATCTGTCATCTATTCATCATCCATCTCTCTCTGTCTCCCTCTCTCTCTCTCTCTCTTTCTCAAATAGATGAGAGATCTCTCATTTTATCTCCAGATAAAATTATTACGATTTTACTTTCATAAGACGCATTTTGGCCTGGCACGTCCTACAAACTCGGATGCTGCGATGGTTAAACCATGCTTTATGACTTAGGATGTTTACAGCAAGTTGTTTGGATTTATTGAAAAAAAAACCACGATCTGGCAAGGTCAAAGCTGAGTACACTGTATTCACTGTATGAATCAGATCATGTGATGGAAAACCATTTGGGCTCAGTGTATTGGAAGTGTGCAAAAAAACTAACTTGCTTCTGCTAGCTGCATATCACATTCTTCACCACCAATGGAAGAGAAACAATTCTATACAGATTCAGTTAGTTTTAAAAATATGCAGTCCAAATCCTATGTGGTGCTATGTAAGATATAAAGCAGTGGTGAAACCCATTTTTTTTACTACCGGTTCTGTGGGCGTGGCTTGGTGGGCATGGTGTGACTTGGTGGGCGTGGCTTGGTGGGGGTGGAAAGGGAAGGATACTTTTAAAATCTCCATTCCCTCTCTACTCCAGGGAAAAGATATTGTAAAATCTCCATTCCCACCCCACTTTAGGGGAAAGATATTGCAAAATCTCCATTCCCTCCCCACTCCAGGGGAAAGATATTGCAAAATCTCCATTCCCTCCCCACTCTAGGTGAAAGATATTGCAAAATCTCCATTTCCACCCCACAACAACAGCGAAAGAAAATAACTCCAGGTGAAAGATATTGCAAAATCTCCATTTCCACCCCACAACAACAGTGAAAGAAAATGACTTATGACTGTTTTTCACACTTACGAAAAGTGTGGGCAAAACTGCCAACTTAGGTCTTGTGGTCAAAACTGCCAACTGTCTCATATTTATGACCGTTGCATTATCCTGGGGTCATGTGATCACCATTTGTGACCTTCCCAGCTGGCTTCCGACAAGCAAAATCGATGGGGGAAGCCAGATTTGCTTAATGACCGCATGATTCACTTAACAACTGCAGTAATTTGCTTAACTGTGGCAAAAAAGCAACTCACTTAACAATTTAACAATTGCCTCGCTTGGCAATGGGAATTTTGGGTTTCGTTGAGGTCGTAAGTCGAGGACTACTGTACTTTACAAAGGGTGTCTACGATATGTTGGATCAGGTGGAGAGGGTGGAGAAGAAATCTGAAACAAAATGATGAATTAAGGAGGGAGCCCAGGCTGGAAGGGCTGGGGTGTCGCCTTGCATGAGAATGGGGTCAAATAATGAGAGGGCGATTCCAGATTTGTTCCCTCCCTCCTTTCTTTGGCCCGGAGGCAATGGAGAGTGTGGGCTTTGTGTGCATTTCCTATACAGTGACAAAGAGGCAGTTGCCATGGAGATGAAAAATAGGCCAGCCGAAGGATGGAGAGCAGTTGGTGGCCATGCCAGGGTTGGGCAGCTGGGATCTGAGGCGGCTGGGGTGGGAGAGACAAACGGCTAGAGAATGATCTGGCTCACGTCCAAAATTGGCCTGCGTCTGCTGTGAGATTTGTATGGAGAAGGGAAATAATTGAATTGGAATGGGTTCGTGGAACCCCCTGCAAATAATAATAAAAAATACAAAGGCCTGCAAATAGAAGCACGACAATTCTGGCAGAGGAAAGCAAAGTTAGTACCGTTAGTAACAGGCCCCTTGGAGTGCAATCCCATAACATCTGGAGCACCACTCGAACACCGTCGGCATTGACAAATTCCCCGTCAGTCAATTGCAAAAGTTAGCTTTGCTTGGAACAGATGACATTCTGCGATAATACCTTTAACACCATAAAATATCAACATCTGCCTATTTGTGATCCTTCGGAAGGACTCAGTGGAGAACAGTCAGTGCAGAACAGTTTACCAGAAGCATGGCCTAGGCCAGGGGTCTGCAAACTTGGCTCTTTTAACACTTGTGGACTTCAACTCCCAGAGTTCCTCAGCCAGCTTTGCAGACCCCTGACCTAGGGAATAAAGTCCAAACATTCTGGCTGACCTAAGCATCTAAATCTTAGGTGCTCCTTAATAGTTCTTAGCTGGGTCTTGAACGATTTAAGTTTCTATCAGTTTTAGATGGTTTTATTTATTTATTTATTAATCAAATTTCTAGACCGCCCTTCTCCCGAAGGACTCAGGGCGGTGTACAGCCATATTAAAATACATAGATAGACAATGAATTTAAAATAAATTTTAAAATGAAATATTTAGCCGGCCAATTGAACTAAAAATAATAAAACCAATTAAAATCAGTATAAAATTTAAAATTTAAAATTTAAAAGCTAAAAAATCTAATCCAGTCCTGCACCTGAATAAGTGTGTTTTAAGTTCACGCGGAAGGTTCTAAGGTCCGAGAGTTGGCGAAGTCCTGGGGAGCTCGTTCCAGAGGGCGGAGCCCCGCAGAGAAGGCCCTTCCCTGGGTGTCGCCAGACGACACTGCCTAGCTGACGGCACCCTGAGGAGTCCCTCTCTGTGGGAGCGCACGGGTCGGTGAGAGGTATTCGGTAGCAGAAGGCGGTCCCGTAAATAGCCCGGCCCTATGCCATGGAGCGCTTTAAAGGTGATCACCAACACCTTGAAGCGCACCCGGAAGGCCACAGGTAGCCAGTGCAGTCTGCGCAGGATAGGTGTCACCCGGGAGCCACGAGGGGCTCCTTCTATCACCCGCGCAGCCGCGTTCTGGACTAACTGCAGTCTCCAGATGCCCTTCAAGGGGAGCCCCATGTAGAGAGCATTGCAATAATCTAGGCGAGATGTCACGAGGGCGTGAGTGACCGTGCATAGGGCATCCCGGTCTAGAAAGGGGCGCAACTGGCGCACCAGGCGAACCTGGTAGAAAGCTCTCCTGGAGACGGCCGTCAAGTGATCTTCAAAAGACAGCCGTTCGTCCAGGAGGACGCCCAGGTTGCGCACCCGTTCCATCGGGGCCAATGACTCGCCCCCGACAGTCAGCCGAGGACTCAGCTGACTGTACCGAGATGCCGGCATCCACAGCCACTCTGTCTTGGAGGGATTGAGCCTGAGCCTGTTTCTCCCCATCCAGACCCGTACGGCTTCCAGACACCGGGACAGCACTTCGATAGCTTCATTGGGGTGGCCCGGTGTGGAAACGTACAGCTGGGTGTCATCAGCGTACAGCTGGTACCTCACACCGAAGCCACTGATGATCTCACCCAGCGGCTTCATATAGATGTTGAACAAGAGGGGTGAGAGAATCGACCCCTGCGGCACCCCACAAGTGAGGTGCCTCGGAGCCGACCTCTGCCCCCCCGTCAACACCGTCTGCGATAGATTACGCACACATCATTTATTCAATGTACGTCACCCAACTTTCAGTGACTCAGGGTGGCTCAGAACAATTCACAAAAATTTACAATAATGTTAATAAAAATTAAAGATAAAGGATGGCCAGCACGATGAAGTGAGGGATCTCCGTCTCCCTCATCTATGGCCTGAGTGAAGGGCCAGGTCTTCATGGCTCTTCTGAACTTCATGGCTCTTCTGAACAACAGCAGAGTGGAGATCATTCCAGAGGGCCAATCACAAGAGCCAGCATAGTCATATTACATTCAGTATCAAGAATGCAGCTGTAGAGATGATCGACAGTATTAAGTATCTGGGGGATGCAGATAACTGACAATCTGGTCTCTTCACACTCGTCCCTAGTGAAGCATCTACATTTCCTGCATTGGATGCGGAGAGCACTTCTTTCTCCTTCTGTCCTGGCCACTTATTACAGAGGCACAATGGAGAGTGTTTTAACAAACTACATCCCTGTTTGGTTTGGTAGCAGCAGCACCTCAGATAGAAAGTCCATGCAGAGAGTGGTAAGGACAGCGGAGAAGATCATACCAAGCTTGCTTCCCATTATTCAGGATACCGCTTGTAAAGGCTATGTGCTTAGAGCTAGAAGCATTGTTAGAGAGACCCCACACACCCATTTCAAAGTCTGTTCTGTTGCTCCCCTCTGAGAGGAGGTTTCGAAGTATCTATAGCAGGACTACCAGAGTCTGTAACAGCTTTGTTCCCTAGGCCAGCCGTCTGGTAAACTCACAAGATTTGTTTTTCTCCTCATGTACATGTACAAATACAAACTAGACTATGTTGTTTCTCCATGTCATATAATATATGTGCGTATGTAGTAAGTATATTGTACTTATTTATTCTGTCATGGTTATGTGGTGACCCTTTGAGAGCTGTAGGCAACGAAATTTCATTTTAATAGATAGATAGATAGATAGATAGATAGATAGATAGATAGATAGATAGATAGATAGATAGATAGATAGACAGACAGACAGACAGACAGACAGACAGACAGACAGACAGACAGACAGACGATAGTTCTTTATTGGCCAAGTGTGATTGGACACACAAGGAATTTGTCTTTGGTGCATATGCTCTCAGTGTACATAAAAAGAGAAGATACATTCTTCAAGAATTATAAGGTGCAACACTTAATGATAGTCATAGAGGTACAAATAAGCAATTGAATCATACGAGGAAACAATCAATATAAATCGTAAGGATACAGCAACAAGATAGAATAGAATAGAATAGAATAGAATAGAATAGAATAGAATAGAATAGAATAGAATAGAATAGAATAGAATAGAATAGAATTTATTGGCCAAGTGTGATTGGACACACAAGGAATTTGTCTTGGTGCATATGCTCTCAGTGTACATAAAAGAAAAGATACCTTCATCAAGGTACAACATTTACAACACAAATGATGGTCACAATCATAACACAAATGAAGTTACAATCATACAATCATAAGTGGGAGGAGATGGATGATAGGAACAATGAGAAGATTAATAGTAATAGTAATGCAGACTTAGTGAATAGTTTGACAGTATTGAGGGAATTATTTGTTTAGCAGAGAGATGGTATTCAGAAAAAAACTTCTTGTGTCTAGTTGTTGTGGTATGCAGAGCTCTATAACGTCGTTTTGAGGGTAGGAGTTGAAACAGTTTATGTCCAGGATGCGAGGGGTCTGTAAATATTTTCACAGCCCTCTTTTTGACTCGTGCAGTATACAGGTCCTCAACGGAAGGCAGGTTGGTAGCCATCATTTTTTCTGCACTTCTAATGATCCTCTGAAGTCTGTGTCCGTCTTGTTGGGTTGCAGAACCAAACCAGGCAGTTATAGAGGTGCAGATGACAGGCTCAATAATTCAAAGTGACAATATAGTGATTCTATGTCTGAGAGGAGGATCCCAATAGATAACATTGTTTAATCAAAGGAACTCAAGGGCACCAACCCTGTAGGATGGAATTGGATGGGAAAATGTTACAGGTAGTCCTTGACTTTTGACTGGTTCCTTAGTGACTATCCAAAGTTCAGATGAATCTCACTAGGGGCATTTACAACCCAGTTCCAAACGTCCAACAGCCGAGTAACCACCCTGTGGTCATGTGACTGCATCTCAGGTTGCTTAGCAACCATCCCACATATGCAGCCGATTGCAGTGCCCCCATTACAACATTTTTGCCCCAAACCAGCATTTCCTTTTTTTTCCGGCAAACACTGACCCATAGCAAACAATGGGTTCAGTTAATGACAACGGTTTTCACTTAATGACTGTGGATTCACTTAATGACAGTCATAATTTGCTTAACGCAAAAAATAAAAAGATCGTAAAATCATGTCGGTCATGTGGATGAGCCAATTTACGATCATCATGACTTATGACCATAATGAGCAGGTTCTATTACAGTTGTAGGTCGAGGACTAGCTGGAGGGGGAGACAGCTGCATAAACAGAGGGATAGAATCAAGATCACATGAAGTGTTAGTGCCACTTTATAATGCCTTGGTAAGGCCACACTTGGAATATTGCATCCAGTTTTGGTCACCGCGATGTAAAAAAGATGCTGAGACTCTAGAAAGAGTGCAGAGAAGAGCAACAAAGAGGATTAGGGGACTGGAGGCTAAAACATATGAAGAACGGTTGCAGGAACTGGGTATGTCTAGTTTAATAAAAAGAAGGACTAGGGGAGACATGATAGCTGTGTTCCAATATCTCAGGGGCTGCCACAAAGAAGAGGGAGTCAAGCTATTCTCCAAAGCACCTGAGGGCAGGACAAGAAGCAATGGGTGGAAACTGATCAAAGAAAGAAGCAACTTAGAACTAAGGAGAAATTTCCTGACAGTTAGAACAATTAATCAGTGGAACGACTTGCCTGCAGAAGTTGTGAATGCTTCAACACTGGAAATTTTTAAGAAAATGTTGGATAACCATCTGTCTGAGATGGTGTAGGGTTTTCCTGCCTGGACAGGGGGTTGGACTAGAAGGCCTCCAAGGTCCCTTCCAACTCTGTTGTTATATTATATTATATTATAAAGTAACTAGGCCCTTTCCCATTGCTAAGGAAGACAGTTGTTATAAGGGAGATTTGCCCCCGTTTTACCATCTTTCTTGCCACAGTTGTTAAGTGAATCACTGCAGCTGTTAACAGTTGTAAATGCGAAAAATTTTACAAATTTTTTTCAGTCCCGTTGTAACTTCAAACGATCTCCAAACGAGTGGTCGTAAGTTGAGGATTACCTGTACTCTCTTCGCAGGCCCAGCTCTGGATTTGAGGAGTGGTCCTTTGACAAAATGCCTCTGTTCCAGGGGTGAAATCCAGCAGGTTCTGACAGGTTCTGGAGAACCGGTAGCGGAAATTTTGAGCAGTTTGGAGAACCGGCAAATATCACCTCTGGTTGGCCCTAGGAGTGGGGTGGGAATGCGGATTTTGCAGTATCCTTCCTCCAGGAGCGGGGTGGGAATGGGGATTTTGCAATATCCTTCCCCTGCCATGCCCAGCATGCCATGCCCACCAATCAAAAAATTTGGATTTTACCACTGCTCTGCTCCCCCCTCCCCTGCAGGAATATAAACAAGACCCTCTTGTTGTAGGAGGCTACTGATATGACAACTCCGTTCATATTTCTTAATCCGTCCTGTCCTTCAGAGTCTTATTTCAAAAATAGGACAGATGCAGCAGGGCAGAATCAGCCACTGAAGGCTGTGTGACGCACGACTTGACCCGCTTTCAGAAGTCTGGAGAAAGAGAGAGAGAGAGAGAGAGGAGTCTCCTGAGGCCATCTAGTCCAACACCTGCTAAGTTCAGGAATCCATATGCAAGCATCAAGCTTGATTAAGCCACCCATCTCACAAACTCCCTCATTAATTAGCTCCCTGACTGAATGGCTCTTATTAAGATGGAGGTGTTTCTTTTCTCATTAGCATTTAAGAATAGCTGTGCATCTAGTTTTGGGCTCCCGGCCATTGTCATAAGTATTTTGGGCATCTGCTGTGGTGTGTGGGCTGAAGTGTCATGACAGGAGCGGCCTCCACCATCTGTTTAAAAACCCCACTGCTTTTTTAAAAACATGTTGCATGTACAATGGGCATAAAATAAAAACAGGGCTTCAGTGGAGTGTGCCATCTTAACTTTTTTGACACACACACACCCTGCAAGCATTCCCTCCATTGATTCATCCAAATCATTAATTAATTATATTAAGAGAGTCAGTTTAGTGTAGTAGTGAAGACATCACGTTAGAAACTGGGTGACTGTGACTTCTAGCCTCGCTTGAGGCACAAAAGCCAGCTGGGTAACTTTGGGTCAATCACCAGGAGACTGTGAGTTCTAGTCCCGTCTGAGGCACAAAAACTGGTTGGATGACTTTGGGCCAATCACCAGGAGGCTGGGAGTTCTAGTGCTGCCTTAAGTATGAAAGCCAACTGGGTGACTTTGGGCCAATCGCCAGGAGACTGTGAGTTCTAGTCCCGCCTGAGGCACAAAAGCAGACTGGGTGACTTTGCGCCAATCACCAGGAAAAAATGAGTTCTAGTCCCGCCTTAGGCATGAAAACTGGCTGGATAGCTTTGGACCAGTCACTCTTTCTCAGCCTAATCCACTGGGTGAGTAGGCCAATCGCCAGGAGCCTGGGAATTCTAGCCTTGCCTTAGGCATGGAAGCCAGCTGAGTGACTTTGGGACAATCACCAGGAGATGGCGAGTTCTAGTCCTGCCTGAGGCACAAAAGCTGGTTAGGCCAATCTCTCTCTCTCAAACCAACTCACCTCACAGGGTTGCTGTTGTGGGAAAAATAGGAAGAGGAAGAAATATTATGTATTATGTATATTACCCTCCCAGGAAATATTCTAAAACTCTCTTGATTTGGCAAATCAAGATTAAGACGTGTCTGCACATCCACCAAAATAGGCTCCACAGATCCTGGCCGGCAGACTCTAGCGGGGTGCAAGGATGCGACTTTTATTAATCGTTTCTCTATGTTTCCCAACTCTTATCTTCCAGCCCTCTGGAAAACTGCGAAGCACCGAAGTGGATGGAAGGCTCGACATCGCAAACAATTCAGAGGAGGCGAAGGATCAGCTGGGCAGCAGTAAGGTACAGTAGTATGTTTCTGCGGTCAAAAAAGTCACGATGGTTTTTAATGGGCCTATGCATAACCATGACCTGCAGACAGCCCTCTGTTGTTTTAAGGCATGCGCGTGATTTGAATAACAGAATAACAAGAGTTGGAAGGGACCTTGGAGGTCTTTTAGTTCAATCCTCTGCTCAGGCAGGAAGCCTTATACAATTTCAGACAAATGTTTGCCCAATTCCTTCTTAAAAGCCTCCAGTTATGGCGCACCCACAGCTTCTGGAGGCAAATCTTTCCATTCGTTAATTGTTCTCGCTGTCAGGAAGTTTTAGTTCCAGGTTGCTTTCTCTCCTTGATTAGTTTCCATCCTTTGTTTCTTGTCTTGCCTTCTGGTTCTTTGGAGGATAGGTTGACTCCCTCTTCCTTGTACCAACCCCTTAAATAGAATAGAATAGAATAGAATTTTTTATTGGCCAAGTGTGATTGGACACACAAGGAATTTGTCTTGGTGCATATGCTCTCAGTGTACATAAAAGAAAAGATACGTTCATCAAGGTAAAACATTGGAACAAGGTACAAATATTGGAACACTGCTATCATATCACCCCTAGTCCTTCTTTCCACTAAAGTAGACATACCTAGACATATTTGCACTGTTGGGAATAGAATAGAATAGAATAGAATAGAATAGAATAGAATAGAATAGAATAGAATAGAATAGAATAGAATAGAATAGAATAGAATAGAATAGAATCTGGAAGGGACCTTGAAGGTCTTCTAGTCCACTCTTTGGTACCATTCCAGACAAGTGGCTGTCCAGTCGCTTCTTAAAAACCTCCAGTGATGGAGCACCTACAACTTCTGAAAGGAAGTTGTTGCACTGGTTAATTGTTCTCACTGATAGGAAGTTTCTCCTTAATTCCAAATGCAGTGCAGCCTCCATGCTAACTATTACTGATTGATTCATTGATTTTGTTTGTTTGTTACACCGATAACACCGATCCTGCGCAGGCTGCACTGGCTACCTCTGGTTTTCCGAGTGCACTTCAAGGTGTTGGTTACCACCTTTAAAGCGCTCCATGGCATAGGACCGGGATATCTTCGGGACCGCCTTCTGTTACCACATGCCTCCCACCGGCCGGTACGCTCCCATAGAGAGGGTCTTCTCAGGGTGCCATCAGCCAAACAGTGTAGGCTGGCGACCCCCAGGGGGAGAGCCTTCTCTGTGGGCGCACCTACCCTCTGGAATGAGCTTCCCCCAGGACTTTGACAACTTCCTGACCTCCGGACCTTTCGCTGCGAGCTGAAGACATATCTATTCTTTCGAGCAGGACTGGCTTAAATAGGGTTTTTAAATATGGATTTTATTGGGGTTTATTTTTTATATTTTGTATGGTATTTTAAATTTAGGCTATTTTGAATAAGTTTTTTAAAATGTGTTTTATTGTAATATATTGTATTATTTTATTTGCCTGTTCACCACCCTGAGTCCTTCGGGAGAAGGGCGGTATAAAAATTAAATAATAATAATAATAATAATTATTATGTTTCTAATTTCTTTAATATAAGAATAGAATAGAATAACAGGGTTGGAAGGGACCTTGGAGGTCTTCTAGTCCGACCCCCTGCTTAGGCAGGAAATTCTACACCACTTCAGACCAATGGTTATCCAACCTCTTCTTAAAAACTTCCAGTGTTGGAGCATTCACAACTTCTGGTGGCAAGTTGTTCCACTCATTAATTTTTCTCACTGTCAGGAAATTTCTCCTTAGTTCTAAGTTGCTTCTCTCCTTGATTAGTTTCCACCCATTGCTTCTTGTCCTGCCTTCAGGTGCTTTAGAGCAGGGGTCTCCAACCTTGGCAACTTTAAGCCTTCAGCTTTGCTGGCTGGGGAATTCTGGGAGTTGAAGTCCTCCAGGCTTAAAGTTGCCAAGGTTGGAGACCCCTGCTTTAGAGAATAGCTTGACTCCCTCTTCTTTGTGGCAGCCCCTGAGATATTGGAAAACTGCTATTATGTTTCCTCTAGTCCTTCTTTTCATTAAACTAATAATGGATTCACTTAACAACCATGCATTCACTCTACAACTGCCACATTCACTTAATGGCCACAGCAAAAAAAAAAGGTTGTAAAATCAGGCATAGCCGCATTGTGATTTGCTTAATGACCACCACAACTTACAACCGTACTTCGGTGCTCAATTACAGTCATACATTGAGGACTATCTGAGATAGTTAAGGCATCAGGCTAGAAACTGGGTGACTCTGAGTTCTAGTTTTGCCTTAGGCACAAAGGCGGCTGGGGTGACCTTCTGCCAGCCGCTTTCTCTCATCCCTTAGAAAGAAGACAATGGCAAATTGCTTCTAAAAATTTGCCAAGAAAAAACTTCAGGGATTTGTCCAGGCAGTCGCTCACCAGGGATCAACAATGACTCGAAGGCACCCTCCACCCAAGCAAGAAAACAAACCTTAAACAGAGTTGTCTGCGAAGAGGGAGTCAAAACAAAAATTAAAATAATGGCCACAATGGCCAGGAACAATGAAAGTTTCGCCCCTTTTTTACACACCAGAACAACTAGACACAAGGACAGTTTTTCTCCGAAGGCCATCACTCTGCTAAACAAATAATTCCATCAACACTGTCAAACTATTTACTGAATCTGCACTACTATTAATCTTCTCATAGTTCCCATCACCAATCTCTTTCCATTTATGACTGTATGACTATAACTTGTTGCTGGTAATCCTTATGATTTATATTGATATATTGACCATCAATTGTGTTGTAAATGTTGTACCTTGATGAAGGTATCTTTTCTTTTATGTACATTGGGAGCATATGCACCAAGACAAATTCCTTGTGTGTCCAATCACACTTGGCCAATAAAAAATTCTATTCTATTCTATTCTATTCTACATGATGCAAATCATAGTTTCAAATCCCAGGTGCTGGGCTTTTATGCGAGTGCCATCTAGTGGCAGCATCAAAATGTGCAGCTCCCAATCTTCTCACGCTTGGTTTGTTAAAACAAAACAAAAACATTTGTACCAGGTAGTCCTCGACTTACGATCACCATTGAGCCCAAATTTTATGTCGCTAAGTAAGACAGCTAAGTGAATTTTGCCCCTTTTTGTGACTTCTCCCCCCCCCCACAGTTGTTAAGTGAATCACTGCCGTTGTTAAGTTGGTAACAGGATTATTAACTGAATCTGGCTTCCCCATTGACTTTGCTTGTCATAAGGTAGCAAGAGGCGAACACACAACCCTGGGATGCTGCAACTGTCATAAATATGAGTAGGCTGCCATGCATCTAAATTTTGATCACTTGACGATGGGGATGTTGCCACATCGAAAGTGTGGAAATCGGTCATAAGTCACTTTTTTCAATGTCGTCGTAACTTCGAACAGTCATTAAATGAACTATTGTAAGTAGAAGACTATTTGTATTGTGGAATGAAATGCATCAATACAGAATGAAATGAAAGACAACAGTTCGTTTAATGGGCTGCTCAAAGTTTAAAAAAAGCTTTAAAGCTTTCAAAGCATTTAAAAAAGTACCTCTGTGGCTCAGACTGCTAATGCAGTCTGTTATTAACAGCAGCTGCCTGCAATTACTGCAGGTTCTAGTCCCACCAGGCCCAAGGTTGACTCAGCCTTTCATCCTTTATAAGGTAGGTAAAATGAGGACCCAGATTGTTGTGGGGGCAATAAGTTGACTTTTATGTACACTGAGAGCCTATGCACCAAGACAAATTCCTTGTGTGTCCAATCACACTTGGCCAATAAAATTCTATTCTATTCTATACAAATAGGATGAAGACTATTGCTAACATAGTGTAAGCCGCCCTGAGTCTTCGGAGAAGGGCGGGATGTAAATGCAAATTTAAAAAAACAACAACTTATGATGGATTTTCACACTGAAGAACATTGCAGCATCTCCCATGGTCACGTGATCAAAATTCAGACACTTGGCAACCGACTCATGTTTATGACGGTGGCAGTGTCCCAGGGTCACGTGATCACCCTTTGCCACCTTTTGACAAGGAAAGTCAACGGGGAAAGCCAGATTCACTTAACGGCGTTACTCACTTAACAACTGCGGCAAGGAAGATCGAAAAATGGGGGCAACGCTCACTTAGCAACCCTCTCGCTTAGCAGTGGAAATGTTTGGCTTGATTGCGGTCGTAAGTCGAGGACTTCCCATACAGAAGCAAAACAAGGGACCGGCAAGCTAAAAGAAATCACTGCAATGCTAAATGTGAAATGCTCCCGGTTCAGACCGGATCACCAGATCCGGTAACGATGGCAGCGGGTGGTTCGGAGAACCAGTAGCAAAAATCCCTGCCCCTCCCCCTGCCCCAGCTGAGCCGTGCGATCATCAGAGGGTGTTTGTTTTTACTTTTCAAAGCATTTTTTCTTCAGCCAAAAAATGCTTTTAAAAGTTAAAAAAAAAAGCCTCTGATGATTGGGCGGCTCAGCTGGGATCGACAGAACCCTTTCAAAGCTTTTTTTCCTCTGGCGACCCCCAGCTGAGTTGCCTGATCATCACAAGCTTTTAAAAGCATTTTTTTACAACCTCTTTGGCCAAAGAGCTTGTAGAAAATGTTTTTAAAAGTCTTTTTTTTTTAAAAAGCTGGCCATGCTCTCCCAGTCAGATTACCGGTAGTAACAAATTTTACATTTCACCCCTGATAAAAAGGCCTTTCTTTCTTCTGGTCCTCAGGTGGAGGTGGTCTTCTGGTTGCTTTCCATGTTGGCTACCCGCGACAAGGAGGACATGTCACGTACCCTGCTGGCCATGTCCAGTTCCCAGGAAAGCTGCCTGGCCATGCGCAAGTCGGGGTGCCTCCCTCTCCTCATCCAGATTCTCCATGACTCAGACCGGGAACCGAGCGCCCCCGACAGCCCCGGAGCCACAGGGAAGGACTGTCGCATGCGGGCCAACGCTGCCCTCCACAACATCATCTTCTCTCAGCCCGACGAAGGACAGGCCAAAAAGGAGATGCGGGTGCTACATGTGCTGGAACAGATCCGCTCCTACTCCGAGACCTGCTGGGACTGGCTCAGGATGCAGAAGGAAGGAGCTAAGATCCCCGAGGGGGGAGCAGGTACGGGGAGGATTGGGGTTACCTATCGGCCCTTCCAGGTAATCTAAAAGCAGGGGGTGTCAAACTCAAGGCACAAGGCTCGGATATGACCCATGAGGTACTTATATCTGGCCCACGGGGCCACCCTGGAAACAGCGAAGGACTGTCCAGTGGTTCCCCTTCCAGCAAAAACAGAACTCAATGAGAACCACTGGGCTACAATGGGGAAATAGTCTGCAATTTTTTTCTGGAAATCCATTCCTACTCTCCCTTCCCCCCATTCCAAGGGTGTTCATCCCAAATTGTATAACTAAAAGTCTAAAAAATTATGGACAACAGGAACCAGAAGTACCAGATAAACCTCCAAGTGCGTCAATGACCCTCTAAAACAGGGGTCTCCAACCTTAGTAACTTTAAGCTTGGCGGACGTCAACTCCCAGAATTCCCCAGCCAGCAAAGCAAAGCTGGCTGGGGAATTCTGGGAGTTGAAGTCCGCCAGGCTTAAAATTGCCAAGGTTGGAGACCCCTGCTCTAAAAGGATGCAAATGACCAGCTGTCTGCAAGGAATATAAATCCTTCCATTCCCCACCATCCTGGCAGAGCTGAAGAAGCTTCTTGAATGAGAAGCGAAACGTCTTCAAAAGAAAAAACAGAAAGTCCAGTTGCCTCCTGAAAAAAGCACCTTTGGGACTATTTTACCTGCTCTCTATTGCTCAGGAAGACTATCCAGACAAGTCCATAACTCACTGGCTATGATTTGTCCACAATCTTCTTAGTGATGGGCTCCCAGTTTTTATAGAGCTCAGAGATCTATTTCCTTTGCAGGCCTCTCAACTAACCTGAAAAATGTAAATGCTTGGCTGTTCAAAATAAGTTCTGCCTGAGTGTTACTTTGATTTTTTTTTTTTTTTTGCTTCAGTGTTTTTTAAGGACCTAACTTTACTGGAAATTGCCCTGAGCTTTATTGGAAGGATGGTAGAGAAAAGGAAATGAACTGAATAAATAACTGCCACTCTCTCCCTTTATTAGCATAACAATGCAATGATTACATTAGACCCGAGAGACAGAAACTGACTTGAGGTTACACAATGGCAGATACTCAAGTTCTGTTGACTTTAAAAAGTATTTCTTCTCCCTGAAATATTTCTGTGCCAGCGTTCAGTTGTTAGCTTCGCTTAGAGGCTTGCTAAAAGATATTTGAACAGCGTTTATTCAAGCCTCACCCAAATGAGAAACCAAACATTTGAGCCTTACCAACATGTTTTTAAAGTCATCTTGTTTTCCCAGATGTCTGTAGTTTGCATTGCAGCTTTCATGAGCTCACTTCAAAATTACTGGTTTCAAAGCAACCGTTAATGTTCTTCTTCATGCAGGAGAGTTTATTAATATTTCAGAAGAGGCTCGCTACTTTTCCTTTTTAGCTATCGTCTCTTCGCTCAGTATTCTCTTTCCATTCTCTAAACATTTTATTCCTTCCCTCTTTGTAAGCCTTTCTAGCCCGCTGATATATTTATTTATTTATTTATTTATTTATTTATTTATTTATTTGTCACAATAGTATATATAAGCATAAGCATGAAAGTAACTATATAATATATAAGCACATATATAAGCATAAGTATGTAATAACTATATTAATTGGATATAATGAAAGGAAACAATAGGACAGGAACGGTAGGCACATTTGTGCTCTTATGCACGCCCTTTACAGACCTCTTAGACCAGCAACTTTTTGAGCTTGTGCCCAGTTCTCCAAATCCTACTTTCACTGGGTTCATTTGGGGTATATAACCACCAAGGGATGCGGATCCACTGCATTGCATCCAAAGTCGATGCGATTAACGTTTGGGGTTTCTGTTCCGTTCACCGCATTCCACTTCCTTCTCTGCAGCTCCTGTTCCGATCGAGCCCCAGATCTGCCAAGCTACATGTGCCATCATGAAGCTGTCGTTCGATGAAGAATATCGCCGTGCCATGAATGAGCTGGGTAGGTTACACTTGGGAGCACTGCAGAGAAATAGCAACAGCACTTAGATTAATATACCGCTTCATAATTCTTTACAATCCTCTCTAAGAGGTTTACAGAGTCAGCCTATTGCCCCCAACAAGCTAGGTCCTCGTTTTACCCACCTCGGAAGGATGGAAGGCTGAGTCAACCTCGAACCAGTCAGGATCGAACTCCTGGCAATAGAATAGAATAGAATAACAGAGTTGGAATGGACCTTGGAGCAGGGGTGAAATCTATTTACCTTCTCTACTGGTTCAGAAGTGCGTGCTTTGACTTTCTGTGCATGCACAAAAATCAAAAACAGTTTACTTACGAGACCGCCTGCTGTTACCTATGCCTCCCACCGACCCGTACGCTCCCACAGAGAGGGTCTTCTCAGGGTGCCGTCCGCCAAACAATGTCGGCTGGCGGCCCCCAGGAGCAGGGCCTTCTCTGTTGGAGCCCCGACGCTCTGGAATGAACTTCCCCCTGGCCTACGCCAAGTGCCTGATCTTCGGACCTTTCGCCGTGAGCTGAAAACACATCTATTTATTCAAGCGGGACTGGCATAATAGTTTTATTAATTTTAAATTGGGTTTTTATTGTCTTAGGGTTTTAAAATTTTAAAATGTTAATTGTTAGGTTCTGGAAGTAACGAGGCTGGAGACCAGGGTAGTGACAACAGCTCTTTAATATAGGGTGAACCCAGCAACTGGCTGGGAGAAAAACCTCTCCTTTTATACAGTTCTACTGGAGGCTTCGTCCAATCAGCAACGTGCTGATTTCCCGCTCAAATATTTAAAGGCACAAACATGAATACATAACACTCCTCCCCTCCCAGAAAACACTTTGCCTCTATTTACATATTTATTTACATGTTATTTTTCGACGTAGTCACGCAAATAACCTGGGCGTCTCCTAGTTCTTTCTGACCTGCGCGGTTCAGTTCTGGGTGGTGTTTTGAGCTGGTCGGAGGGGCTGTTTTCTCCTCCCAGCTCTTTCTCTGAGCCAACGGGCTCCGGATTATTGGCCGACTCTTTTTCTTGGCCATCCGGCCTTGGATTATTTTTGAAACTGTCCCTGCTGTTTCCCTCGGGAACCTGATGGCGTCGCTGGAACTCTGGGACCTCAGCTAAGTCTTGCGCCTCCCCCGGGTCATTGTCAGCTGTGAATTCAAATTGGTATTGGTCATGATCTGTTTCATTTGGCTCTGTTTGATCAGTTATTCATTTCCTTATCTGATCTATGTGGCGCCTCCACACTCGGTTGTCTGGTAGCTCTACCACGTACGATTTTGGGCCGGTTATCTTTATTATTTGTCCTGCGAACCAACTAGGGCCGTCCCCATAGTTTCGGGCCCACACCCGGTCGCCTATGCTCATTTCCCTTGTCTTTTCTAGTTCCCCCTTGTAACCCTCTGGTGTGTAATGGGGATTCAAACGGTCAAGTGGGCATCGGAGTTTCCGTCCCATTAGTAATTCGGCTGGGCTTTTCCCGGTGGCCGTGCTTGGGGTTCTGTGCTGAACGGCTAAGAAAAAGTCTATCTTTGTTTGCCAGTCACCTGGCTTGAGCCTGGACAATGCCTCCTTAGCGCTCCGGACGGAACGCTCTGCAAGGCCATTCGACGCAGGGTGGAAAGGCGCAGAGAGGGCATGTCGGATGCCCTCCTCTGCCAGGTACTCTTCAAACTGGGCTGCCGTGAATTGAGGCCCATTGTCGGACACCAGAGTGTCCGGCAACCCGTGAGTTGCAAATAGGTGGCGCAGGGCTGCGATCACTGCTTCGGCCGTAGTGGATTTCATGAGTATGATCTCCAACCATTTAGAGAATGCATCAACAACCACTAGGAACGTTTGGCCGTGGAAGGGGCCAGCAAAATCAATGTGGATTCTTGACCAGGGCCCTTGGGGCTTTTCCCATTCCCTGACTGGGGCCGTTGGGGGTAGAGGTCTGGACTCTTGGCAAGCCTGGCATTTCCCTACCCTCTCAGCAATCTCTGCGTCCATGAGTGGCCACCACACATAGCTTCTAGCTAACCCCTTCATCCTTACGATCCCTGGGTGACCTTCGTGGAGGAGGTCCAATACCTTTCCTTAATTTATCAGGAATTATTACACGATCACCCCATAACAGGCACCCCTTGAGCCGAGAGCTCATCACGCTTTTTAACAAATTCTTGAACTGCTCGCCGCGCAGCGGCCACCCTCTCTGTACCCAACCGAGTACAGTCCTTAACACAATGTCCGATATGATGCCCGAGCCACTTCCTTAGATGTGACTGGGCCAGAGTCCAAAGAGTCAATAAGTAGAATGGGCGCCCCGGAGTGGGGTCGCCGGTTGCCCCTGGTAGTGGGCATCGGCTTAACGCGCCTGCATGCCCCACTTCTTTCCTGGTCGATGCTGCAGCTTGTACGAATAAGCGGCTAAGAATATAGTCCATCGGGTCAGTCGTGGCGAAAGTGCCACAGGCGTTGGGCGGTCGCCAGCCAGTATCCTAGTAGCGGTCTGTGGTCAGTCACGATTTCAAAATTCGCCCAAAGACATATTCGTGGAATTTTTAACCCCTGACACAATGGCTAGTGCTTCTTTATCTAATTGGCTGTAGTTTCTCTCTGGGAGGACATCGCTCTAGAGTAAAAGCTATAGGGGCTTCTGTGCCGTTTGAAGTCTATGGCTGAGTACAGCCCCACCCCATAAGGGAGGCATCGCAAACCAGCACTAGGGGTAATGAGTTGTGATATTGGATGAGCAGGCTATCACTTGAGAGCAGGTTCTTTACTGCTTCAAAAGCCCTATTTTCCGACTTTCCCCAAGACCAAACAGTATTTTTCCTAAGAGCCTATGCAGCGGTTCCAACGGTTGCTTTGTTCTTTAAAAGACCGCGTAAAATTCACCAATCCCAGGAATGCCTGCAGCTCTGCTTTGTTTTTGGGCGCTGGAGCCTTCCTAATTGCCTTAACCTTGCTCTCAGTAGGGTGAATTCCTTTCTTGTCTATCCGTAGCCCAAGAAATCGACGGATTCGACCCCTATCTGGCATTTGTTTGCCTTGACTTTTAATCCGCTGTCCGGAAAATGCCCAAAACCTTTCTTAACCGCCTCCCCAATTCCTCCATGTTTTCCCTGAAATTAGGACATCATCAAGTAGGAACTACCCTGGGAGCCCCTGCAGTAGTCGTTCCATTAGGTTTTGGAACAGCCCTGGTGCCACACTGACCCCAAATTGCAATCGGTGCACTTGAATGCCCCCTGTGCGTTACAATCGCTTGGGCTTCGCTGTGCGGGCGCTCACGGCAGTTGTTGGTAGGCTTGGGCCAAGTCTAACTTTGCAAAGACTTGCCTTGCCCCAAAGAGTGCAATAAGTGTTGCACCACGGAACCGGTAAGCGCTTTTCTGTAAGGCTTTGTTAAGCCGCCTTGTAGTCAGCGCAAATTCTAATTGACCCGTCCGGTTTTATTGGGGTGACGATTACGCCTCCCACTTTGCGTGATCGACTGGCACCAAAATCCCTGATTTATGAGCTTGTCCAGCTCCTTATCGATTTTTGGTTTTAGGGCAAAAGGACCTCCTCGCCTTAAGCCTAATGGGGGCTACCTGGGGTCTAAATTGAAGGAAATAGGGGTCCCTTGTACTTGCCCAGGCAGTCCTTGAAGACATCTTCGAACTCGTTAAAGAGAATGTCTTTCAGGTTACAGTCACTCCTGTAGATGCCAGTCACCCCATGCCCAGGGCACGAAACCAGTCTAGTCCCAACAGACTGGGCAGGGTCCCTTCGACGATCGTGATGGGCAGGGTCTTCTTGTGTGGACCGTACTCGACTCGGACGGAGGTGGTCCTCGAACAGGGATGCGATTCCCTGGTAGTCGTGGACTCGTAGCCGTTGTGCTTGCAGGTGGCGCCGCGACAGACGGCAGTGACTTCGCCAAAGTGTCCCAGGACATGATGGTGATCGCTGATCCCGTGTCTACTTCAAGCCGCACCGTACTCTCTATTTTGGCTTGGTGAAGATCTTCTTCCACTGGGTCGAGCCTATGACCACAGTTGTTTGGTTGGAATCCGCCTTTTTGTTTGAGCCAATCGCGGGTCGCCTTGCCGATTCCGCGCTCTGATTGGCCGATTTGAATTTCGGCGGGAAGGTTGGGCCGCTCGACAAACTTGAGCTAGGTGCCCTTTCTTCCCACACCGCAGGTCGCCCTTAAACTTGCAGCGTTGCGCTGGTGTTGACCGCAGCTCCGCATTCATCTCTGTCCCCTTTGTCGCTTTCTCGGTTCGGCAGACCCTTCCTCATCTTCACCGCCGGATTCGGTCTGAACCTCCTCCTGGTGCACCGGGTTGCCTTCGCTCGCCTTTGGTGGGACAGGCTTCTGCAGTGTCTCCGCCGCTTGGGTGGACATTTCATGTGCTCTGGCTTCGTCCAGGCGTTGGCCAGGTTGCTCTTTGCTAGCAGCCGTCGCGTAAGCGGATGTCTTTGACCCCTCGGATGAGTTGCTCGAGGAGCACCTCGTCTAGGTCGCGGTATCCGCAGTCCTTGGGCGCTTTCTTAGGCGGCCATGTAGTCACCGATGGATTCGCCTCCATCTGCCTTCGCTCTCCAATTCAAACCGCCGCACGTATTTGGACGGCGTTGGTGCGAAATGGTTTTTAGTAAAGTCTGTAGAGTTGGCCACGACACCGACTGCAACGGCGTTGGCTCTGCCAGGGCTTCGCGATATCAATGACCTCCGGACCACAGTGGCTTAAGAAATAAGCCCTTTTCGGTTATCTGGAACTCCTTGCAGTTCGTTGGCTTCTAAGCTTTGAAACGGGTCATATACGTTCCCCATTTCTCCTTAGCCGGGTCAAACGGTGCGGGCGGAGTGTAACTGGCCATCTCCGCTTTTCTGCCCTGAGTTTGCTGGGTTCGGGTCTATCATGCTTCAGCTCGGTTCTGGTTCTCCTTAGCCTCGAGATCCCATCCTCGTCGCCAATGTTAGGTTCTGGAAGTAACGAGGCTGGAGACCAGGGTAGTGACAACAGCTCTTTAATATAGGGTGAACCCAGCAACTGGCTGGGAGAAAAACCTCTCCTTTTATACAGTTCTACTGGAGGCTTCGTCCAATCAGCAACGTGCTGATTTCCCGCTCAAATATTTAAAGGCACAAACATGAATACATAACATTAATATTGGCCTTTTTGTAATTTGCTTAGTTTTAAATCTTGGTTTTAAATTCTATGTATATCAACTTTTTATCTTTGGCTGTACACCGCCCTGAGTCCTTCGGGAGAAGGGCGGTATAAAAATTTAATAAATAAATAAATAAATAAATAAATAAAAAATGTTATTCTATTCTATTCTATGCAGGTGGCTTCACAGACACGTTTCTGTAGTTTTTTTGGCAACCACATACTGGGAGTACTTGACTTATGATCATAAATAAGCCCGGAATTATGGTACTAAGTCATGCCAGGCATTAAGCAGGCCATCATTTGACCGACCTGATTTTATGATTTATTTATTTTTTTGCAGCGGATGTTAAACAAACCCACTGTCTGACTTAAATAGGTCTGACGTTCTTTAGGTTTCCAAAATAACCAATTAAGAGAGTTGGAAGGGATCTTATAGGTCATCTAATCCAACCCCTCCCCCCATCCCACCCAAACAGGGGATCCTACACCATTTCTGACATATGGCAGTCCAGGGAATCTGTCAAAGGTGCCTAGAGATCACCTATTTAAAGACTGTGACAACTCTCAACGGTAGCGACCGACAACTTTTTGGGAGGTTGAAGTCACAAAATGGTTGCTGTTGGAGAAGGCATTGGGGTTTTCAAAATGGCTGCCACATGTATTTTCAGAAGTCTTCCCCAACCGAGAGCAGGTGTGGGACAGTGGCTAAAGTTTTGAACCGGCTGCAGGCCTAAGGTCAGCCGAGTCACTTTGGAGTCTCCTTGCCCTAGAAAGTAGGCAAGGACGAGAAAAAATGATATATAGATAGCAAAAAATGATGCCAAGGAAACAGGGAATTGCCCATTGAGTCCCCAGGAATCAAGATTGATTTGGGAAAATCCCATACAGGTAGTCCTTGACTTATAGCCATTCATTATGCGACCATTCAAAGTTATAATAGCACTGGGGGAAAAAAAGGACTTGTGACCAGGTCTCATATTTGGAGCTTCTTCAGGGTCAAAATTTGAGAGTTTGGCAACTGGTATGTATTTACAATAGCTGCAATGTCCCCAGGTCACGTTGCTGCCATTTGCGACCTTCCTAGCCAGCTTTTTTAATGCAAAGTCAATGGGGGGGGAGCAGGATTCGCTTAATGACCATGTGATTCACCTAACAAGTACAATGATTCACTTAACGACTGGAAGGAAACATTTGTAAAATCGGACATGGCCCACTTAGCAACTTTCTTGCTTAATAATGGAAATTCTGGTCCCAATTGTGGTCGTATGTCAAGGACTATCTGCGTAGTTCTTTATTTTCCATGGTTCTATCATCTGACTACTTTTCTTTGCATTGACCCTGATAAATGTATTTGGGAGAATCTTGCACACTTTTGGTAATGCACTGCTGTTGGGGGCCCAACACTCACGGTGTTTCTCTTCTCTGTTTCCCTTCCTAGGTGGACTCCAGGCCATTGCTGAGCTGCTGCAGGTGGACTATGAGATGCACAAAATGACCAATGACCCCCTCAACCTGGCACTCAGGCGCTACACAGGCATGGCCTTGACCAACCTCACCTTTGGGGATGTGGTCAACAAGGTGCGATGGGATCCAAGACAGAAAAAAGTGCATCAGGCGGATATGTGTGTGTGTTTTTGCCCGAGTTGTAAAATGTTAATTCTTCAAGTATTTACCTAAATAGATTTTTGAGCCTCGGTGGCCCAGTGGTTAGAGTGCAGTACTGCAGGCTACTTCTGCTGCCTGCCGGCTGCCTGCAATTTGACAGTTCAAATCCCACCAGGCTCAAGGTTGACTCAGCCTTCCGTCCTTCCGAGGTGGGTAAAATGAGGACCCAGATTGTTGTGGGCAATAGACTTACTCTGTAAACCGCTTAGAGAGGGGCTGTAAAACACTGTAAAACGGTGTATAAGTCTAAGTGCTATTGCTATTACCCTGTTTTTTAAAAATGCAGTAGCCAGCTTCAGGGAGAACTTGTTCTGTTTCCCTTCCCCAATACTCCCAACAAAGAGTCAGTCAAAGGCCTTCTTTTCTAATTTATTTACATAGATAAATGTCCTGGCCACGTCTACCCATGGGCCTGCCAAGTCTCTGGAGATAACGAGGAAATTATAGATAAGGCCAGAATTACTCACAAATATATTCTTCCCTCCATTGATACAGTTTGCCCACGCAAATTCATTGCTTTGTCCAAGACAAAAAACCAGAAAGTCCCGCCTCCTATTTATAGTCTCTGCAGATGTCACTGCATGACCATCATTCTTTGACTTTGTCCCAACGCTTCCTCTGCTGCGCGTGCCGATCACGTCTGCACAGTCTTGCATCACTCCAAAACTGTTCTTGGGGCGTTGCCAAATCAGAAGGCTCGGGAGAATCAGGCCTTGCCGGCCCCTCCTCCTCCCTTTGGGTGGGTGCCAGGGAGGGAGAGGGCCCAAGAGAAGCAGGCCTTGCCAGGTCTTCTCCCTCACTTTCTGAATCATCCGAGTCCAGGAGTCTGGGTCCAAGAACCTGGGTCACAACAGAGCTCCTGTTACAGATAATCCTCGAGTTACGACCACAATCGAGCCCAAAGTTGATGTTGCTCAGTGAAACATTTGTTAAGTGAGTCTGCCCCATTTTACGACTTTTCTTGCCACCGTTGTTAAATGAATCATTGCATTTGTTTAGTAATATGGTTGGATTTCCCACTGATTTTGCTTGTGAGAAGGTCGCAAAAAGGGGATTGCATGACCTTGGGACACAGCAACGGCCATGAAGTATGAACCAACCCTCTGAATTCTGGTCACATGTTCCTGGGGAGGCTGCGAAGGTCGTAACTTTGAAAAATGGTCGTAAGTCACATTTTTCAGGGCCGTTGTAACTTTGAACGGTCACGAAACGAACTGTTGTAAGCCGAGGTATTTAGTTACAGGTAGGCCTCAACTTAAAACCATTCAACGTTGCGTGCCCGTTCAAAGTTACAACAGCACTGGACTTGTGACTCTGTAACTTCTTTAGAGGAATATAAAATCCACCCCTAATTCCTATTCCTTACTCTTTTCTTGCTGTTTAGGCGACGTTATGCTCGCGGCAAAGGTGTATGCAAGCTATCGTGAACCAATTAGCATCTGACAGTGAGGAATTGCACCAGGTAAGGTGGGCCAGATGGTCACTGAATCTGCACCTTACCTGCCCTTCTCTAGCAGGTCCAGGCCCAGATGTTTCTGTTGTGACCCAGGGCCAAGAAGGTAGTAATAAACTTAGTCCGTGGAAAAACAAACTTTATTCGAACAGCTGAGAATTACTTCATTCCCAGCGTCGTTCAACTCAAAGTAAAACAAATGCCTCCCAACACAAATTCCTCAGTTATCTCCCAAACCTTAGTCCAATTAGGCAAACTGCCAAAGGCCCTTCCTGGCAAATGTCCAGAAGCCACAAAAATAAAGATGTACATGAAGCAGAGGGCGAAGCAGAAGAGGCAGCTACAACGTTGTATTCCGGCAAAGCTGAAAAACTGGTGCTGGTCTGTTTTAAGCCTTATGGGAGGGGCCAATCATCTCTTGGCCCTTCTCCCGAGTTGTCCTCTCTGCTTGAGCTGCTCTTGCCTTCTGGCAGCTCTTCTCATGCGTGTATTAGGAACAGGCTCCTCCTGTTCCTCTGCCTCACTACAATCAGTCTCTGGAGGCTCTGGAGACCACACCTCACTTCCCGATGGCCCTGGCCTCACCTCAGCCTTATCGCTGGCCGACTCTGTTGCCAGCTCCGTAGGCTGCTGATGGACCATAACAGTTTCCTTCTCTGAACATGTAAAGGCGGCACTTCAAAGCTTCTTTACATGACCTCAGATTCTCTATCTGGCCCATTGGGAAAAACAGCTGCTGAAGGTAGCTTTCTTTCTGAAACACTCCTTGCCCGGAAAAATGAATATTATTTACTAGATTTAAAGCTCACCTTTTATTTAGGAGCCCAAGACAGTGCTAACTCCTCTCTTTTCACACAACCATGAAGTTAGTTGAGCGGTAAGTGTGGAATTGGTGCAGAATCTGCTTCTAATTCAATATTTTTCATCCTTGGCAACTTTAGGATGTGTATACTTCAACTCCCAGAATTCCCCAGCCAGCCATGCAGCCATTTCATGTCCCTCCCAGGCCACATCTGGCCGTCCCTGTCTGGCCTGCGTGGAAGGCGACTGCTATTTTTATTTTTATATTTACCTATTTGCGTGTATGTCTGTGACGATTCTCAGTAATCCAAGTCATGGTTGTCCCAAAGATGCCTTTTCAAGAGATAACTGGACTTTCTTTTGTTTTTCTTGGATGAGAAGCGAAACATAACATAATAACAGAGTTGGAAGGGACCTTGGAGGTCTTCTAGTCCAACCCCCTGCCCAGGCAGGAAACCCTACACCATTTCAGACAAATGGCTATCCAACATTTTCTTAAAAATTTTCAATGTTGGAGCATGCACAATTTCTACAGGCAAGTTTTTCCACTTATTGATTGTTCTAACTGTCAGGAAATTTCTCCTTAGTTCTAAGTTGCTTCTCTCCTTGATTTCCACCCATTGCTTCTCGTCCTGCCTTCAGGTGCTTTGGAGAATAGCTTGACTCCCTCTTCTTTGTGGCAGCCCCTGAGATATTGGAACACTGCTATCATGTCTCCCCTATCTTCAAGGAAAAACAAAGAAAGCTCAGTTGCCTCTTGAAAAATCATCTTTGGGACATATTTGCATGCCTGCATATCTACACACCTTCACAGCCCTATTGGTCCTCCACAACAGTCCTAGTTTTTCTTGTGGCCCCCTTAGGAAAATTAATTGCCCCACCCCTTTTTTCTTAGGTGGTATCCAGCATCCTACGCAACCTCTCCTGGCGAGCCGATATGAACAGCAAGAAAGTCTTACGAGAAGTGGGCAGCGTCTCAGCGCTGATGCAGTGCGCCTTACGGGCCAGCAAGGTAAGACGGAAGAGGTAGAATCGACAGCCAATTCTGCTAAAGTATGGTCTTCACTGATGGTCGCACAAAATGGGCAATACCAGTAATGGGATTCAAAATTTTTTACTACAGGTTCTGTGGGTGTGGCTTGGTGGGCATGGCGTGGTTTGGTGGATGTGGCAGGGGAAGGATACTGCAAAATCTGCATTTCCACCTCACTCCAGGGGAAGGATACTGTCGTGTCCCCCTCCCCCTCCGACGACCGGGTCTAGGAAGTCCGTATCAAGCGTGGCCACAAAGCCTCTGCAGCTTTGCCAAATTCCTTTCAGATTTCTCAGGGCAGGCAGGAATCCAAGTTGTGACTTCAGCAAACTAAATGAGACTTTGCTTGACTCAAAGTTGCTTGACTCAAGCTGGTCCTTTATATAGGCTGTGGGGTGTGGCTCCATGACTCAGCACTTATCCAGGCCTGCCCCTTCCTTCCTTCTGCTGACGTCGGCTCTCAGATCTCCGGAAGCGGGGATCCTCCCACTGTGAATTCTCTTCAGCTGGATCTGCTGTCGGTAATTCCAGCACGTGGCTGGCTCCCTGCTCATACGCTGTAGGAGTGAGGTTTGTTTGTTCATTCCTGACATCCTGTCCGAGCATGGGGCCAGGGCTGGGGGCTGGAGGCATGACAGGCCGTTCATCTTCATTATCAGATTCCGAATCTGATAGTAGGCCCGGGAGGAGACGGGAGGGGCCTGGCTGAGGAGAGGAGGGAGGACGAGACACAACAGATACTGTGAAATCTCCATTCCCTCCCCACCCCACTAACTTGCTTTCCAGCTCCATTCTCCTATGCAGGGCAACAAAAGAAAACCCAGCTGATGAGCTGGGACTCAGTCAGCTGAGACTCGGGAGGCAGCCAATAGATTGGGGGCAGGGCCAGTCAGAGGTGGTATTTGTCTCCGAACTACTCATAATTTCTGCTACCGGTTCACCAGAACTGGTCAGAACCGGCTGAATAGCACCTCTGGCAATAGCCTTCCTGGCCATAGCTCCTACCAGCAGGAGCTACAAGCCTAGGCGGACCCCAACTCATCAAGAGTCAAATCTGGGTCTGTCTTGGAATAAGCAGGCTTCCGAAATAACCTTAACTCTGTTTTGTTGCCTACATTAGGACTGATTGATATCAATTTATCATACCGCACGTTCACATTACATTTCAATAAAAAAGGAACAGTAAAATACAACACATAGAATATACAATCTGAAACCTTCACGGGAAGGTTACAAACGTATATCTAAGTTGCAAATATAATTTTTTTTTACCTCATTGGTCGCAGCTGAGAATTCAGCCAAAATCTCCCATTATGGGTTTTGGTTTGACACACAGTCACTATGTGTTGGATAGTTTGTTTTTCAGCTCCACGGTCACAATTCAGTGATGGTATTGTGCCCCACTTATAGAGGGCATCTAGGTATCAAAACATAAAATACAAATTAGATGGACATGACCTTATAGATGACCCTCACTCTGTCAAGGAGCGTGGAGTACTCATTTCTAAAGATCTAAGTGCCAGAGCCCACTGTAACAACATTGCCAAAAAGGCACTAACAATAGTTAACCTAATCTTGAGTATCTTAGATATCTTCTCTGGTAATATTGTACTACTAACTAGAGCATACAAAATATTTGCTAAACCAATCCTAGAATACAACTCATCTGTCTGGAACCCACACTGCATATCAGACATAAATACAATCAAGAAAGTCCAGAGATATTTCACAAGAAGAGTCCTCCACTCCTCTGCTTGTAATAAAATACCTTATGCTACCAGACTCCAAATTTTAGACAATTTAGAACTATGCAGGCTTCAATCTGACCTATGCATAGTACATAAAATTATCTGCTACAATTTCCTACCTGTCAATGACTACTTCAGATTCAATCACAATACACGAGCACACAATAAATACAAACTTAAAGTGAACCGCTCTAAACTCAACTGCATAAAATACAATTTCAGCAACGGAGTGGTCAATGCCTAGAATGCATTACCTGACTGTGTATTTCTTCCCCAAACCCCCAAAACTTTAAGCTTAAACTGTCTACTGTTGACCTTATCCCATTCCTAAGAGATCTATAAGGGGCATGCATAAGTGCACCCGCATGCCTACTGTCCCTGTCCTAATATTCCTTTTTTACTTACTCTTTTCATATGTTTATACTTTTACCTGTTATCTTATATATGATTGACAAAAATAAATAAATTGACCAAAAAAAATTCTACCATGGCCAGTACGAATTTAGTTTGATGTCGTCCATATCACATGGGGCTAGTCAAATCTGGGTGGTTTTTTTCCAAGAGGCAAGGCCAACTTTTTGACATTTCTGGGGGGCAGTGTTGTTTCTCCATGTTGTGAGTGTCAAAATCATATTTTACAACTGCTTTAGCAGTAGAGATGGCTGAGTGTCTGGATCTCAATCAGTGTTATGTCCTCCTCGCCTCCGTCCGAACGATGGCTTAATTAGCCGGCTCTTATCAGCTCTGGCAGCAAAAGAGCCAGCGTCTGCCAAGAGCCCTCGTTAGCTCCAAGACGCTGGTGAGTCACAACCTTCAGCTCTAGTCAGTCCGTGGATTTGCCTGATACAAAGAGACACACCAGCTCTTGCTGCCTTTTATATCCTGTGGGGTGTGGCTCCATGACTCAGCACTTCCTAGGCCTGCCCCTCCCCTGCTTCTGTTGTTCCCTCCTCTCCTGCCTACGAAACCTGGGATTGAGCCAAGCCTGATTGCTGTCAGCTGGGTCTGCAGGCGTGGCCTGGGGGGGAAAGAGTCAGGGGAAGGAGGCCTCGTTATCTCTTTCGCTTGGCCTGCCTCTGGCTCCTGGAGCTGAGCCAGGGAGGCCGGTGCTTCTGAGGTAAGCCCTGATGGCCCTTCCCCCTCACTGTCCAAGTCACTTTCTGGCAGCAGGCCCGGCACCGAGTCACTTTCTGGCAGCAGGCCCGGCTCCAAGGCACTTTCGGGCATGGGGCCAGGTTCGGGGGCGGGAGCCACCACACTCAGTTTCGCTGCAAGCAGGCTATGTTGCTCCGTGTTGGCAGATGGGAATGATCAATAGCCTTCACATTTTCTTGAAAGGGAACCTTTTTTTCGTCTTTTTCCCTACACTAGGAGTCCACCCTGAAGAGCGTCCTCAGTGCCTTGTGGAACCTCTCCGCTCACAGCACTGAGAATAAAACTGCCATCTGTATGGTGGAAGGAGCGCTGGGCTTCCTCGTGAGCACGCTCACCTACAAGTGCCAGAGTAACTCGCTTGCCATCATTGAAAGTGGAGGTGGGATCCTAAGGAATGTCTCCAGCCTGATCGCCACCAGAGAAGATTACCGGTTAGTAAACTCTTCTTTTCCAGGGACGCAATGGGTCAGTGGCTAAGACGCTGAGCTCGTCGATCAGGAGGTCGGCAATTCAGCAGTTCGAATCCCTAGTGCCATGTGACCAGTGGTGGGATTCAGCCAGTTCGCACCTATTCAGCAGAACCGGTTGTTAACTTTCTTAGCAGTTCGGAGAACCGGTTGATGTAGATGATCTTGTTTTGGTTTTTTTCCACTTTACAGGGCTAATCCTGTAAGGAAGGCAGGAAGGAAATATTCTGGTGTTTTTCTAGCCTAATCTTTATTGCCCTGATTCCAGAAACTGCCACTCTGGTTAACCCTTAGTACATCATAACAGCTAAGGCGAAGCGCCCATCGACGTGAGTGACGTTGAGTTGGCCACGTCCACACGGTCACTTGACCACTGAGCCATGCCTACCCAGCTAGTCATTAGGGCAGAGAACCGATTGCTAAATTATTTGAATCCCACCATTGCGCGTGATGGAATGAGTTCCCGTTACTTGTCCCAGCTTTTGCCAACCTAGCAGTTCGAAAGCACATAAAAAATGCAAGTAGAAAAATAGGGACCACCTTTGGTGGGAAGGAAACAGCGCTCCGTGCGTCTTTGGTTTTTAATCATGCCGGCCACATGACCATGGAGACGTCTTCGGACAGCACTGGCTCTTCAGCTTTGAAATGAAGATGAGCACCGCCCCCTAGAGTCGGGAACGACTAGCACGTATGTGCAGGGGAACCTTTACCTTTACCTTAATCTCTGCTTTCCTCCTTGTTCTGGTAGCTAACCTTTGCAGCCAGAAACATCTTCCTTCCCCCATCAGTACAACTGCCCAGTGGTGGGATTCAAGTGATTTAACAACCGGTTCTCTGCCCTAATGATTTCTTCCAACAATCAGTTTACCAAACTGCTCAGAGAGTTAACAACTGGTTCTCCCGAAGTGGTGCGAACTGGCTGAATCCCACCACCGCAACTGCCTCAACTGCTTTGAAACTCATCAAATTTGGCACTCAATGCACTTTGATGTGAAAATTATGTCCCAGCACTCACCGTTTGTTTGGTACTCAAAGAACAAGCTAGAACTTGTCGGTGATGGCTACTTTGTGACTCACTACATTACAGGCAGTCTTCGACTTACAAAAATTCCTTTACTGACCCTTCAAAGTTACAAGGACACTGGAAAAAAGTGACTTATGACCGTTTTTCACGGTTACGACCTTTGCAGCTCATGTGATCGAAATTCCGATGCTTAGCAACTGGTTCATAGTTACGACCGTTGCAGCATCCCAGGGTCATGGGATCCCCTTTTGCGACCTTCAGTCAAGCGAAGTCAACGGGGAAGCCAAATTCACTTAACAACGGCAGTGATTCACTTTACTGTGGCAAAAAACCTTGTAAAATGGGGCAAAACTGACTTAACAAATGTCTCAATAACAAAAATTTCCGGCTCAGTTTTGGTCATAAGTCGAGGACTATCTGTATTTCTTATGGGGGGGGGGATTTTTGGGTGTTTATCGTTTTTTTGTACTCACCATGCCTCCCAGAACCAATTAAAGATAATAATAATAATAACAGAGTTGGAAGGGACCTTGGAGGTCTTCTAGTCCAACCCCGTTTAGGCAGGAAACCCTACACCACTTCAGACAAATGGTTATCCAACATCTTCTTAAAAATTTCCAGTTTTGAAGCATTCACAACTTCTGGAGGCAAGTTGTTCCACTGATTAATTGTTCTAACTGTCAGGAAATTTCTCCTTAGTTCTAGGTTGCTTCTCTCCTTGATTAGTTTTCACCCATTGCTTCTTGTTCTTCCTTCAGATGCTTTGGAAAATAGCTTGACTCCCTCTTCTTTGTGGTAGCCCCTGAGATATTGGAACACTACTATCATGTCTCCCCTAGTCCTTCTTGTCATTAAACTAGATATACCCAGTTACTGCAGCTGTTCTTCATATGTTTTAGCCTCCAGTCCCCTAATCATCTTTGTTGCTCTTCTCTGCACTCTTTCTAGAGTCTCCACATCTTTTTTACATCGTGGCGACCAAAACTGAATGCAATATTCCAAGTGTGGCCTTACCAAGGCATTATAAAGTGGTATTAACACTTCATGGGATCTTGATCTTCACGTGATGAGTAACAAGATACCGCTGTACATCATTAGAGTCAAAATCAGCTGTTGTGGTCCCCAATCTCATCTCTGACCCCTTCCCAAATTCCTCTAGTCCAGGGGTCTCCAACCTCAGCAAAGCTGGCTGTGGAACTCTTGGAGTGGAAGTCCACAATTCTTAAAGTTGCCAAGGTTGGAGACCCCTGCATTTAGACTGTCAGAAAACAAGTGGTGTTATTTTCATTTCATCTCCTGAAAATCCTTATATAGGTAGTCCTCGATTTATGACCACAATTCCATCACTAAGCAATGCAATCATTAAGCGAATCACTTTCAATTTTATTTCCTTTTTTTTTTTCTTTTGCTGTGGTTGTTATGTGAATCCACTTCCCTTATTGGCTTGCTGGAGTTTCTTGGGAAGGTCACAAATCGCAGCTATATGACCCCAAGATGCTGCATCCGTTACAAATACATTGCCAGACCCGAAATTTGGATCCCTTGACTGTGGGGACACTGCCGTTGTAACTTTGGTTGCCAAACGAATGGTTCTGAGTCAAGGATTACCTGTATCCTTTTTCCCGTCGTGGTCCGTTTTTCCTTTTGGATAGCCACACTTGGATATGAAAGCTAAAACCCCACTTGTGCTGTTGTTCCCAGGAATTGGTATTCAGAAGCAGACTAGGGGCCGTGGTAGCTCAGGCTGTAAAGAAGCCTGTTATTAGAACACAGCAGCCTGCAATTACTGCAGGTTCAAGCCCGGCCCAAGGTTGACTCAGCCTTCCATCCTTTATAAGGTAGGTAAAATGAGGACCCAGATTGTTGGGGGGGCAATAAGTTGACTTTGTAAATATACAAATAGAATGAGACTATTGCCTTATACACTGTAAGCCGCCCTGAGTCTTCGGAGAAGGGCGGGATATAAATGTAAATTAAAAAAAACAAACTATGAATTCAGAACTCCTAAAATACCTCTCTAATTCCTCCCTTCTTTAATTTATAATGATGTGATACCTTACAAGTGAAGGTGAATATATTTGTCCTAGGATAATGTTGCAGGATCCAATCTGAGTCGGTCACCGGGACCAGAGGTCTTGTCTTCCGAGTTTTTGGACTCCTCTTGGAGCCCATCTTCAGAGAACTAGAAGCCTTAGTAAGACCATACCTTGAGTACTGCATCCAGTTTTGGTCAACAAACTATTAAAAAAGATGTTGAGAGAAGAGCAACCAAGATGATTAGGGGACTGGAGGCTAAAATATACAATGAACGGTTGCAGGAACTGGGCATGGCTAGTCTAGCGAAGAGAAGGACCAGGGGAGACATGATAGCAGTCTTCCAATAGTTGAGGGGTTGCCACAGAGAGGAAGGGGTCAAGCTATTTTCCAAAGCACCTGAAGGCCAGACAAAGAATAATGGATGGAAAAGGAGAGATTCAACTTGGAAATAAGGAGGAATTTTCTGACAGTGAGAACAATCAACCAGTGGAACAAAAGTCGCCTTCAGAAGTTGTGGGAGCCTCATCACAGGAGGCTTTCAAGAAGAGACTGGACTGCCATCTGTCAGAAATGGTGTAGGGCTGTGATGATGAACCTATGGCACGCGTGCCACAGGTGGCACACGGAGCCATATCGGTGGGCACACAAACATTGCCCTACCTCAGCTGCAGCACGTACGCACACACCAGTTAGCTGATTTTCAGGCCTTTCGAGCCCCACTGGAAGTCAGGAAATAGGCTGTTTCCTACCTGGAATGGAGAAGACTGTTTTCGCCCTCCCCAGGCTCCAAGAAAGTCTCGGGAGCCTCGGGAGAGTGAAAAGGGCCGCGGTGTGGCTCAGGCTGTAAGAAGCCTGTTATTAAAACACAGCTGCCTGCAATTACTGCAGGTTCTAGTCCCACCAGGTCCAAGGTTGACTCAGCCTTCCATCCTTTATTAAGGTAGGTAAAATGAGGACCCAGATTGTTGGGGGGGCAATAAGTTGACTTTGTAAATATACAAATAGAATGAGACTATTGCCTTACACACTGTAAGCCGCCCTGAGTCTTCGGAGAAGGGCGGGATATAAATGTAAACAAAACAAAAAACAAAAAGAAACGGGCCTACCGGGCCCATCATGCTCTCACATGCCAAAAGTGGGGGGAGCGCGGGGGGACACCTGTGTATGCGGGGGGGGACAGGGCACATTGAATTATGGGTATGGGCATGCAGGCACCCGATCCCCCCGCACTCCCCCCATTTTTGGCACGCGATGGCAAAAAGATTAGCCATCACTGGTGTAAGATCTGCTTGGGCAGGGGGTTGGACTAGATGACCTACAAGGCCCCTTCCAACTCAGTTAATCTGTAAATAATAGGAATCCGAAAGCTCAGAAAACAAAACCTTTGGTCCCGGCGACCGACCCAGATTGGAATATTAGACCTTCCTTGTTTTCCTCTGGGATCTGCACTGTTTTTATCTTACCCTCCATCTGTTCTTTCCTAGGCAAATTCTGAGGGATCACAACTGCCTTCAAACTCTCCTCCAGCACCTCAAGTCACACAGCCTGACTATCGTCAGCAATGCCTGTGGCACCCTGTGGAACCTCTCGGCACGTAGCCCCAAAGACCAAGAACTACTGTGGGACCTGGGAGCAGTCAGCATGCTCCGGAATCTCGTCCACTCTAAGCACAAGATGATCGCCATGGGCAGCACCGCAGCCCTCCGCAACCTCCTTGCCAACCGGCCGCTCAAGTATAAAGATGCCATGGTCATCTCACCAGGTTCTTGTATGCCCTCCCTGTATATGCGAAAACAGAAGGCCCTGGAGGCTGAATTGGATGCCCAGCACTTGGCTGAAACTTTTGACACCATGGAGAAGCAAACGATGAAGAAGCAGAGCGTCGCCAAGAAACCAGTGCGGCACATGGATAGCTTGGCCAAGGACTACGCATCTGATTCAGGTTGTTTTGACGATGACGAAGTGCCCAACGTCTCTAGCAGTACGGAGGCAGGCAATGCGTCGGTGCTCTCCATGTTCCTAAATTCATCCTTCCTCCAAAGTCAAACTTTGCCAAGAACGGTTTCCCAAAGAAGAGGCCCAGAACCAGAGAAAGATCAAAGTGGGAAGTCCGCAGAAGCCAAGAAGGTCTCCCCGCTGCTTGTGTCCCAGGACAACGACGTCTCCGTAGTGGCTGAGAAATTGGCCAACAAGATCACGACGACCGTGGCCAAGATAGATAAGTTGGTGGAAGACATAACCACACTCCATACCTCCTCTGATGACAGCTTCAGCCTCAGCTCTGAAGACCACTGCCTTGACTGGCAATATGGTCTGGATGAAGTCCACGAGGCCCGTGCCCAGTCTTGCTCTCCGTGCCGCCTCTCGGACACCAGTGGGATTATGAAGCGCGAAAGTCTAAGCCGGGCTCACACCCTCTTGCGGCTGAAAAACGCTTATACGAGCTTGTCCAATGATAGCCTCAACAGCGGAAGCACCAGTGATGGCTACTGCCCAAAGGAACACATGAGACCGTGTACTCGAACAACCTTCTTGGACTTTAAAGATGAACTACACCGGTATCAGAAACGGCCCAGCCGTCTTGATTTGAAGAACATCTTGATGAATAGGCCAGAAAAGATGGAACTGCCTGAGAAGAAACAGCAAGAATCCAATGTGATGGTGGAGAAACCAGAGAAAGAGAAACTTCTGGAAAAAGCCAAGGTCACGAGGCTTCCGCCTGACCCTGATGTTGCTGAGAAGGAATCTGAATGTAAGAAGAAAGAAGGAGGCGGACAGCTGGATCCTGATCCCAAAGTCCACACAATCAAACTCTCCCCATCCTATCAGCATGTGCCCCTCATAGACAACAATACCATAGCATCTGGGACTATCGGAGCCTTGGGAACCAGCTCTTACTATCCCAGTTTATCCATGAAAACCACCGATAATCTTAACAAGGTTCCGGAGAAACTGACCGCAGCAAAACCAACGAAACAAGAACGGCTGCAGAAATACTCGATGGAAGATACGTCGATTTGCTTCTCCCGATGTAGCTCCCTCTCTTCTATATCCTCTGCCGACAACGTCCTAGACGGGCAGAGCCACAGTGAGAATGAGATGGACACCGATTCCTCTCTGGAGATCATCGAGGTAGAAGAAGTGGAGGAAGCCCAAAAGAACAATCAAGAAAAGAAGGTGAAGCAGGAGATGGAACCCCTCACCTCCTCTTCACAACCCATTGCCATCCCCTTCCCTAAGAAAGAGAAAATGTTCCTTAGAGGAGCATCACCTTCTTGCCATGAGGACTTGACCCCTTCCAGCTCATCAGAAAACTACATCCAGGAGACGCCTTTGGTGATGAGTCGCTGCAGTTCGGTCAGTTCTCTGGGCAGTTTTGAGAGCCCGTCCATTGCCAGCTCTATCCAGAGTGAACCCTGCAGTGAGATGATTAGCGGTACGGTCAGTCCAAGTGAGCTCCCGGATAGCCCTGGGCAAACCATGCCTCCAAGCCGTAGCAAAACCCCTCTGTTTGAACTCAACAGCCAGCCAGAGAAGGAGGCCAGCCAGTTCAACATCCAGTGGGAGAACAATGTCAAGAAATTTATGGACATCACGGATTTTAAGGAGCGTTTCCAGATGCCCCAAGACCTCGACTCCATGGTCTACTTCACGGTGGAGAAACCCAATGAGAACTTTTCATGCGCCTCCAGCTTGAGCGCGTTGCCCCTCCACGAGCATTATGTCCAGAAGGACGTTGAGTTGAAACTTATCCCGCCGTTCCCAGAAAGGAGTGGGTTGAACTTCATGACACATGAGAAGAGAGATGACGAAAGGGCCATCGAGGGCCAAAGGAAACTGGAGTGCCTCGAGTTGACCTCTGATGAGGATATTGAAATTCTGAGGGAGTGCATCAATTCAGCCATGCCATCCCGTTTCCGGAAGATCAGGACATCCCTTGTCTCGGGCCTTCCAGCCCAAGTCCTAAACCCTCAGTCAAAGAAGTCAATGCAGGTTCCAGTCTACATGTTGGTTCCTGCCAATTCCCACTTGGGCATCCCCAAGCACAGATGGGCCACGATCACCAGACCCAACAAAGACTACCTGGGCAATGAAGATTCCTTCACTGACTCAGCAGAAGGAACCCCCGTCAACTTCTCCAGTGCTGCTTCGTTGAGTGATGAGACCCTCCAGTACCCTATGAAAGATGAGGGAGATTCCCGGCATTGCTCTGGAAAAAGAAAGGAAGTCACGGGGGCTCCAATGGGGGGGCTCAAGAGGGAGATCCGTCAGCTTGAACAAAGCAGCTGCCGGATTGGAAGAATCACCTCCAGCCATTCAACACCAACCAAAATGGCCTCCTCCTCTAAGCACAAAACTGGATCAAATCACACCAGTCCGCTCCGTGCAACCCGGGCCCAATCAGCCGAGTCCAGGAGAGGAAACATTCCCCTCAGAAACCTAGAATTGACGTTTTTGAGGCAAGGGAGTTCAAGGGCAAGTTCTGAGGGCAACCGTTCCAAGAAGAAGGAGGAGCCTCGAGAGAACAGCAGCCATGACAGCGACGGAGCCTTCCCATCCTTCTGCCACACCACACCAACCGAAGAGGCTGTCTACTGCTTCTATGAGAATGACTCCGATGACCTAGAGGAGTTAGACATGAAGAACTCACCCAAGAGAAAGCCCAACCTGGCCAGCAAAGGTCAAAAGAAAGAATGCTGGGCTAAGAAAGAACCTGAGCTAAGTTCCAGTCAGCAGCTTCATGGTAAAAACAAGATGGCGCCCCATCTCCGGAGCAACCTGATTGCAGATGAGACTCCACCATGTTACTCTCTCAGCTCCTCCTTAAGTTCCCTGAGCGATCTCGAACTCTATGGGACTGGAGAAAGGACGCAGATGCCCAAGATCAGAGCTAACCACCAACTGACCATGAACCGTCGGCAGGGGATGAGAGCAGCCGTATCCAAAGGAAGGGACAGCTCTGCCAGTTCCCTCAGTTACAATTCAGACAATGATGTCCTGCAGAAGGGCATTGGCTTAAATGGGCCCAAGAGGAGACGCCATTCAGCTAAAAGGAGGAACGCTGAGAAGGAGCAGAAGGGTCTCAAGACCAAGGAACGGAAGCCCGATGGGTTTCCTGATGAAATCACTTCTGAAAAAGGTTCAGATCTGGATAGCGTTGACTGGAAAGCCATCCAGGAAGGAGCAAACTCCATTGTTACTTGGCTGCACCAAGCTACTTCTTCCTTTGGCAAGGAGACGTCCTCGGAATCTGACTCCATTTTGTCTTTTATGTCTGGACTTTCGGCAAGCTCTGCTTTACAGCTGAGTTTGGACAGAAGAGACAAGACCCGGGGCAGGACAGGTCCCACTGGTGGCGTAGAGAAGAAAAACCTCCCCAAATCTTTCCAAGATGGCAAGAATCTGAATGAAACAAGAGGTGCCAGCAACAGGAATAAGATGGAGAAAAACGTAGGGCAGCAGAAACCACTGAGCAACCTACCTGTCGTCTTCCGAGGCAGGACGGTGATCTACATGCCTGATGCGGCCAAGGAATCCCCAACGCAGAGCTCCAGGTCCACTCCAAAGAAAACAGGAGGGGCCACTAAGCAGGAAATTCCTGAGAAAAATCTGAATCTCAACCAACCGAGATCGAGGAGTCTCCACCGGCCTGGGAAGATCTCAGAAATAGTGGAATTGATGTTGCCCAAAAGAAGTGCAACCCCACCTGCCAGGATGAACAGAGCACCGTCGTCCGGATCCTCCAGAACGTCCACGCCATCCCAACCCAACCAAAAGAAGCTCACATCCCCATCGCAGCAACCCAACAGACAGACGCCATCACGTGAAGTGGGAAAGACCAGTGGAAGCACCACACCTGTTGGCCCAGCCCCCAAACCGGTCCAGAAATCCCCTGTATCTAAGCAACACAAGACCCAGAAATCACCTGTCCGCATCCCTTTTATGCAGAAGCCCGTTAAAAAGACACTTCCAATGAGGAACACCATGCCTACACTGGAAGAACAAGGAGGAAACAGCAGCAGTGAGCTAAGGCCTAAGGTCAACGGGAAAGGTATTCTACAGGCCAACCGCCTTAATTTGATGCGCATGTCCTCCGCAAGATCCCTCAGCAGTGACTCCCACCAGTCGGGCTTCCTACGGCAGCTGACATTCATCAAGGAGTCACCCAGTCTTCGCATGAGGCAACGCTCTGAAATCTCACCTTCCGGGTCTTTGTCCTCACTCTCTCAGGGTGCTTCTCCGCGGAGAGGCCGCCTTGGCCTGCCAACCGTTTTCCTCTGCTCTTCCAGATGCGATGATCTCAAAGTGGACAAGCCAACTGGGTCAAGCCAACGTCCTGTCATCTCCCGGACGTCTCTTCCCAGCCAGAGTCTCTCTGCAGGGGGGGCCCCAAGGCCGCCCCGCAGGACAAGCTCAGAAAGCCCCTCCCGACTTCCCGTCAAATCCAACAATATTCCTCCAGAGCCTTTTAAGCGTTACTCATCCTCTCCTCAAATCAACATCACCAAGAGGGCCGCCAGCCCTATTTCTACTCCATCAGACATCCCTGAGCCCTCAAGTGGGAGGAAGAAGAATGAGGAGGTTTCAAAACTACCAGTGATTCCTCCTGCAGAGAAAGGCACTGAAAATCAGCGGCAGCGGCAACAACAACAACCACAGCCACTGCCACCGCCACCACAGCCGCAGCCACAGCCGCCGCAATCACAACCGCAACCACAGCAGCAGCCGGCGATGGTGAAAGGGACCTGGAAGAGGATCCGTGACGAGGACATACCCCACATTCTGAAGAGCACCCTTCCTTCAACAGCGTTGCCCCTGGTTAGCGCTTGGCAGGAAGAAGAGAGCGATCAGACGCCTGGAGCTCTCCAGCCGAAGACGAGTGACGCAGTTGTGCAGACGGAAGACTTTTCCACCACAAAGACTAATTCCAGCACCTCCCCTACTCTGGAGACCCAGAAGGTCGTCAAGATCCCACCCGACAGCTACGAAGGAGATGGCTTTGCTCTCGCGAAGGCCACCACTGCGTCCATCTCCTTTACTCACGAAGGGTCAGTCGGCTCTCTTGGGAATTTCCCTTCCAGTAGGCACAGCTCCCCAAGCCGGGCTGCTCGGGTGACCCCGTTTAATTATACCCCCAGCCCAATGGTGGAGCCCGCAGTCAAAGAGAAGCAGGTGGAGAAAACACAAGTTTGACAGCCTTCCAGGTTTGGTCTGATAAACGACTGGAATGTTCGTAGCTAGCCACCAAGATATATAAAACCAAGCTTGGATGTATTCATTTTTTAAAGAAGTTACATTTGTCGTTTTACCTCAACTATCACCATTCTTAACAAAACAAGGAGGATTGGATGAGCGTTTCTTCTACACACAAGACTAGAGGAATCGCATCTTGTGAGAGATGCAAAAGACACACAGGAACAAAACGTACAGGTAAATCCTCGACTTACAACCACAAGTGGGGCCACTGCTAAGCAAAGCGGTTGTTAAGTGAATCGCACCTGATTTTATGCCCTTTTTTTTTTTGTCCCGGTTAAAGAATTGACTAAAGTTCTTAAAGTGAATCACCTGGTTGTTAAGCGAATCTGGCTTCCCTCGTTGACTTAGCTTGTCGGAAGCTAGCTGGGAAGGTTGCAAATGATGATCACGCGCTGGCTGCCAAGCACAAATTCTGACCACATGACCACGGGGATGCTGCCATGCCAAGTACAAGGAACAGTTGTGTGTCTCTTTTTTTTCCCCCCCAGTGCCGTCGTTAACTTTGAACGGTCACTAAAGAAACGGTTGTAAGTCGAGGACTTGCCTCTATTTTCTCTTTCTTTCTTTGCAAATGACATTTTTGGAATGAGTGTAGGGTTGCAAAAAAAAAAAAAAAATGAGACCACCTCAAACCCAGCAGCTCTCGCTCTTGGTAGGAGTGGGTTACAAACCGACCGTCAGAATTATTTGAATGGGGGGTCAACTGCTATACAGGAGCATTTTTCCTTCGTTCTTGTGCAAAGAAGTGGGAATTTGAAGCCGAATTCTTGGAAGGTTGATTCCAGAGTTGAACTTCTTGTAAAAATGTGCAGGGGCACTTCTGAATATCTCATGTGTCGGAAAGAGAGGCTTCATGATTGCAGTCCCACAGCGCCCCTCCCCCCCCCAATAAAAGTCTATTATCTGACTTGAAAAATCAACTCAACCTTGAACTGGCGCTCTGCTTTGGAAATCGGGGGGGGGGGCTTCCTCCATCATTTACAAAAGATCTACCTGAAGCTGACCAAAAGAGCAGGTGTGAATACAGCAGGTAGGCAAAATTCACCTGCTTCATCTAAGGACAGTTTAGTTTAGTCCAGGGGTGTTCCAACCTTGGCAACTTTAAGACTTGTGGACTTCAACTCCCAGAATTCCGCAGCCAGCAAAGCTGGCTGAGGGATTCTGGGAGTTGAAGTCCACAAGTCTTAAAGTTGCCAAGGTTGGAACACCCCTGGTTTAGTCCAATATTCAGAATCACCCACCTTTTACGTTGTACAGGACTATCCAGGTAGCCCTCGACTTAACGGCCGCCACCGAGCCCAGCATTTCTGTTGCTAAGCGAGACAGTGATCCGGTGTCTTTTGCCCCATTTTACGACCTTCCTTGCCACGGTTGTTAAGTGGATCGCTGCTGCGGCGTTAAGTCAGTGGCTCAGTTGTTAAATGAATCTGGCTTCCCCATTGACTTTGCTTGTTCAGAAGGCCTCAAACGGAAGGTTCATAGGACCTCTACTGGACACTGCAACCGTCATAAATCGGAGTCGGTTGAATTTTGATCGTGTGACCTTGGGGTGGCTACAACGGCTGTCAAGTGTGAAAAAAAAAACGGCCATCGGTCCCTTGTTTGTAATTTTGAACGGTCCCTGAATGAACTTTTGTAAGTCAAGAACTACCTGTAATGAAGACCACGAAACGGCATTCTGAAAGGATTCACAATCTCACGTTGAGAATATTTCTAGATCATCTTCTGCCAAATCTGTCTCCTCTCCACTTTGCTCCGTCTTTGGATCCAGCCACCCAATTTGAGAATGGCATCGCCAAGGATCCACCCTGGATTATCCGACGGGCTGCCCAACTTCACACATCAAAGCGCGCTCAGGATTCCCCTCTGTTAACTGCCAGTTTCTCTCCACATGGAACTCTACTCTTCCCCAAGCCTGTGAAGACAATCCTCTTTGCATTAGAGGAAAACTTGACCCGCAAACCGTTAAATAAAGTAATAAACCACAACGCTTCCTGGAGGGAGACGGTGGGGGAGGGGGGAGAGAAAGAGAGAGAGAGAAATAGAGACCAAAAACTTTAAAACTCGGCTGCATGCTTTAGATAGCAATTTGGATGTGCAGCTGTTGGAAGAAAGACCTCTCGGGAACGCAGAGAGGCCAATTTCTGAGCAGACATGTCGAGGATTGCACTATTAGTTTTAATATGTGGGCATCAGTGCCACCCCCTCCCCCCCACCGATTAAAATCAAGATATCCTCAGCTATTTATTGGGGGTGGGAAGCGGGAGGAGGGAGGGAAGGAAGGAAGGAAGGAGAGGCGTTTATGCATCTGAGAGGGAATATTTGGCGGGAGAAATTTATACATCAGTGAAAAAAGAAGAAAAAAAAAAACACCGAGAAGAACGACAGACAGACCTAGAAGGAGAATTGGCAACCTTGGGGCTGTGAATAACATGATCTGTAATACTTTGCTGTGCCTCTAATTACAGCCGTTCCTTAATCTGCTAATGACTAATCTGTCTTTCTGTGGGTGCTGGGTGGTTTTTATACGGAAGGGAAAAACACATAACGGCATCTTAGCATCTTTGCATTCTATAAGGCCAGGAGTCGCCAACCCGTGGCTCTGGAGCCACATGTGGCTCTTTCATCCCTCTGCTGCGGCTCCCTGTCACTCAAAATATGTGTCACAACCGCCAATGTGCAACACCCGCTGGGACGCAATTTATCGAGCTTTTTGGTAGGCTTTGTGGCTCCCGGTGTTTTCTTTTCTGCGGGAAACGGATCCAAATGGCTCTTTGAGTGTTTAAGGTTGCCGACCCCTGTTATAGGCAAATTCAGATTGGTTGTGCGGGGAGTTTGGGAGGGTTTTCAAGGAGGTTTAAGATGGTGGAAATGTTTGGGAGAGGTTATAAGAAGCAGAAGTAAAAAATCTGTAACTTGATGTCAGACATGTTTCTGTTTTCACCTTGATGTTTTTTCAATCTTGGCTACTTTAAGACCTGTGGACTTCAAGTCCCAGAATTCTGGGAATTGAAGTTCACTCATCTTAAAATGACTGAACTTCAATTTAGCGCAATTTCTCAAGATAATTTCAGGAATCTTGTTAAAACGCTGGCAAATTAGTCCAGAACTGTATTTCTGTGAGGTCCTTGTGCTGAGGCAGAATAGCCAGGATTACATAAATCTGAACCATGCCTCGGATGACATCAAGAGGAAATTGAAGCAGGCCTGAGACCATGAGACCAGGGCCCCCAAGCCATCTCATCCAGCATTCAGATCCAACTGGGAGGTTCATAAGCAAAGAATGAAGAACAAGTAGCTTGATTATGGCTTCTGGTGCCTGATAATTCAAATAATTTATGATAATTTAGTGATTAATAGCCATTGTGGAATAACCTCATCCTCTTTGGAAGCTCTCCGAAACAGGGGTCTCCAACCTTGGTCCCTTTAAGACTTGTGGACTTCAACTCCCAGAATTGCCAGCAAAGCTGGCTGAGGAACTCTGGGAGTTGAAGTCCACAAGTCTTAAAGGGACCAAGGTTGGAGACCCTTGCTCCAAAGGACATCTGTTTCAGTCTCTTCGCAATTTGCTCTTGAGCACTGGATCCCGATCACTGGGTTTATATCATTGAGCTTATTCTAGTATGGGATCATCTCCTTCAGGTAAACCTTAAGAACGGTATAATCAGAGATATCCTGTATTGCTCGGGATAAACAAGAGGACTATTAAAGAACTTTCAGGTTGTAATATTCTTCTGGGGCTGAATTTATAACCTTAGGGTCTTACTTGGTGAGAAATTCCCTCTTTGTTCAAGTTGGTTTGTTCCTAAACCTGCAGCCCTGCAGACCTGAGCTTCTCCACCATCGCAGCTTTAAGATGTCTGGACTTCAACTCCCAGAATTCCTACCCAAGCCTGTGATGGTGCTGGTTTAGCTGCATAAAGATTGGCAGAGTTGAAATCCCTATCAGTAGAGAAAGTTAAAAATAAATAAATAAATCAAGATGGGAGCCACACGTGTACATTAAAAACCCACCTCTTTTTTATGTATGTTCCATGTGCCTACAAAGAGACGTGACTTCTACTGCACGATTGGGCTGCCACTGTTATATATTCACTAATTCTTTTAAAGAAGCAGAGAGTAAAAAAAAAAATCTGTACAGGTTAGTCCTCGAGTGACGACCACAATTTAGCCCAACATTTCTGTAGCTAAGTGAAACATTTGTTAAGTGAATTTTGCCACATCTTATAACCTTTCTTGCCACAGTTGTTAAGTGAATCGCTGCAGCTATGGTGTTTCCCTGAAAATAGGGCCCCCAAAAATAAGGCCTCGTCTGATTTTACGTGTGTGCCTAATGTAAGCCCTAGCCCAAAAATAAGCCCTAGTGAAAGGAAGTGGGCGTGGCCAGCACAGGAGGCAGTGAGCATGCGTAGGCCAATAGTATCAGAAAGTAGAGAGTTGGTGGCCTGGAGTAGGCAGCCGGTCGCAGGCTTGTCTTCATGTGGTACCGGCAGCAGATGGAGGCAGAGGTTTAAGGGAGGAAGGCAGGCGATTCAGACATGCTGCGTGGGCTGCAGGAAAGCTGAGAATTGCTGGGCCGGAGTGGGCAGGCGGCCACGGGAGGCTCATCTTTGCGTCTCTTGGCTTGCCTGTGGCCAGCATGACGCATCAAGAATCGCCTGCCTTCCGCCCCGTGTTCTGACCTAGGCTTCCTGATACAGTACACAATGAGTCCCAAAACCCGTCTTTTTATTTCAACGGCTGTGAATTCTGCTCATTCACAGATAGTCCCAAATAGTTGTAAAGAGTCCGACCGAAGTTTGCCGCAGTCCTTTGGGATAAGGCTGATAAACACTCACCTTTATCTCCCTTGACACGAAGACCTAATTGGCAATTAACTTTGCAAGGCCACACGGAACACAGAGTCAAAACGGAGCTGCAGAAGTGAAACCGGCCAGCACAAACGTTGCTTCCTGCAAAGGCTCAGGTGCCTTTGCTCCTCCTTTATGTCTTATGGGAGGGGCCAATCATATCCAAGCCCTACTCCCAAGTTGTCCCTTTTTTTTTTTTTTTTATTGAAAGAGTTTTAAAAAAACAAAAACATTTTTCCCCCTTTTTCCCCCTCCCTCCCAAAAAAAACCAAAACACCCCCCTCCCTCCCCCACCCCCCGGCTTCCCGGGTCAATCACAAGGTAAAGTCCAATCCAAATAACCACATCCAAAGCTTTTCGTCTCCCAACCCCCTCCCCATTACATAAAATAACTTTCTAATTATTCAAAGGCAATCTGATATTTCTTAATCTGATATCTGTTTTGTAGATAATCTCAAGTTGTCCCTTTTGTTTTAACTTTTCTTGCCTTCTGGCAGCTCTGCACATGTGCGCACTGATAACAGGCTCCCCCTGTTCCTCTGCCTCGCTGATGTCCAACTCTGGAGGCTCCGGAGTCTGCATATAACTCCCAGATGGCCCTGGCCCCATCTCTGCCTCTGACACAGAGCCCTCATCGAGCTTTCCCCAGACTCCAAGACTGGCCCATGTACCTCCCCAGCCTCCTCACTGTCCGACTCTGCTGCCGGCTCCGCAGGCCGCTGGTGGACCACAACACCCCACAGCTCTGCCCCTGTCCGCTGCCGGTGGCACCACGTGAAGACGACCTCCCCCAGCCACCTGCCCACTCTGACCAACTGACTCTCGGCTTTCCTGCGGCCTGCACGGTGTGTCCAGATCGCCTGCTGCTGCTTCCGTCTGCTACTGCTTGGACAGGGAATCAACTCACCTGAGCTGCGCAGCCCCAGAGTGCACTGACCAAAAAACTGGCGGGCTCCAGCTGCTGCCAGGCACTACCAGTCCCAGTGCGCTCTCCGCTTATTGTGTGCGTGCTGGGGGGTGGGGCACCCAGCCGGGCTGATCACCCTGAAATTGTGTTTCCCCAAAAATAAGCCCTAGTGCTTATTTTGGTGCCCAAAAAAGATATAAGACCGGGTCCTATTTTTGGGGAAGCATGGATATTAAGTGAGGAACAGAGTCGTTAAGTGAATCTGGCTTCCCATTGACTTTGCTCATCGGAAGGTCGCAAAAAGAGATCCCACGATCTTGGGACACAGCAGCGGTCATAAGTATGAACCAGTTGCCAAGCATCTGAATTTGGTTCACACGACCATTGGGATGCTGCAAAGGTCGTAACTGTGAAAAACAGTCGTAAATCACTTTTTTCAGTGCTGCTGTAACTTCGGTCATTAAATGAACTGTTGCAAGTCGAGAATCACTTGTATCTCCCAGTTTCACTAAGCTGGGGGAAAAAGGCGAGCCAAAACATTAGACAATTCAAAGGGAAATGTCCCATTAATTTTCCTTCTGAATCAATAAAACCATAAAATCAAAGGTGAAATGATCCCACTTCGGACCAGATCAGCTAATCCGGTAGCTGATCCAGTAGGGTGGTTCGGAGAACCGGTAGCAAAAATCCTTGCCCCCCCACCCCTCCGCCCATGCCTACCAAATCGCCCAGTCACCGGCTTGCCGGTTCTTTTAAAAAATGCTTTTAAAAGGCAAAAAAAAGGCTGTGACGATCACAGCTGAGCCACGCGATCAGGCGGGACTAAAAATGAGGCGGGACTAAAAATGGGGTCTTCCCACTTCAAGTCCACCATCTAGGAAGTTGTGGGAGCTTCATCATTGGAGGCTTTCAAGAAGAGATTGGACTGCCATTTGTCAAAAATGGTGAAGGGTTTCCTGCTTCGGCAGGGGGTTGGACTAGATGACCTACAAGATCCCTTCCAACTCTGTTAATGTGTAAATCTTCTCCCCTAATCCACAATGGCTCTGCTGCCATCCATCTTACTCTCTACAATTAATCCTCAACATATTGTTGTGGTCCGTCAGCAGCCTGCAGAGCTGGCAACTGAGTCAGAAAGCAATGAGGCTGAGGTGAGGCCAGGGCCATCGGGGAGTGAGGTACGGACTCCAGAGCCTCCAGAGACTGACAGTAGTGAGGCAGAGGAACAGGAGGAGCCTGTTCCTAATGCACGCATGAGAAGAGCTGCCAGAAGGCAAGAGCAGCTCAAGCAAAGAGGACAACTCGGGAGTAGGGCCAAGAGATGATTGGCCCCTCCCATAAGGCTTAAAACAGACCAGCAACGGCATTTGGGCTTTGCTGGAAAACAACGTTGGTAGCTTCGTCTTCTGCTTCGTCTACGACACGTCTTGCATTTATTTTTGTGACTTCTGAACGTTTGCCAACAAAGGCCTTTGGCAGTTTGCCTAATTGGACCAAGGTTTGCAATAGGATTGAGGAATTTGTGTTGGGAGGAATTTGTTTTAATTTAGTTGAACTACGCTGGGAATGAAGTAATTCTCAGCTGTTTGAATAAAGTTTGTTTTTTCACGGACTGAGTTTCCTACTACCTACTTGGGCCTGGGTCACAACACATATGACCATAATGGAACTTGCCCATAATGGTCATAAGTCACGATGGCCCTTTTTTTGAGGCGGTCATTAAGCAAACACAGCAGTCATAAAGCAGCCTTAGAAGTTGTTAAACAACACGGTCATTAAGTGAACCCATGGTTTGCTGTGGCCATGGTTTTGCCAAAGTGCCGGTTTTCAACAAAACCCAGTCATGTGACACTCAGGACACTCATTATAAGCAGCCACAAAGGTGGACAGACGCATTGCCAAGCACCAGAAGTGCAGTCATGTGACAATGGAGGAGGCTCAAATGTTGTGACTTCAGATCTGGGTCATTAAGTAGCCCCAAGGGAGTTCCATCATAACTTTACGTAACTTGCTTTTATTACTTTTGTAAGTGCCTCAAGGCAGTAAACATATGTAATACCTGAGAATCGCTAAACTAGCATATACAGGTACTCCTCGACTTACCACAGTTCACGTAGTGACCATTCGCCATCACAACAGCACTGAAAAAAGTGACTTACGACTGTTTTTCACACGACCTTTGCAGCATCCCCATGGTCACGGGGTCAAAATTGAGACGTGTGGCAACTGGCTCATATTTATGACGGTCGCAGTGTCCTGGGGTCACGTGATTCAATAATAATAATAATAATAATAATAATAATAATAATAATAATAATAATAATAATAATAATAGTAGTAGTAGTAGTAGTAGAGTTGGAAGGGACCTTAGAGGTCTTCTAGTCCAACCCCCTGCCCAGGCAGGAAACCCTACACCATTTCAGACAAATAGCTATCCAACATTTTCTTAAATGTTTCTTTTTTTGACAACCTTCTGAGCAGCAAACTCAATGGGGAAGCTCGATTCACTTAACCACTGTGGGACTAACCCCTGTGATTCACTTAACAACTGTGACAAGGAAGGTCGTAAAATGGGGCAAAATTCACTTAACAAATGTCTCACTTGGCAATGGAAATTTTGAGCTCAATTGTCGTCGTAAGTCAAGGACTACCTGTAGTAGTACTCACTTGATATCTGGAAATTTATTGGATCTGAATGCCCTAATTTTATACAAAGGGACCCCACCCTGCTTGAAACTACATATATTCTTAGACAGCACTTTAATAATTCTTAGATCCTAGATTAGGATTTGAGCAGCCTCTGGTGGCTCAGACTGCTAAGACAGTCTGTTATTAACACAGCTGCTTGCAATTACTGCAGGTTCAAGTCCCACCAGGCCCAAGGTTGACTCAGCCTTCCATCCTTTATGAGGTAGGTAAAATGAGGACCCAGATTGTTGGGGGCAATAAGTTGACTTTGTATATAATATACAAATGGATGAAGACTATTGCTTAACACAGTGTAAGCCGCCCTGAGTCTTCGGAGAAGGGCGGGATATAAATGCAAATAAAAAAAAAAGAATTAAAGGTAGGTAGTGCTCAATTTACGACCAAAATGTATGTCGCTAATAGAAACTTGTTCAGTGAGTTTTGCCCCCTTTTACAACTTTCCTCGCTACATTTGTTAAACGAATCACTGCCGTTGTTCAATTAGTATCACCGTTGTTGAGTGAATCTGGCTTCCCCCTAGACTTTGCTCATCCGAAGGTCGCAAAAAGGGGATCACGTGATCCCAGGTCAGTGCAGTCGTCATAAATACATGCCAGTTGTCCAATATCCGAATTCTGATCATACGTGACCATGGAGATGCGGCAACGGTCAGATAAGTGTGAAAAATGGTCATAAGTCATTTTTTCCCCCGAACGATCATTAAGGGAACTGTTGTAAGTCGAGGACTGCTTGTATTGGGCTTCCACCCATCTTATACTGCAAATGTAACTGTAAATCACCCACATACCAGAGGTGGGTTTCAGCAGGTTCTGACCAGTTCTGGAGAACCAGTAGCGGAAATTTTGAGTAGTTCGGAGAACCGGTAGTAAAAATTCTGACTGGCCCCGCCCCCATCTATTCTCTGCCTCCAAGTCCCAGCTGATTGGGAGGAAATGGGGATTTTGCAGTAACCTTCCCCTGAAGTGGGGTGGGAATGGAGATTTTACAGTATTACTTCCCCTGGAGTGGGGTGGGAATGGAGATTTTACAGTATCCTTCCCCTGCCATGCCCACCAAACCACGCACACCAGGCCATGCCACACCCACCAAGCCACGCCCACAGAACCGGTAGTAAAAAAAATTGAAACCCACCACTGCCACATACAGTAATGATAATGGCACATACAATGATAATGGCACATACAATGATAATGGCACATGAAAATAGCACATACAGTAGTGATAATGGCACATACAATGATAATGGCACATGATAATGGCACATACAATATTGATAATGGCACATACAATAATAATGGCACATACAATGATAATGGCACATGATAATGGCACATACAATATTGATAATGGTCCATACAATGATAATGGCACATACAATGATAATGGCACATACAATGATAATGGCACATGATAATGGCACATACAATATTGATAATGGCACATACAATGATAATGGCACATACAATGATAATGGCACATGATAATGGCACATACAATATTGATAATGGCACATACAATGATAATGGCACATACAATGATAATGGCACATGATAATGGCACATACAATATTGATAATGGTCCATACAATGATAATGGTCCATACAATGATAATGGCACATACAATGATAATGGCACATACAATATTGATAATGGCACATACAATGATAATGGCACATACAATGATAAGGCACACACATTAATGATAATGGCAGCAGCGACAGTGCCAAGAGCCCGTTCACCTCCTGCCGCCCTGCCCAGGAGCCGAGGGCAAAGGTGCCACACGGTGCCACCCGCCTAGCTCCCTCCTTCTCTGTTGGACCAGGAAGGGTTAAATCGGAAGGCGGCCGTCAGGCTCTACCGCATACCTGGGCGAAAGGTTCACCTGCGCGCCGCCGGGGAGGAGAAAGTTCGCTCCGTGGTGCGGAGGGTCTCGTGGGGACGGGGGTTGTCTCCGGCCCGTCTTCTGCCGCCCCCGCAACTCCCAGCCTGACGGTGAGTGCTTCGGGGACAGGGGGGATCCCGGACTTCCCCTCCCTTCCCGGCTCTTTCGCCCGAAGTTTCCCCCCCACCAACTCCGGCGAGGGCTGAATAAGGGCGCGGCAGCTTCCCCGTCCTGCCGTTCGCTCGCAGCAGCGACCGTCGGGAGCGAGGAAAAGGAGGATCGGGCGGCAGTCGGATCCCCCGGGGGCCCGATCCTGCAAGGCCACCCCCCCCAATAGCTTTTGGAGAGCCCCGATTCTGCCCCGGAGGCGCTGCGATGGGCGCGCAGGGCTCCGCGGAGCTCCCTTCCCCATTTGCGCGGTTCTTGCCGCGCCTCTGTTAAGGATGGGCTGCTTTAAGGCTTTTGAGGGGGTGCCCTTAAGCACGTCTAGGGCAGAGGAGATCCAGGGATCTGGAGCGGGGATCTGGGATCCCGATGGGCGCAGGTTGTGGATCTGGATCGGGAAAAGCGGCCAGCCCGCTTTGCAGGTGGCTTAGGATCGTGTTACACTTCGCAACCCCCAGGTTGGGAACCATTGTACAAAGAGAAACGGCTTGGATGGGCGTTCCAGGTGTGGCCCCATTGAATATCTTGTTTGATTTTTGGGGAGAGAGAGGCTGTGGCGACCTCAGCTTTTATTTCCCTCTTTCTTTTCTTTGTGGGTTGAATTTCCAGCTCCCGGCTTTCCTTTTTGTTGTGAAACTTGCCTTTAAGGAGTCAGAGATTGGATTGGGGTGTGTGGAGGGGGGAGGCAGGTTTGGGATTGCCTAGCAAATAGAGCGCAAAATCTTTGGGAAACCGCTGAGACTAAAATAGAGAGGGTCTAATCAGGGGTGAAATCCAGCAGGTTCTGACAGGTTCTGGAGAACCGGTAGCGGAAATTTTGAGTAGACCTACAAATGCCACCTCTGGCTGGCCCCAATGTGGGATGGGAATGGGGATTTTGCAATATCCTTCCCCCAGGAGTGGGCAGGGAATGGGGATTTTGCAGTATCCTTCTCCTGGAGTGGGGTGGGAATGGAGATTTTGCAATATCCTTCTGCCAGGAGTGGGGAGGGAATGGAGATTTTGCAATATCCTTCCCCCAGGAGTGGGCAGGGAATGGGGATTTTGCAGTATCCTTCTCCTGGAGTGGGGTGGGAATGGAGATTTTGCAATATCCTTCTGCCAGGAGTGGGCAGGGAATGGAGATTTTGCAATATCCTTCCCCCAGGAGTGGGCAGGGAATGGGGATTATGCAGTATCCTTCTCCTGGAGTGGGGAGGGAATGGAGATTTTGCAATATCCTTCCCCCAGGAGTGGGTAGGGAATGGGGATTTTGCAGTATCCTTCTCCTGGAGTGGGGTGGGAATGGAGATTTTGCAATATCCTTCCCCCAGGAGTGGGCAGGGAATGGGGATTTTGCAGTATCCTTCTCCTGGAGTGGGGTGGGAATGGAGATTTTGCAATATCCTTCTCCCAGGAGTGGGGAGGGAATGGAGATTTTGCAATATCCTTCCCCCAGGAGAGGGAAGGGAATGGGGATTTTGCAATATCCGTCCCCCAGGAGTGGGGAAGGAATGGGGATTTTGCAATAACCTTCTCCTCGAGTGGGGTGGGAATGGAGATTTTGTAATATCCTTCCCCCAAGAGTGGGGAGGGATTGGGCATTTTGCAATATCCTTCCCCCAGGAGTGGGGAGGGAATGGGGATTATGCAGTATCCTTCCCCTGCCTTACCCACCAAGCCACGCCCACAGAACCTGTAGTAAAAAAAATTGGATGTCACCACTGGGTCTAATAGTATTGGTAGCTTCTGGGTTTAGTTTAGAAACTCATTTCACCTCATGCAGGCAACGATAATCCTGTGAGGTAGGCTGACTTCAAAAGGAGTTAGCTGATCAAAGTCAACATTTGAAGTATTTCGGGGTACACTGCAGTCTGATTCTTCCCATTCCTTCAAAGCTTTGTGTTAACCCTCAGCTGTAGTTGAATAAGCCATAATATATCCTATTTTTTTCAACCTTGGCCATTTTAAGGCATGTGGACTTCAACTCCCAGAATTCCCTAGCTTGCAGAGCCAGCTAGGGAATTCTGGGAATTTATTTATTTATTATTTATTAATTAGATTTTTATTCCGCCCTTCTCCCGAAGGACTCAGGCCAAAAAGATAAAAACTCAGAATATATACAATTAAAACAAAAAAATTAAAACAGAGCATATTAGAAAAAGGCCGACATTAAAAATTAAAAAATTTAAAAACCTTAACACAATAAAACCCCAAATAAAATTAATAAAACCCACCGTATAAAGGGATGGCGCTTCAATGGCACGCCTGTGATTCACTTAACAACAAGGTTCCTAGCTTAATCAACTGCAGTGATTCACTTAACAACAAGGTTCCTAGCTTAATCAACTGCAGTGATTCACTTAACAACTGTGGCCAGAATGATTGTAAAACAAGGTAAAACAAATGTCTCACTTAACAACAAGGTTCCTAGCTTAATCAACTGCAGTGATTCACTTAACAACAAGGTTCCTAGCTTAATCAACTGCAGTGATTCACTTAACAACTGTGGCCAGAATGATTGTAAAACAAGGTAAAACAAATGTCTCACTTAACAACAAGGTTCCTAGCTTAATCAACTGCAGTGATTCACTTAACAACAAGGTTCCTAGCTTAATCAACTGCAGTGATTCACTTAACAACTGTGGCCAGAATGATTGTAAAACAAGGTAAAACAAATGTCTCACTTAACAACAAGGTTCCTAGCTTAATCAACTGCAGTGATTCACTTAACAACAAGGTTCCTAGCTTAATCAACTGCAGTGATTCACTTAACAACAAGGTTCCTAGCTTAATCAACTGCAGTGATTCACTTAACAACTGTGGCCAGAATGATTGTAAAACAAGGTAAAACAAATGTCTCACTTAACAACAAGGTTCCTAGCTTAATCAACTGCAGTGATTCACTTAACAACAAGGTTCCTAGCTTAATCAACTGCAGTGATTCACTTAACAACTGTGGCCAGAATGATTGTAAAACAAGGTAAAACAAATGTCTCACTTAACAACTGTGGCCAGAATGATTGTAAAACAAGGTAAAACAAATGTCTCACTTAACAACAAGGTTCCTAGCTTAATCAACTGCAGTGATTCACTTAACAACTGTGGCCAGAATGATTGTAAAACAAGGTAAAACAAATGTCTCACTTAACAACTGTGGCCAGAATGATTGTAAAACAAGGTAAAACAAATGTCTCACTTAACAACTGTGGCCAGAATGATTGTAAAACAAGGTAAAACAAATGTCTCACTTAACAACTGTGGCCAGAATGATTGTAAAACAAGGTAAAACAAATGTCTCACTTAACAACAAGGTTCCTAGCTTAATCAACTGCAGTGATTCACTTAACAACAAGGTTCCTAGCTTAATCAACTGCAGTGATTCACTTAACAACAAGGTTCCTAGCTTAATCAACTGCAGTGATTCACTTAACAACAGAAATTTAGTGCCCAATTGTAGTTGTAAGTCGAGGACTACCTGTATCTTTCTCCCATACCTAACCCAGCCCTTTCCTCACTACAGCTGATTGGGAGGGAATGGAGATTTTGCAATATCCTTCCCCCAGGACAGGGAAGGGAATGGGGATTTTGCAATATCCTTCCCCCAGGAGTGGGCAGGGAATGGGGATTTTGCAGTAACCTTCTCCTGGAGTGGGGTGGGAATGGAGATTTTGTAATATCCTTCCCCCAGGAGTGGGGAGGGAATGGGCATTTTGCAATATCCTTCCCCCAGGAGTGGGGAGGGAATGGGGATTATGCAGTATCCTTCCCCTGCCTTACCCACCAAGCCACGCCCACAGAACCTGTAGTAAAAAAAATTGGATGTCACCACTGGGTCTAATAGTATTGGTAGCTTCTGGGTTTAGTTTAGAAACTCATTTCACCTCATGCAGGCAACGATAATCCTGTGAGGTAGGCTGACTTCAAAAGGAGTTAGCTGATCAAAGTCAACATTTGAAGTATTTCGGGATACACTGCAGTCTGATTCTTCCCATTCCTTCTAAGCTTTGTGTTAACCCTCAGCTGTAGTTGAATAAGCCATAATATATCCTATTTTTTTCAACCTTGGCCATTTTAAGGCACGTGGACTTCAACTCCCAGAATTCCCTAGCTTGCAGAGCCAGCTAGGGAATTCTGGGAATTTATTTATTTATTATTCATGTATCTGTCAGACTTATACCTTACTTTTTCAGGAACAAAGGAAATTTACAGGGACTTTGTTCCTCTGAGGTAAATTGGGTCAAGAAAGAGGGACCCAAGGTCCCCCAAACAGCTTCCATGGCTGAGGGCGGAACCATAATACAGGTAGTCCTCGACTTACAACAGTTCACTTAGTGACCGTTCAAAGTTGCAACAGCACTGAAAAAAGTGACTTACGACCATTTTTTACCCTTATGATCGTTGCAGCAGCCCCGTGGTCACGTGATCAAAATTCAGACGTTTGGCAACTGACTCATATTTATGACGGTTGCAGTGTCCCAGGATCTTGTGATCCCCTTTTGTGACCGTTTTGAGACGCAAAGGCAGTGGGGGAAGCCGGATTCACTTAACAACTGTGGCCAGAATGATTGTAAAACAAGGTAAAACAAATGTCTCACTTAACAACAAGGTTCCTAGCTTAATCAACTGCAGTGATTCACTTAACAACAAGGTTCCTAGCTTAATCAACTGCAGTGATTCACTTAACAACTGTGGCCAGAATGATTGTAAAACAAGGTAAAACAAATGTCTCACTTAACAACAAGGTTCCTAGCTTAATCAACTGCAGTGATTCACTTAACAACAAGGTTCCTAGCTTAATCAACTGCAGTGATTCACTTAACAACTGTGGCCAGAATGATTGTAAAACAAGGTAAAACAAATGTCTCACTTAACAACAAGGTTCCTAGCTTAATCAACTGCAGTGATTCACTTAACAACAAGGTTCCTAGCTTAATCAACTGCAGTGATTCACTTAACAACAAGGTTCCTAGCTTAATCAACTGCAGTGATTCACTTAACAACAAGGTTCCTAGCTTAATCAACTGCAGTGATTCACTTAACAACTGTGGCCAGAATGATTGTAAAAATAAAACCAGACTTCAAGATTTATTTATTTTTTGTCCGGGTCAAATTCTGGTGTCCTTTGGACAAAAAAAAATAACGTCCCCTGTAGAATTAAGATAAGGAAATATCTCTCCATCTGTAGTTGGAAAAAACCAGACAGATTTGGGGCCGGGAGCTACAGGAAAAAACAATTTTTGTCTGGTCTTTTATTGTGTACGTCGTAATCATATATGCAATAGCGAATTTCATCTCCTCTACAGAACCGCTATTTATTATTCATGTATCTGTCAGACTTATACCTTACTTTTTTCAGGAACAAAAGGAAATTTACAGGGGACTTTGTTCCCTCTGGTAGGATGCAGTGGCTCAGGGGCTAGGATGCTGAGCTTGTCGATTGAAAGGTCGGCAGCTCAGCGGTTCGAATCCCTAGTGCTGCCGTGTAACGGGGTGAGCTCCCGTTACTTGTCCCAGCTTCTGCCAACCTAGCAGTTTCGAAAGCACGTAAAAATGCAAGTAGAAAAAATAGGGACCACCTTTGGTGGGAAGGTAACAGCGTTCCATGCGCCTTTGGCATTGAGTCATGCCGGCCACATGACCACGGAGACGTCTTCGGACAGCGCTGGCTCTTCGGCTTTGAAACGGAGATGAGCATCGCCCCCCTAGAGTCGGCAACAACTAGCACGTATGTGCGAGGGGAACCTTTACCTTGTTCCCTCTGAGGTAAATTGGGTCAAGAAAGAGGGACCCAAGGTCCCCCAAACAGCTTCCATGGCTGAGGGCGGAACCATAATACAGGTAGTCCTCGACTTACAACAGTTCACTTAGTGACCATTCAAAGTTGCAACAGCACTGAAAAAAGTGACTTACGGCCATTTTTTACCCTTATGATCGTTGCAGCAGCCCCGTGGTCACGTGATCAAAATTCAGACGTTTGGCAACTGACTCATATTTATGACGGTTGCAGTGTCCCAGGGTCTTGTGATCCCCTTTTGTGACCGTTTTGAGACGCAAAGGCAGTGGGGGAAGCCGGATTCACTTAACAACAAGGTTCCTAGCTTAATCAACTGCAGTGATTCACTTAACAACTGTGGCCAGAATGATTGTAAAACAAGGTAAAACAAATGTCTCACTTAACAACAGAAATTTAGTGCCCAATTGTAGTTGTAAGTCGAGGACTACCTGTATCTTTCTCCCCATACCTAACCCAGCCCTTTCCTCACTACAGTTGATTGGCTGTTTGGGCTGAGAGGGAGGGAGTTGCCCAAAGTTAGCCAATGAGCTTCTGGGGTTGACGTAACTAGAACCTGGCTTTTCCTGTTTTCAGTCCAGTCCCTTCTCCACTACATCTGATTGGTTCTTGGTTTGAGAGGGAGGGACTGGCTCAAAGTCAGCCAATGAGCATCCATGGTTGGTGAGGCTAGAACCTGAGGTTCCCACTCCTAGTCCAGGACTTTTATTGATGCTTTGGGCTGAGAGGGGAAATCAGCTAATGAGCTTATATGTCTAAAATGGGCTTCCATCCCCTTATCTACTACACCTGATTGGTTCTTAAAGCTGAAAGGGAGAGACTGTCCTCAAGTCAGCCAATGAGCTTCTGGGGCTGAGTAGGGGGGACCTGAACCCAGCTCTCCCAACACCTAACACCTACACCATTAATCCATCTGTCTGATAGGGTCTCCTGCTTGAGGAGGGGGTTGGACTAGATCAGGGGTCTCCAACCTTGGTCCCTTTAAGACTTGTGGACTTCAACTTCCAGAGTTCCTCAGCCAGCTTTGGTGGCTGAGGGACTCTGGGAGTTGAAGTCCACAAGTCTTAAAGGGACCAAGGTTGGAGACCCCTGGACTAGATGACCTACGAGGTCCCTTCCAATTCTGTTATTCTATTCTAAGCAGGGGTGGGCTTCAAAAATTTCAGCAAGATGTATAAATATAATTAATGCAGGGTCGGGTCTGCCCAGTTACCATTTTAGAACGTGGGGAGGGAGAAAAGAGAGAGTAGGAGGTAGGAAAGAGGAGAAGAGGAAGGAAGAGGGGTAGAAGAGGGAGAAGGAAGGTGTAGGGTGGAGGGAGGAGAGGATGTAGATAAGAGAAGGAGAGGAAGGTCTGGAAAGTAGAAGAAGGTAGAAGAGGGAAGAGTGTTAAAAAGGGGGGTGGTGACTGGGCAAGCCCGACTAATTGTATATAACTGTACATTGGATGAATTATTTGATATGATTGTAAAAATAAAACTTTTTATTAAAAAAAAAATAAAAAAATTCAGCAATGGGTTCTCTGCCAGGTTGCTGGGTGGGCCTGGCCATGGTGGGCGTGGTCTAGTCAGCCTACTGCACCACGGCGGGTGGGGGGTGGGGGGCCTTTTCTCCTTCCCCAGGCTCCGGAGCAGAGGTGAAATCTACTTACCTTCCTTACTGGTTCGGAAGTGCACATGCGCGTGCAGACCTTCTGCACCTGTACAAGACCTTCTGCGCATGAGCAGAAGGTAAAAAACACATTATTTCCTGGTTAAAAAACTAGGAAGTAATGACACCCAGGCGGATGGGTGGAGCGTTGCTCTGCCATCGTTACTGGATCGCCGAACCACCGGCCACGATCGCTACCGGATCATGAGATCCGGTCAGAACCGGGAGCATTTCATCCCTGCTCCGGAGGCTTTCCTCGAGCCTCTGGGAGGGTGAAAACTGTCTTGCTCAGGCTCCGGAGGCTGGAAACAGGCCCATTTCTGACCTTCCTGAACTTCCAGAAGGCCTGTTTTCCCCCATCCCTGAGCCTCCACGCGAGCCCTGCACTTACTTCGTATCCAAAACAGGCCACGTGGAGACTACTGGGAGGGGAGGGGTGGGAGAGGCCAGCCAGGGGTGGGATTTGGAGGTTCTCCAAACTAGCCATAACTTTAGCTACAGGTTCTCCCGAACCCGGGCGAACCCATAGCAGCTCACCTCTGATTCTAAGCCACCTTGGTTCTGAAGCTGAGACGGGGGGGTGGGGAGTGTTTTGTCTCAAAGCCCTCCAGTGGGCGTCCGTGACTATGGGGGAAACAGATGAACAGAGCGGTGTTTCCTCAGACTTGACAACTTGAAGATGTGTGGACTTTAATTCCCAGAATCCCCCAGGCCAGCCACGGCTCTGGCTGAGGAATTCTGGGGGTTGAAGTCCACACAACTTCAAGCTGCCAATATTGAAAAACACTCCCCTAGACTGCCTGAATTGATTTGAGGATTTGCAAAAACCAAGTATTGTTCATTCACAGGATATTGTTTAAACCAGGGATCTCCAACCTTGGCAACTTTAAGACTTGTGGACTTCAACTCCCACTGGGCTGGCTGAGGAACTCTGTGAGTTGAAGTCCACAAGTCTTAAAGTTGCCAGGGTTGGAGACCCCTGATCTAGTCCAATGCTACCACCCCTGCCCAAACAGAGACCCTACCTACACCATTTCTGACAGATGGCAGTCCTGTCTCTTCTTGAAAACGTCCAGTGAAAAAGCTTTGAACAGAACCCAACTCTCCACAAAGTCCATGTTTTCGTGACTACGAAGTCCATACTGTGTGTTCTTCGCTACTCCGACGCCTTCACCAAGGCTCCACAATGGCTCTCTTTGTTTTTTGCTGCAAAATATTTACCCAGGTGACCCGTTGGATGTTGTTCCTCAGGGAGGAGCTACGGGAGAGAGGAAGGACTCAAGGTCTTAAGCTGATTAGAGAAGGGGAACTCATATTGTTTGCTATGTTTGACCTCTGTTGAATTTATCTAGGACAGCCAGCCAGCCGGCCATATCAAATTTTTGTCTTAAAAAAATAGCTTATTTGCAGGATGTGACTTTTGGAGAAAAGAATTGGCTAATTTTGGACAATTTCTCAATGTCCATCTTTGACTGGACTTATCAGCTGCAATCTTTGTGCAGCTGATGATGGTTGCTTCATTCTGCACAGGGTTTGTGACATAAAAGGCAACACCAGTGATGTCCACAAGAGGGGGCCAATCAAGTCAAGATGGCGGCTGCAATACTCTGATGAAAATATTTACAGATCCCTCACATCCTGGACATAAACTGTTTCAACCCCTACCCTCAAAATGACGCTATAGAGCACTGCACACCAGAACAACTAGACACAAGAACGGTTTTTCCCCGAAGGCCATCACTCTGCTAAACAAATAATTCCCTCAACACTGTCAGACTATTTACTGAATCTGCACTACTATTAATCGTTTCATAGTTCCCATCACCAATCTCTTTCCATTTATGACTATGACTATAACTTGTTGCTGGCAATCCTTATGATTTATATTGATATATTGACCATCAATTGTGTTGTAAATGTCGTACCTTGATGAAGGTATCTTTTCTTTTATGTACACTGAGAGCATCTGCACCAAGACAAATTCCTTGTGTGTCCAATCACACTTGGCCAATAAATTCTATTCTATTCTATTCTATTCTATTCTATTCTATTCTATTCTATTCTATTCTATGCAGAGGTGGTATTCAGGCGCTTCGTACCGGTTCGAGCAAACCGGTAGTGTAAATCGTGGGTGGGCCCGGCCACCTGCCCCGGCTTTATGCCGTCCTGTTTAGGTACATTTTTGAGGCCAGGCACATGCGTGGAAGGCGCGCAAGAAAGCAAAGTACATGCGCAGAAGGCCGGGATCATGTGTGGAAGGCGTGCGCAATGAACCGGCGTTAAGAATATTGGAAACCTGATTGACTTTTGATCTACCAAGTCAGGCGTCATATCAAAACAATGGTGTTCAAGTGGTGCTCCAGATGTTTTGGAATTACACCTCAGGGGCCTATCGCTATTTGGAATACTTTTCCTTTTGCCACAGTTGTTGCACTTCTATTTACAGATTTTTGTTGTATTTGGGGGATTTTCTCCAGTTCTACCCTCTTCTAATTCTGCTGTCGCTCCGTATTTCAACAGCCGCTGTCCAGATATCTTTGTCTTTCTTATTGACGGTTGCTGAATAATAATCCCAACCTTTGAAGAAAACCCAGCCTGAATTATGCTGTTGTCAACCTCCATAGGATACTGACTGGCTAGGAGGAAGTGGAATAGGAGCAATATTTCTCAACCGGAGGGACTTTAAATTGTGTGGACTTCAAGCCTCAGAATTCCCCAGACTGGGTTCCTCAGATGGAGAAACACTGAGCAGGAATATGCAGATTGGGATTCAATGGTAACATATTCAAAATTGTTCTGTCTGCAGATTTGGGGTGGGGGACAATGGCAGGTACACACACACACACACACACACACACACATTTCTACAGAGGAATTATTGAGTCTGTCATTTGCACCTCTATAACTGTCTGGTTCGGTTCTGCAACCCAACAAGAAAAACACAGACTTCAGAGGATAATTAGAACTGCAGAAAAAATAATTGCTACCAACCTGCCTTCCATTGAGGACCTGTATACTGCACGAATCAAGAAGAGGGCCGTGAAAATATTTGCAGATCCCTCGCATCCTGGACATAAACTGTTTCAACTCCTACCCTCAAAACGACGCTATAGAGCACTGCACACCAGAACAACTAGACACAAGAACAGTTTTTTCCCGAAGGCCATCACTCTGCTAAACAAATAATTCACTCAACACTGTCAGACTATTTACCGAATCTGCACTACTATTAATCGTTTCATAGTTCCCATCACCAATCTCTTTCCACTTATGACTGTATGACTATAACTTGTTGCTGGCAATCCTTATGATTTACATTGATATGTTGTGTCTTGCCCGCCCTCAGAGCAGCCGGGGCCTTCTTATCTGCTCCCGAACACGGAGGAATGTATGCCTCCCGGCCCCAGTCCTGGCTCCATGCCCAGACAAACTGCAGAAGAAGGAGCACCTCCCTGCCCCAGCCCTGACTCCATGCCCAGGCAAACGGAGCAGCTAGACCCCTCCCCCTCCTCCACAGCATGTGAGCCTGAGGAGTGTTTATTACCAACAGCTGATTGGAGTGACCCTCGCATCAGAAGATTGGATAGGCGGAGGCAACAGAAGGAAGGGAGGGGCAGGCCTTAATGAGTGCTGAGTCATGGAGCCACACCCCATGGCCTATATAAAGGATCTGCTTTCTGGCAGTCTCTGAGTCAGGCAAAAGTCGAACTTATCTTGCTGAAGTCACTTACTGGTCTCCTGCCTGCTCTGAGGACTTTGCTAGGACTTTGGGCAGAGCTGCAGAGGCAAGCCTGATTCGGATTTCCCTGACCCAGCCTTCAGCGGAGGAGTGGGACACGACAGATATATTGATCATCAATTGTGTTGTAAATGTTGTACCTTGATGAACGTATCTTTTCTTTTATGTACACTGAGAGCATATGCACTAAGACAAATTCCTTGTGTGTCCAATCACACTTGGCCAATAAAAAAAATTCTATTCTATTCTATTCTGTTGCTAAGTGAGACAGTTTATCTGTGTCCTCAGCAACTGGTTCCTGCACTCTGCATTTTTTCCCTCTGGAAATCCATTCCTACTCCCACACCATTCAAAGGGTGTTCATCCCAAATTGTATAGCTAAAGTTTGTAGAGATTCTCAGCCATCCAGGTCATGGTTGTCCCTTTTCAGGAGGCAACTGGATTCAGGTGACCCTGAAGTCACAGATAAACCTCCAAGTGCTTCCATGACCTTCTAAAAGCATGCAGATGGACCAGCTGTCTGCAAGGAATATAAATCCTTCCATTCCCCATCATCCAGGCAGATCTGAAGAAGCTTCTTGGAGGAGAAGCGAAAGGTCTTCAAAAGGAAAACCAAGAAAGTCCAGTTGCCTCCTGAAGAAAGCACCTTTGGGACCTTTAAGCGGTGTGTGACACTGAAACCAATCCAGCTGAATGCAAAATAGGTAGGTTGAAAATAAAAGGAAAATCCTGATCATTAGAGCAGTGGTCACCACTGGTGGTCCACGAGAAAATTCTGGTGGTCCACAGAAAAATTGTACTGTACACCGCCCTGAATCCTTCGAGAGAAGGGCGGTATAAAAATTTAATAAATAATAATAATTATTATTATTATTATTTGCATTTTTTATAAAGGTAAAGGTTCCCTCGCACATATGTGCTAGTCATTCCCGACTCTAGGGGGCGGTGCTAATCTCCGTTTCAAAGCCAAAGAGCCAGCGCTATCCGAAGACGTCTCCGTGGTCATGTGGCCGGCATGACTCAATGCCAAAGGCGCACGGAACGCTGTTAGCTTCCCACCAAAGTTGGTCCCTATTTTTTCTACTTGCATTTTTACATGCTTTTGAAACTACTAGGTTGGCAGAAGCTGGGACAAGTCACGGGAGCTCACCCCGTTACACGGCAGCACTAGGGATTTGAACCACTGAGCTGCCGTCCTTTCGATCGACAAGCTCAATGTCCTAGCCCTGAGCCGCCGCGGATCCCTTTGCATTTTTTATATTGCATTAAATACTATTTATCTTTTTAACATAATAACAGAGTTGGAAGGGACCTTGGAGGTATTCTAGTCCAACCCCCTGCCCAGGCAGGAAATCCTACACCATTTCAGACAAATGGCTATCCAACATTTTCTTAAAAATGTCCAGTGTTGGAGCATTCACAACTACAGCAGGCAAGTTGTTCCACTTATTGATTGTTCTAACTGCCAGGAAATTTCTCCTTAGTTCTAAGTTGCTTCTTTCTTTGATCAATTTCCACCCATTGCTTCTTGTCCTACCCTCAGGTACTTTGGAGAACAGCCCGACTCCCTCTTCTTTGTGGCAGCCCCTGAGATATTGGAACACAGCTATCATGTCTCCCCTAGTCCTTCTTTTTATTAAACTAGGCATACCGAGTTCTTGCAACTGTTCTTCATATGTTTTAGTCTCCAGTTCCCTAATCATCTTTGTTGCTCTTCTCTGCACTCTTTCTAGAGTCTCAACATCTTTTTTACATCGTGGCGACCAAAACTGAATGCAATATTCCAAGTGTGGCCTTACCAAGGCATTATAAAGTGGTATTAACACTTCATCTGATCTTGATTCTATCCCTCTGTTTATGCAGCCCAGAACTGTGTTGGCTTTTTTAGCAGCAGCTGCACACTGCTGGCTCATATCTAAATGGTTGTTCACTAGGACTCCAAGATCCCTCTCCCAGTTACTACTATTGAGCAAGGTACCACATATACGGTACCGGTGCATTTTGGTTTTTTTTGCCTAAATGTAGAACTTTACTTTTTTCACTGTTGAATTTCATTTTGTTAGATAGCGCCCAGTGTTCAAGTCTGTCAAGATCCTTCTGTATCCTGAGCCTATCTTCTGGAGTGTTGGCTATTCCTGCCAGCTTGGTGTCATCTGCAAATTTGATGAGTTCCCCATCTATCCCCTTGTCGAAGTCATTGACGAAGATGTTGAAGAGTACTGGGCCTAAAACAGAGCCTTGGGGTACTCCACTGCATACTCCCCTCCATGTGGATGTAGTTCCATTGAGGACTACACATTGAGTGCGGTTGGTCAGCCAGTTACGAATCCATCTGGTGGTGATGCTGTCTAACCCACATTTTTCTACTTTATCTAGTAGTAGGTTATGGTCTACTTTATCAAATGCTTTACTGAAGTCCAAGTAAATTATATCGACAGCATTATTCTGGTCCACTAATTTTTAAAAAAATTCATATTAGTGGTCCATGGGATTTAAAATTATGAATTTAATGGTTCCTGAGGACTAAAAGGTTGGTGACCCCTGCATTAGAGGGAGTCCTTGATTTACAGCCACAATTAAGCCTAACATTTCAGTTGCTAAGTGAGATAGTTGTTAAGTGAATTTTGCCCCATTTTTACAAGCTTTCTTGTCACAGTTGTTAAGTGAATCACTTTTTATTTTTTATTTTATTTTATTTATTTGTCACAACATCATACAAAAAGATTATATAGTATATACACATATAAACATATATAGGAAGAAGAAAAGAAAAACAATAGGACAGGAACGGTAGGCACGTTTGTGCGCTTATGCACGCCCCTTATGGTCCTCTTAGGAATGGGGTGAGGTCAATAGTAGAAAGTTTTTGGTTAAAGCTTTTAGGATTATGGGAAGAGACCACAGAGTCAGGTAAAGTATTCCAAGCACTGATGATTCTGTTGCAGAAGTCATATTTTCTGCAATCTAGATTAAAGCGGTTTACATTAAGTTTAAATCTATTGGTTGCCCTTGTATTATTGCAATTAAAGTTGAAGTAGTCTTTGACAGGAAGGACATTACAATAGATGATTCTGTGAGTTAAACTTAGGTCTTGTCGAGCGTGAGTTCCAAGTTTTCTAAGCCTAGGATTTCAAGTCTAGTGGGATAAGGTATTTTGTTGTTTTCAGAGGAATGGAGAACTCTTCTTGTAAAATATTTCTGGACACGTTCAATTGTATTGATGTCAGAGATGTGGTGAGGGTTCCAAACAGGTGAGCTGTATTCTAGAATTGGTCTAGCAAATGTTTTATATGCTCTGGTTAGTAGTGTGGTGTTTTTGGAAAAGAAGCTACGCAAAATTAGGTTTACAACTCTTAGAGCTTTTTTTGCTATGTAGTTGCAGTGGGCTTTGGCACTTAGATCATTTGACATGAAGACTCCAACTTTGCTTGTCAGAGGATTGCAAAAGGCGATCACATAACACTGTCACGGGTGGGGTGCGCGCGCATGCACAGGGAGCATGGGCAGGGGCCACGCACGCATCGCGGGGGGCAGGGGTAGGGCACACATGCTCGGGAGGGACAGGCATTTCATTTTGGGGGTTCAGGCATGTTCTTTGAGCACTCGGACGGGAAAAGGTTACCCATCACTGGCCTATAAGATGTTGGATGCTGATGAGGAAGACGCCCTCTGCTGTTAACTCCCATATATGGCATCTCAGAACTGGAAAAACCAGAAAAGTTGTATAACTCTTGTTTGATAAGGCTAAAACTGTATACAGGTAGTCTTCAACTTACAACAGTTCATTTAGGGACTGTTCAAAATTAGAATGGCACTGAAAAAAGTGACTTACGACAGTTTCTCACAGTTATGACCTTTGCATCATCCCCATAATCATGTCTTCAAAATTCAGATGCTTGGCAACTGGTTCATATTTATGACCCGTTGCTGTATCCCAAGGTCATATGACCATCCCCTTTTGTGACCTTCTTACAAGCAAAGTCAAGGGGGAAGCCAGCTTCATTCCACAATCAACCGCAGCGATTCCCTTAACAACTGTGGCAAGAAAAGTCATAAAAAAAAGCGTCTCCAGGAGAGCTTTCCACCAGGTTCGCCTGGTGCGCCAGCTGCGCCCCTTTCTAGACCGGGATGCCTTATGCACGGTCACTCACACCCTCGTGACGTCCCGTCTGGATTACTGCAATGCTCTCTACATGGGGCTCCCCTTGAGGGGCATCCGGAGGCTTCAGTTAGTCCAGAATGCGGCTGCGCGGGTGATAGAGGGAGCCCCTCGTGGCTCCCGCGTGACACCTATCCTGCGCAGACTGCACTGGCTACCTGTGGCCTTCCGGGTGCGCTTCAAGGTGTTGGTGACAATCTTTAAAGCGCTCCATGGCATAGGGCCGGGCTATTTACGGGACCGCCTACTGCTACCGAATACCTCTCACCGACCCGTGCGCTCTCACAGAGAGGGACTCTTCAGGGTGCCGTCAGCTAGGCAGTGCCGTCTGGCGACACCCAGGGGAAGGGCCTTCTCTGTGGGGGCTCCCACCCTCTGGAACGAACTCCCTCCAGGACTTCGTCAACTTCCGGACCTCCGAACCTTTCGTCGCGAGCTTAAAACACACTTATTCATCTGCGCGGGACTGGATTAGATTTTAAATTTACTGGTTTTAAATGGGTTTTTATTATTTATACTGTTTTTTAATAATTCGGCTATAGAATAAGTTTTTTAATTGTCATTTTAGTTTGTATTTATATGTATTTTTAATTGCCTGTGAACCGCCCTGAGTCCCTAGGGAGATAGGGCGGTATATAAATATGAAAAATAAATAATAAATAAATAAATAAAATGGGGCAAAACTCACTTAGCAAATGTCTCGCTGAGCAGCAGAAATTTTGGGCTGCATTTGTGGTCGTAAATGGAGGCCTACCTGTATATATAAATTTATATTCCGCCCAGCATTGAGATGGACAGTATATAAATTTAATAATAAAACAATCAAATAAAAGAGTAAAACACCAATATTATTTAATTACTTATTTATTTACTTACTTACTTTTTGTCATTTATTTATTTGTATCCTACCTTTGTTATTTTTACAAATAACTCAAGGCGAACATATCCAGGACACTTTTTTCCTCCTGTTGGTTGCCACCTTGGGAGCATCCCCATGACTCAAGGGCTTTGTTTCTGAGCAGAGCTTCCTCAGTTGTCTTTGTCAATTGTCTGTTCTATTTGTGCATCTAAGGAAGGCGACAATCTAGCATGGACTGTTTTAGTTGACTGATTAGCTCAGTGTTTCTCAACCAAGGCTGGCTGGGGAATGCTAGGAATTGAAGTCCATCCCTCTTCAAGTTCCTGAGGTCAAGAAACAGGGCATCGGATTAAAGATTTCATTCCTTCTCTAGAGCTCAATTAAAAGTTATTTTCTCTGTTGCTTTCTCATGTGCACAGAAGTTTGAAAAGTAGAAGTTTTTGTTTTTTTTAAGGAAAGGGAGTGCTTTTATGTAAAAGCTTCCTGTACTGACTGGGGATGCCTGGTTACATTTGAGGCAGAAAATGATTTTTTCCCCCAAACTTTTGAGATGCCGATCACAACCCCATTTCCAAAGAAAAATCGGATTTTAAGAAATTCTCTAGGTTTGACCTCTGCATGAAACAGATCGGCCATGCTCAATCCTGCAACTACAAATACCCATAGAGCCGAAGGGCTTCAGGCTGGCTAAGGCTGGCTCTGCTTAGCTATTTTAGCATTTTTGCAGTGTTTGAGATTTTGTTAAAATCTGGGATTTACCTTTGACCTCCGCTGAGCAATCACACACACCCCCCCCGTTTTGTCTGCTTAGCCCAGCCCAAACCTTCCACAACAAATATTGACGCTGGGAGCAGGAGGGGAAACTAGAATTATCAGCCGTTTACTACATTCGGAGAGAGATTCAGAGGCAAGGTCAGCAATTATTCAGGCAGAATGTTGGTTTTTGAAATCCACCTCCCAAGTGTTTTGAATTCACTGCCCGAGAGCCTAACGTAGAGCAGTGATGAAATCCAATTTTTTTTACTACCGCTTCTGTGGGCGTGGCTTAGTGGGCGTGGTGTGGCTTGGTGGGTGTGGCAGGGGAAGGATACTGCAAAATCCCCATTCCCTCCCCACTCCAGGGGAAGGATATTGCAAAATCCCCATTCCCTCCCCACTCCAGGGGAACGATACTGCAAAATCCCCATTCCCTCCCCACTCCTGGGGGAAGGATACTGCAAAATCCCCATTCCCTCCCTACTCCAGGGGAAGGATACTGCAAAATCCCCATTCCCTCCCCACTCCAGGGGAAGGATACTGCAAAATCCCCATTCCCTCCCCACTCCAGGGGAAGGATACTGCAAAATCCCCATTCCCTCCCCACTCCAGGGGGAAGGATACTACAAAATCCCCATTCCCTCCCCACTCCAGGGGGAAGGATACTGCAAAATCCCCATTTTCCCCCCTCCACCCTGGGGCCTGGCAGGGGTAGTATTTGCCGATTCTCCGAACTACTCAAAATTTCCGCTACCGGTTCTCCAGAACCTGTCAGAACCTGCTGGATTTCACCCTTGATGTAGAGGTAGAAATTGGCCAAATAAAGGAAGGAAACTTTTGAATCCAGGAGTTCATAAGGCATCAGCCACTGATCAACAGGTCTGATAAAAAGATCTAAAGGAATTGTGAACAAAGGCTCACAAAGAAGGCAGCAAAACTTTCTCTCTCTCTTCTCTATACTGTCCTTTTCTATACTGACTTTTCATCTAGGTTTTAGAGCCAGCTTGGTTTAGGGGTGAAGGCAACAGCTAGAAAGCAGGAGATTTGGTTGATCTAGGGCAGGAGTGTCAAACTCAATTTGATTGAGGGCTGCATCAGGGTTCTGTTTGACCTGTGGAGGGCGTGGCCAGGGTGGGTGTGGCCAGCTCCTGTGGTGCCTGTGGTGCCCGAGGGCACCTGTGGTGTCAGGGCGCCTGTGGTGGATGCAACGGCCTCCTGCAACCCTTTGCCAGTGAAAGCGGAGCTCATGAGGGCCACATGTGGCCCTCCCGAGCTCCATTTTTACTGGCAGAGGCACCGCGGGCCGGTCCTTTGCTGTTTCTAAGGTGGTCCCATGGGCCAGATTGAAGCACCCCGTGGGGCGGATCCGGCCCTTGGACCTTGAGTTAGACACCCCTGATCTAGGGGGTGACATGATAGCAGTGTTCCAAAATCTAGAAAGAGTGCAGAGAAGAGCAACAAAGATGATTAGGGGACTGAAGGCTAAAACATATGAAGAACGGTTGCAGGAACTGGGTATGTCTAGTTTAATGAAAAGAAGGACTAGGGGAGACATGATAGCAGTCTTCCAATATCTCAGGGGTTGCCACAAAGAAGAGGGAGTCAAGCTATTCTCCAAAGCACCTGAGGGTAGAACAAGAAGCAATGGGTGGAAACTGATCAAGGAGAGAAGCAACTTAGAACTAAGGAGAAATTTCCTGACAGTTAAAACAATTAATCAGTGGAACAAATTGCCTCCAGAAGTTGTGAATGCTCCAACACTGGAAATTTTTAAGAAAATGTTGGATAACCATCTGACTGAAATGGTGTAGGGTTTCCTGCCTGGGCAGGGGGTTGGACTAGAAGGCCTCCAAGGTCCCTTCCAACTCTGTTGTTGTTGTTGTTGTTGTTGTTATTATAATTATTATTATATATAGGGGCTGCCACAAAGAAAAAGGGGTCAGCCTATTCTCCAAAGCCCCTGAGAACAGGACAAGAAGTAATGAATGGAAATTAATCAAGAAAAGAACAAAGTAGACATTTCTTGACAGAAAATTTAACCAGTGGAACGGCTTTCCTCCAGAATAGCAATAGCAGTAGCACTTATACTTATGTAAAGCGCTTTACAGTGCTTTACGGACCTCTCTAAGTGGTTTACAAAGTCAGCCTATTACCCCCAACACTTTGGGTCCTCATTTTACCCACCTCAGAAGGATGGAAGGCTGAGTCAATCTTGAGCCAGTGAGATTTGAACTGCCGAATTGAAGGCAGGTGGCAGTCAGCAGAAGGAGCCTGCAGTACTTGCACTCTAACCACTGTGGCTCGTAGAAGTTGTAGGCGCTCCATCACTGGAGGTTTTTAAGAAGATATTGGACAGCCGTTTGTCTGAAATGGTATAGGGTCTCATGCTTGAGCAGGGGGTTGGACTAGAAGACCTCTAAGGTCCCTTCCAACTCGGTTATTCTGTTGAACAGGAGAAAGAGCTGCAATCTAGAGTGTGAATTCTACTCCCACCTCAGGCATGAAAGCCGGCTGGGTGACTTTGAGCCAGTCGCTCTCCCCTTCAGCCTATGACCTCAGGCTCAGCTGACAGGCTGATGAGTCAATTCCTGTCACAACCAATGGATCAACGCTGAGTAGATCTGAAGAAAAAAAACAACAAAAACCTTGTACTCTGCTAAGTAAATAAATCAGTACAGCATCCAAAAATGAACCGTGGGAATATTGGTGCTTTAAGTTAATTCATTGCTGGAAACACACCAGCATAAGTAATGAAGTGTGACAGCATTGCTAAAACTGGCATTAGGGATATATAATATTATTGGGATATTTTAGGCTAAATCTCCAGAACATACCCAGGCCCCTATCCATGCTCCTTGCAACTACACAAGTTCACCCCGTAGGAAGCCACCACCATTATTAAGCAGGCAGACCAAGGCTGGAAACTTTTAAAAGTTTGGTGTGGTTAAAGAGATGGTCTAGTAATTCAGGCTAATTCTAAATTCCGCCTCAGGCACAAGAAAGCCGGCTGGGTGACTTTGGGCCAGGCGTTCTCTTTCGGCCCTAGATAACAATGTCAAACTCCCGACAACAAGCCCGTCGGTCAATTCCTGTTGCAATCAATAGATCAATTGATCTGGGGGGGAAAAGAAAACCCCAGAATCTTCTCTTGAAGGGAAAAAAAAAACCATCAGGAAGGAAAACAAACAAGAAGTGGGAATCAGAAAAATTTTCCTCTTTTGCAGATCACTCTGGCTTCTGGGCCAGCTGCAACCAAATCTGTAGCTCAAAACAACTGTCCAAGGTTTCCTTAACCGTCCACAGAAACCCTCTGGACTTTACATAGCTTGGCAGAGAACTGGCGTGCTCTGGCTTGGCCCCACCTGGAATCCGTGTGCGTGAGCGGTGAGGCTTCACCTGACCCAGGTGCCTGGGCGGAGCTTGGGAACTCAAGGAAAGGGGCGGAGGGGAATGCAAGGGGGGCAGCCCTGCTTCTCTGCCAGCCTGTTTTTTTGTTTTTTGTTTTCTGGGGAAAGGCTCCTCCGAAGCAGGTAGAGAACAAAGTCTTTTCCCAGGTTTTGGATGGGTTCCGGAACTCCGTCAGCCCCGCTTAAAACTCCTTGGATTGGAACCAGTCTGTTTTGAGAAAGATGGTGACCAGGTCAGGGGACAACTGAGCAACATGGCTGTGCGGTTTGAGGCAAGTGCAAAGGCAAAAAAAAAAAAAAAGGAAATAAATGTGTGTTTGTTTGTGTATGTTTGTCCACTAACTAGCTTTCTGTGCTGGAAAAATAAAAATTAGAGGATAAATTCCCGGTGAGAAAAAGGTTGGTGGATTTGATCCCGCCAGCCAGGTGGGCTGGTTTGGGCCCAGCACTTTTCTCACAAAACTGGGTGTGCAATTGGAGCTGGTCTGGGCACAAAGGTGATTTTATATATAGGCTGTTCCGAGTCCGGGCAGTTTCCGAAGCACGTTTGGCGTTTCCAAGATTGCAACCTTAGTTGAATGAAGCTGAAAAATGTTTCCGCAGTTTTTCTTGGTAAACACCCCGGCTGGGTGCGAAGGGGCAAGTTGTGTTTGGCACGCCAGAAGAATGCAGATCATTGAATTGCTCTCAGTCAACGTCTTGGCATGCGTGGGGGGTGTGATTGTTTTGTGTTTTGGGGGTGGAATGTGGTTTCTACTTGGACTGTGGCCAACATGACCAAGTATCACGTTCCCAAGAAAGAAATAGGCACTAACCGAGGACTCTAATTCTGTTCTTCCATCCGTGCTGAACCTTTTTTGAAAGGGAAACCTGCTGCTTTCTTTCTTTCTTTCTTTCTTTCTTTCTTTCTTTCTTTCTTTCTTTCTTTCTTTCTTTCTTTCCTTCTTTCCTTCCTTTCTTTTTCTTTCTTTCTTTTTCTTTTCCTTCCTTCCTTCTCTTTTTTCCTTCCTTCCTTCCTTTCTTTCTTCCTTTCTTTCTTCCTTCCTTCATTCTCTTTCTTCCTCCCCTCCTTCTTCTTTCCTTCTCTTTCTTCCTTCTTCTTTCTTCTTTCTTTCTTTCTTTCTTACTTTCTTTCTTTCTTTTTTTTCTTTCTTTCTTTTTCCTTCCTTCCTTCCTTCCTTCCTTCCTTCCTTCCTTCCTTCCTTCCTTCCTTCCTTCCTTCCTTCTCCAGATCTCAGTGTCCCAGATAGTGAATGGACAAGATCAGGCAGTCATTTAACACATGTTGAATGGAGAGAATGCCCTGGGGGGTGGGGAGGACTTTTCTTCTTTTAAAACTGTTGAATTGTAGGCTTTGGAAAGGGGATGGTGGCAGTCATATGCAGATTAGGGTTATTTGAGATAAATTAAAGACTTTCCAAAGTCACCAGCCCAGGGAAGTGACGGCTCCCATGATATCAGAAGGAACTGTTTGCCTTTCCGGAGAGTTTATGAGTTATGGGCCACAAAGCCCAAAGCCTGCCGTTTTCCATGTGGCCTTCCATGAGCAAGGAGCCTCCTCACTCAGCTCATGGGATTTTGTGGGGTCCTGGATTGTGGGTCCGTGACACTCAAGGTTGCGGGTTCAAATCCCTCCCTCTCCCCCAGATGAAAAAGGAGACCAGAACCAGGAATGGAGAAGAAACGTTAATCTGCTGGACATTTTTTTGGAGTGCCTTTGCTGGATCTTGCAAGCCATTATAAAATGGATGAGTTCTCAGAGGTCATCTAGTCCCACCCCCCTGCTTTATGTAAGGAATCTTCTTAATGTTTCAGACAGAGGAGTTTCTATTTGAAATTCTCCATGGAGGAGGAGTCCTCTGTTTTAGGCAGAATTGTCTCTGCTGAATGTGTAGTCCTGCCTTCGGTCTGAAAGCTGGATGGATGACTTTGGGCCAATCACCAGGAGATAGGGAGTTCTAGTCCTGCCTTGACTCTTTCGCTATGACTATCATTAAGTGTTGTACCTTATAATTCTTGAAGGTATCTTTTCTTTTATGTACACCGAGAGCGTATGCACCACGACAAATTCCTTGTGTGTCCAATCACATTTGGCCAATAAAGAATTCTATTCTATTCTATTCTATTCTATTCTATTCTATTCTATTCTATTCTATTCTATTCTATTCTATTCTATTCTCTCTTAGAATTCTTGAGTAAGGTATCTTTTCTTTTATGTACACTGAGAACGTATGCACCACGACAAATTCCTTGTGTGTCCAATCACATTTGGCCAATAAAGAATTCTATTCTATTCTATTCTATTCTATTCTATTCTATTCTATTCTATTCTATTCAGCATGAAAGCCGGCTGGGTGACTTTGGCCCAATCACCAGGCGACTGGGAGTTCTAGTCCTGCCTTAAGCATAAAAGCTAGTTAGGTGACTTTGGGCCCAAACCCAGAGGTGGATTTCAGCAGGTTCTGACCAGTTCTGGAGAACCGGTAGCGGAAATTTTAAGTAGTTCAGAGAACCGGTAGTAAAATTTCTGACTGGCTCCGTTCCCATCTATTCTCTGCCTCCCAAGTCCCAGCTGATCGGGAGGAAATGGGGATTTTGCAGTATCCATCCCCTGGAGTGGGGAGGGAATGGAGATTTTACAGTATCCTCCAAGCCACGCCCACAGAACCGATAGTAAAAAAAGTTTGTAACCCACCACTGTGCAAATCCTTCTCTTACCCCAACCCACTTCACAGGGTTGTTATTGTGTGGGGGGGGGGAATAGCAGGAAGAAGGAGTATTATGTTTGACACCTTATTTATAAAAATAGGACATGGATCAATAAATAATCCAGAAATTTGTGCCAAGATTCAGCCTGAATTTCCTTCCTTGATTGCCTATATTTCCAGCTTTCCCATTGGAAACGTAAGACCTAAATATTGGCCATCCAAGCCCTAATTAATTTCTGTATTCTATTCCTTGAATGAATTATTTTAAAATACAGGTAGTCCTCAACTTATAACGGTCTGTTTACTGACCACTCAAAGTTAACAACGGCAGTGAAAAAAGTGACTTATGACTGTTTTCACACGCCCGTTGCAGCATCTCCATGGTCACATGATCAAAATTCAGGTGCTTAGCAACTGGTTCCTGTTTATGACGGTTGCAGTGTCCCAGGGTCATAGTGATCAACTTTTGCAACTTTCTGACAAGCTAAGTCACTGGGGAAGCCAGATGCTCTTAACAACCGGGTTACTAACTTAACAGCTGCAATGATTCGCTTAACAACTATGGCAACAACAAAAAAAAGTCATAAAATGGGGCAAAAATCACTTAAGAAATGTCTTACTTGGCAACATACATTTTGGGCTCAATTATGGTCGTAAGTCAAGGATTACCTGTATTACCATTTTTTTTTCAAGGAAGACGCATCCTTGGTCTTGGATAACACTATGCGGGAAGGGAACCTTTCTCCTTTATTGCCATTTTGCTTCTTGTTTTAACCTTGGATCCATTAAGCATCATTAACAATTAAAGATACATGCTGGCTCTGTGTGAGAGAGGCTGGGTAGGGTTAGAAGATGAGCACAGTTTGAAAAATTGGAGGAAGAAACCTGTGCTACTTTGATGATACTGTACTACTCTAACCATTGAAATTGCCCAGGATCTGGAAACTCTAGTGCAAGAAGTCCTTGACTTACAACAGTTCGAATAGGATAGGATAGGATAGGATAGGATAGGATAGGATAGGATAGGATAGGATAGGATAGGATAGGATAGGATAGGATAGAGGATAGGATAGGATAGGATAGGATAGGATAGGATAGGATAGGATAGGATAGGATAGGATAAGATAGAATAAAATAGAATAGAGGAGAGGAGAGGAGAGGAGAGGAGAGGAGAGGATAGGGGAAAGAATAGAATAGAAAAGAATAGAATAGAATAGAATAGATTAGAATAGAGGAGAGGAGAGGAGAGGAGAGGAGAGGGGATAGAATAGAATAGAATAGAATAGAATAGAATAGAATAGAATAGAATAGAATAGAATAGAATTCTTTATTGGCCAAGTGTGATTGGACACATAAGGAATTTGTCTTTGGTGTATATGTTGTTGTTGTTGTTGTTGTTGTTGTTTTTACATTTATACCCCGCCCTTCTCCGAAGACTCAGGGCGGCTTACAGTGTGTAAGGCAATAGTCTCATTCTATTTGTATATTTTTTACAAAGTCAACTTATTGCCCCCCCAACAATCTGGGTCCTCATTTTACCTACCTTATAAAGGGTGGAAGGCTGAGTCAACCTTGGGCCTGGTGGGACTTGAACCTGCAGTAATTGCAGGCTCTGTGTTCTAATAACAGGCTTCTCTATTGCCTGAGCTATCCCGGCCAGTGTTGTCAGTGTACATGAGGATAATAAAATACATTCATCGAGAATAAAAAGATACAACATTTAGTGATAGTCAAGGTTACTAATAAGCTAACAAATCGTACTAGGAAACAAATAAAAACAATATAAATTGGAAGATACAAGCAACATGGTTCTAGTAATAAGTGGGAAGAGATAGATACTAGGAAGGAAGAGAAGAAGAATAGTAATACAGTCTTAGGAAAGTATTTGATAGTGTTGTGGGAATTAGTTGTTAAGCAGAGCGATGGCATTCAGGGAAGAAACTGTTCTTGCGTCTAGTTGTTCTGGTGTGCAGTGTCGTTTTGAGGGTAGGAGTTGAAACAGTTTATGTCCAGGATGCGAGGAGTCTCTAAATATTTTCACAGCCCTATTTTTGACTCATGCAGTATACAGGTCCTCAATGGAAGGCAGGTTGGTAGCCACTGTTTTTTCCGCAGTTCTATTTATCCGTTGAAGTCTGTGTTAATGTGTTTGTCTTGTTGGGTTGCAGAGCTTAATGACTGTTTAATGACCGTTCAAAGTTACAACAGCCCTGAAAAATTGTATATTCACGTTTACAATAATTGCAGCACCCCCCTGGTCACGTGATCAAAATTTGGATGCTTGGCAACTGGCATGTACCTTATGATGGTTGCAGTGTCCCGGTGGTGTATGTATGTGTCACGTGATCCCCTAAAAGACAGACTAGGGACCGATCAACCTGGAGAAAACCTATCTGTGTGGTCATCATGAGGCAATATTGACTTGGTACATAAAGAGACAAGCTCACGACATTCTCATTACTTCGATACTCATTTAGCCTGTTGCCAAATTCTAAGTTACTCAGCCTTTGGTATAATTTTGAAATACTCACCTAATAAATTGCTTTGGAGTCATTGCTGATGTTATCCGTAGTGAATTGTTTGTTTGTTTGTTTGTTTCAACATACTGTATTTATTTTATCTAGCTAAGCGAGTGGCATTTTTAGCACCAGTTCGGTTTTTAGGCATTCATTGTTTAGGAATATTAAAGTATGTGCATTCTAGGGTAAAATTGAAGGCCATGCTAACCTAGCATCTTGTTTCCTGTGAGTTGAGCCTGAAGGAGCATTCATTTTATATCTTCCTTCAGTTCTAAATAATCCTTTTTAAGAAGATAACCTAATTTTTAAAATTAAGAAACAATCTAATTTTTAAGAAGAGACTGGACAGCCACTTGTCTGAAATGATATAGGTCTCCTCCTTGAGCAGGGGGCTGGACTAGAAGACCTCAAAGGTTCCTTCCAGCTCTATTCTATTCTAAATTTTAAATCTCAAGTGGACTGCTTTTGCAGCTGGAGGTTCTATTTCCCCATATTTATCCTCATCTCTTTTGGGTTTATGAGGACCAGTGCCTTCTTGTTGGTTTTCTCTTGAGATAGACTGCCTCTGAACCTAGAAATTCTTTTTGGTATTCACAATACCGATAGTCCTCGCCTTACAACCATTTTTAGCAATCACTTGAAGTTAACAACAGCACCAAAAGTGTGACTTATGACAACTCCTCGCATTTAGGACCATTGGAGCATTCCCCCATGGTCACATAATCAGAAATTTGATTTTTGGCAACTGGCACATATTTACCAAATATTGCTATTTGCAACTTCCCCAGCTGGCTTCCCACTAGCAAAGTCAACAAGAAAAGCCTGATTAGCTTAATGGCCAGGTGATTCACTTAACAACTGCAGCAATTTGCATTGAGTGCGATTCACTTAACAACCAGCTTACTTAGCAGTGGAAATGTTGCTCCCAATTGTGGGAGTAATCTGTATTGTGGCTGCAATTTTGCAAGTCTGCCTAAGCTCCATACCTTTGAAAAATCACTGGGTTACTAGAATTCTAAAACCCCTTGCATCCTGGACATAAACTATTTCAACTCCTACCCTCAAAACGACGCTATAGAGCACTGCACACTAGAACAACTAGACACAAGGACAGTTTTTTCCCAAACGCCATCACTCTGCTAAACAAATAATTCCTTCAGCACTGTCAAATTAGTTACTAAATCTGCACTACTATTAATCTTCTCATCATTCCTATCACCAATCTCCTCCCACTTATGACTGTAGCACTGTAACCTTGTTGCTGGTATCATTACGATTTATATTGACTGTTTCCTAATATGATTTGATTGCTTATTTATTCCCTATAACTATCATTAAGTGTTGTACCTTATGATTCTTGACAAATGTATCTTTCCTTTTTATGTACACTGAGAGTGTATGCACCAAGACAAATTCCTTGTGTGTCCAATTACACTTGGCCAGTAAAGAATTCTATTCTATTCTATTCTATTCTATTCTATTCTATTCTATTCTATTCTATTCTATTCTATTCTATATAGAATAGAATAGAATAGAATTTTTTATTGGCCAAGTGTGATTGGACACACAAGGAATTTGTCTTGGTGCATATGCTCTCAGTGTACATAAAAGAAAAGATACCTTCATCAAGGTACAACATTTACAACACAAATGATGGCCAATATATCAATATAAATCTTAAGGATTACCAGCAACAAAGTTACAGTCATACAGTCATAAGTGGAAAGAGATTGGTGATGGGAACGATGAGAAGATTAATAGTAGTGCAGATTTAGTAAATAGTTTGACAGTGTTGAGGGAATTATTTGTTTCTATTCTATTCTATTCTATTCTATTCTATTCCACTCCACTCCACTCCCCTAGTCTAGTCTAGTGTTACAGGCCAAGAAGGAAAAAATAACCAGGCTATGTTATGTTCTGTACAGTGTACAAAAGGTCAATACAGTTATATAAGACTATATTCAAACATATTAAATGATTTTACTAGATGAATTCAAGTCTTTGTCCTTTAATTGCATATTTCTACAGTTTGCAAACACGGAGACTTTCTTATATGAAGTTCATAACATCATGTGCACCAAAACAGGTTGATTCCCCCACCCTCCAAGGCTGTGCATAAAATGTCGGTAGATGCCCTATTTGGAGTACAAACATTTTGAATAGTTGAGGATCATTTTGACCCCAAAACTGTACATTCTGAGCTTGGCATATTTTCAGGGTTCAGTACTCAAAACACGGTATTCTGAAATCCTTATGAAATGCAGTTTTGTACTCTATTAAATGATACACTTATGAAATGTTACAGTGGAGCATTTCAGCACAAAATGCTTTGCAGTTTACTTTGTACTTTACCTCTTTTGTTTTGGGAGAGGACTTTCCATTAATAACGACATGATAAATCTTACAAGCTGCTAGATCTCAAAGAGTATTATTACGTTTCCCTCCCTAGCTGAAATAGGCTCAGGCAAGGTACTTGTGGGAGGGAAGCAATCAAAAAAGATGCTTCACCAATCACCAAGAATGCAATTAAAGTATTATCCCAGAAAGCCAGTTTGGTCTAGTGATGAAGGCAGCAGCTAGAAACCAGGAGACTGTGAATTCTAGTTCCGCCTTAGGTATGAAAGCTGTTGGGTGATTGTGCCAATCATTAAGAGACAGTGAGTTGGACAATTACACAAATATGAGCTGCAGCTGCCAAAAAAGCCAACACAGTTCTGGGCTGCATAAACAGAGGGATAGAATCAAGGTCACGTGAAGTGTTAATACCACTTTATAATGCCTTGGTAAAGCCACACTTGGAGTATCTTGCATCCAGTTTTGGTCGCCACGATGTAAAAAAGATGTGGAGACTCTAGAAAGAGGGCAAAGAGCAACAAAGATGATTAGGGGACTGGAGGCTAAAACATATGAAGAATGGCTGCAGGAACTAGGTATGTCTGGTTTAATGAAAAGAAGGACTAGGGGAGACAAAATAGCCGTGTTCCAATGTCTCAGGGGCTGCCACAAAGAAGAGGGAGTCAAGCTATTCTCTAAAGCACCTGAAGGCAGGACAAGAAGCAATGGATGGAAACCAATCAAGGAGAGAACCAACCTAGAACTAAGGAGAAATTTCCTTCGAAAACAATCAGTCAGTGGAACAACCTGTCTCCAGAAATTGTGAATGCTCCAGCACTGGATGTTTTTATAAAGAGATTGGACAACCATTTGTCTGAAATGTTATAGGATTTCCTGCCAAGCAATGGGTGGAAACTAATCAGAGAGAAGAAACCTATAATTAGAATAGGGATGGGAGACCACCAGTAAATCTAGATTGGTAATGAACAAAATTGTAGAAAGAGCAGCAGAACCTGGGGGTGGAGTCATAAGAGGGATCAGCCTAGAATCCCCTATGTAGCCATAAATGAGTCCAAAATCCCCCTTGAGTGCCATTGAATCTTACCTAACTATAACCCGGTGCTGACCTCTGGTTGAGAAGATTCCTGTGCATAGCTTTTAGCAATAAATTTAATTGAACCTTCAGCGGAGGTGGGTTCCGATCAGTTCTGGAGAACCGGTAGCAGAAATTTTGAGTAGTTCGGAGAACCGGTAGTAAAAGTTCTGACTGGCCCCACCCCATCTATTCTCTGCCTCCTGAGTCCCAACTGATGGGGAGGAAATGTGGATCTTGCAGTAACCTTCCTGTGGATTGGGGAGGGAATGGAGATTTTACAGTATTCTTCCCCTGCCACGCCCACCAAACCACACCCACTGGTAGTAAAAAAAATTGAAACCCACCACTGACCTTCACATATGGGCTTGGCCTTTCGCACCTGACACTAATAGAAAGAGTGCAGAGAAGAGCAACGAAGATGATTAGGGGACTGGAGACTAAAACATATGAAGAACGGTTGCAGGAACTGGGTAGGTCTAGTTTAATGAAAAGAAGAACTAGAGGAGACATGATAGCAGTGTTCCAATATCTCAGGGGCTGCCACAAAGAAGAAGGAGTCAAGCAATTCTACAAAGCACCTGAAAGCAGGACAAGAAGCAATGGGTGGAAACTAATCAAGGAGAGAAGCAACTTAGAACTAAGGAGAAATTTCCTGACAGTTAGAACAATCAATAAGTGGAACAACTTGCCTGCAGAAGTTGTGAATGCTCCAACACTGGACTTTTTTAAGAAGTGACTAGACAACCATTGTCTGAAATGGTGTAGTGTTTCCTGCCTGGGCAGGGGGTTGGACTAGAAGACCTCCAAGGTCCCTTCCAACTCTGTTATTATGTTATGTTAATATCCTACCTAGAAGAAAGCAGCAGCCAAATCATGTTCATGTCATTTTACTGAATGATTTATAAACAACAATAAAGGTGGGGTTAAAAATAAATGTGCAAATGAATAAAAATCAGCGCCAAGAAAAAAATGACCAGAAGTTGCACACGACTCGAGGAAATTGTCTATACTTAGAATCTCCTGGTGCTAATTGGTTTGCACGGCAGGACCAGGGGAATATCTGAAATTAGTGTTTTCTTGGCATTTTTGCAGCTCATTTTGGTGAAAATAAAACACTATCAGGGAGACTGAGCTCCTGATTTTGAGATCCCGCTTTTGAATTTTAAAAGCACAACCGACGGGCACGTCTCCCTTTGCATTTAATTACATTGGCAGATTTGTCTGGGGCATTTTACTTGCAAATGCCTTGAGAATTGTTTCCATAAATATACCACAAAAGGCTGTGCAGAATCCCTCAAGGGGTTTGCAGGGAAGTATCTTCTGCCTTCTTGGCAAGAAGCTGGTGGTAAGATTTTGCTTCAGAGGGAAAGGTGACCTACTTTTTCCTTTCCTTAAAACATTTCGGTGTTACGTCTCCGCTGCAAAATACCATCCACTCCTTCCATTTAAAAGGAGGACAGGAAAATCGTATTCAAAGTCAGCTCTAAATTGCCTTTTAGCTTTTTTTTTCCCCCCAAAGCTGCAACAGTTGTGTAGTTATACAACTACACGGTAGTTGTACAAAGTGTTGTGTAGTTATAAAACACATCTGTGATGGTTGGAAAGGTTTGGAGAATGAAACGTCAGTCGAAACTGTCAATCCTGGGGGGTCAACTTCATGTGTCTAGGACAGGGGTGTCAAACTCAAGGCTTAGATCTGGCCCAACGGGGCCGCCCTGTAAACAGTGCGGGACCGGCCCGTGGTGCCTCTGCCAGCAAAAACAAAACTCGGGAGGGAAGCGTGCAGCCGTCGTGAGCTCTGTTTTCGCTGGCAGAAGGTTGCCGGAGGCTGTCGCAGCCAGAAACGGAGTTTGCGAGGGTCGCGTGCAGCCCTCCTGAGCTCCGTCTTCGCTGGCAGAGGATTGCAGGAGGCCATCACAGCTGGAAATGGAGCTCGGGAGCCCCATTTCTCTGGCAGAGCACTCAGGCCACCACAGGTGCCCCCAATACAGGCTTGAAATGCTCCCGGTTTGGACCGGTGTGTCCGATCCAGTAGCGATGGTGGTGGGTGGTTTGGAGAACCGGTAGCAAAAATCCCTGCCCCCCCCCACCAACTGAGCCACACGATCATCAGAGGTTTGGGGTTTTTTTTTACTTTTAAAAGCATTTTTTCTTCAGCCAAAAAAATGCCTTTAAAAGCAAAAAAAAAAGCCTCTGATGATCGTGCGGCTCAGCTGGGATCGTCAGAGCCTTTTAAAAGCATTTTTTCTACAACCTCTTTGGATGAAGAGGTTGTAAAAAAATGCTTTTAAAAGGCTCTGACGATCCCAGCTAAGTTGCCCTATCGTCCAAGGTTTTTTTTTTCTTTTAAAGGCATAAAAAAAATGCTTTTAAAAGAAAAGAAAAGCCTCTGACGATCAGGCAACTCAGCTGGGATCGTCAGAGCCTTTTAAAAGCATTTTTTCTACAACCTCTTCGGCCGAAGAGATTGTAGAAAAAATGCTTTTAAAAGTATATATAAAAAAATTGGCCACACCCACCCAGTCACATTACCCCCACCCCCACCCCCAAGCCACAGCCACAGAACAGGTAGTAACAAATTGTACCTTTCACCACTGCCCCAATATGAGTGACATCGAGTTGGCCACGCCCCCTGGCCCTGACCCCAGCTCCCCCTCCCCCGAGGTCAAACACAACCCTGATGTGGCCCTCAATGAAATAGAGTTTGACACCCCTGGTCTAGGGCAATGCTTTTTAATTTTGGCCACTTTAAGATGTGTGGACTCCAACTCCCAGAATTCCCCAGCCAACCTTCCATCCTTAAGTAGAATCTCTACATTTTGTAAATTCGTCGCAGCCCAGGGTCATTTGGGATAGGCAACTATAGAAATTAAATGCATAAAAACAGTGGAAACGGGCTGCTCGTGGTTCTCCGTCGCTGGAGAAGAAGATCCTGGATGGCCATCTCTCAAGGATGGATTAAGTCAGGGTTTCCCAACCTTGATAACATGCTGGGTGGGGAATTCTGGGAATTGAAGTCCACAAGTCTTAAGAACCTACCAAGGTTGGGAAACACAGCATTAAGCAGTTACTGTGCATGGCAGATGGCTGGATTAAACCAGTGGTTCTTTAAGTGGTGGTGCTTATGAAATTTAATAGCAGAATAATAGAGTTGGAAAGGACCTTGGAGGTTATCTAGTCCAACCCCCTGCTCAGGTAGGAAACCCTTCATCATTTCAGACAAATAGTTGTCCAATCTCTTCTTAAAAACTTCCAACGATGGAGTACCCACAACTTCTAGAGGCAAATTGTTCCACTGATTAATTGTTCCAACTCAAGGAAATTTCTCCTTAGTTCTCGGTTGCTTCTCTCCTTGATTAGTTTCCACCCATTACTTCTTGTCCTGCTTTCAGGTGCTTTGGGGAACAGCTTGACTCCCTCTTCTTTGGCGCAACCCCTGAGATATTGGAACACTGCTTTCATGTCTCCCCTAGTCCTTCTTTTCATTAAAGCAGACATACCCAATTCCAGCAACCGTTCTTCATATGTTTTAGCCTCCAGTCCCCTAATTATGTTTGTTGCTCTTCCCTGGACTCTTTCTAGAGTCTCCACATCTTTTTTACATCGTGGCGACCAAAATTGGATGCAGTATTCCAAGTGTGGCCTTACCAAGGCATTATAAAGCGGTATTAACACTTTATGTGATCTTGATCCTGTCCCTCTGTTAATGCAGCCTAGGACTGCATTGGGTTTTTTTTTTGTCAGCTGGAGTGCACAGCTGGCTCATTATTTATTTATTTATTTATTTATTTATTTATTTATTTAGTTGAGTACATATTAGATAATATATATAAGTACAAGCATGAATTGAATACATAAAATGAATACAATTAAAGGGAACATTAGGACAGGGACAGTAGGCATGCTGGAGCTCTTATGCACGCCCCTAAGTGATTGTCCAGTGGGGCTCCAAGTTCACTCTCACAGTTGGAGCCAGATACCACATATACCAGGGGTCTCCAACCTTGGCAACTTTAAGCCTGGAGGACTTCAACTCCCAGAATTCCCCAGCCAGCTTTGAAGTCCGCCAGGCTTAAAGTTGCCAAGGTTGGAGACCCCTGACATATACTGTACCTGTGCATTTGGTTTTTCTTGCCTAAATGTAGAACCTTACTTTTAATATTCTTACATTTCTCAGTTTTAATTTTTTCAGTCAATATCAATAGAGATATCACTCACATAAAACAATTTTCAATCATTCTTAAGCATGTAAAAGGGGCAAAAAACCCAAAATGTTTGGAAAACCGGTAGATAGAAGACCCTGGCATGCCTTTCACTTCCAGAATTCAGGGATTTTTCAATAATTTCCCCCCTTGTTCTTTCAGGTTGCAGAGATGGAGGAAATGACCATCTGGGAGCAATATACCATTACGTTGAATCGGGTAAGTAGAGGCATTATAGCAGCCACCATAAGAATTGAATAAATATTAATAATTTCACGCCACAGGTGTTTTATACTTCCATCTTTCCTTGTTTGAAATGTTAGTGTTCATATTGATATTTTTTCTTTTGTTTTTCTATCTGCGATATTCATAGATTTTTTTTTAATGTGGAATAAATGGACTTGTTATTAAATTAATATTATTTTGTTATACATTGATTTCATTTAGAAAGCACTCATTGTCAATGGAGATTCTCAGTCATCCAGGTCATGGTTGTCCCAAAGGTGCTTTTTCAAGAGGCAACTGGACTTTCTTTGTCTGAAGAAGCTTCTTGGATGAAAAGCAAAATGTCTTCAATTTTGCTTCTCATCCAAGAAGCTTCTTCAGTTCTGACTGTCAGAACTGTTGAAGCTTCTTGGATGAGAAGCGAAACTTCTTCAAGGAAACACAAAATCAGTTGCCTTTTGGAAAAGCGCCTTTAGGACAAAGTGATTGTTAGAATTTGTGGACGTGGCTGTGGTTTTACTCAGTCCTTGAATCTCAGTAGATAGAATAGAATAGAATTTTTTATTGGCCAATTGTGATTGGACACACAAAGAATTTGTCTTGGTGCATAAGCTCTCAGTGTACATAAAAGAAACGATACCTTCTTAATAACTGCTGCAAGACTATTGATTGCACAATATTGGAAGAAAGAAGACTTACCTACAATTGGAGAATGGATTAGTAAAGTATCAAATTTAGCAGAAATGGCAAAAATTTCTGCCTACTTGAAAGACTGTACACAAGAAAAATATATTTTGGAATGGAGGAAGTGGATTGATTATATTCAAAATAAGTATCAGATTAAAAAATATCAATTAGTTTTTGAGTGAAGTTAGGAATTGCTACCTGACCTTAGGACCTTTCGCCGCGAACTTAAAACCTATTTATTTCGCATGGCTGGACTAGCTTGATTTTTATCTTTAGATTTTAATTGAATTCGATGGGTATTTTAAATTTTTGTAATTTTATAGGGGTGTAAGTTATTTTAATACTTGGGCTAATTTAATCAGTTTTTTAAGGGTTGTTTTAACTATTGTGTATATTTGTATTTTACCTGCCTGTTCACCGCCCTGAGTCCTTCGGGAGAAGGGCGGTATACAAATTAAAATATTATTATTATTATTATTATTATTATATGTATTAGTTTAAGAAAGAAGGGAATTGATAGTGTGATGGTGTGAAATGGAATATGTTTTATGTTATATTTTAGATTATGTTTGTTAGTTACAATACTCTGTATTCTGTTCTGGGAAGTCTCGGGGAGGAGGAAATGGGGAAGACTATAAATTGATTGGTTGCCATTGTACAGTAATAATCGTAGAATTAAACAAGTTGGAATGGTGTAAAGTCGGGACTGCTCGGTAACCACTCCCGAAGGGAAAGGGTAAGGAAAGAGGAGTAAAGAAGGAAGAAAGTAGGTAGGCAGGTGGGTAGGTAGGAAAGAAGGGAGGGAGAAAAAAGGATAGGAGGAGAAGAAGAAGGAGAAGTTAGAGGGTTAGAAAGGATGGCAGTGAGAAGTGGGAAAGAGGTGGGGAAGTAGGAAAGCAAGGAGAAGGATGGTGGGGAAAGTTGAAGAAGGATGAGAAGGGAAGAATTAAGGGAGGGAGTGGCGGTCGAGCAGCCCTGATTGAGTATAATTTGAGTATAGGATTGATTGTTGGATAAGTGATTGTATTGTACACTGGTCAAATTGTGGGAATTATTATGGAAAATAAAAAATTTTGCCCCCCCCAAAAAAAAGAAAAGATACCTTCATCAAGGTACCTTTTTATTATTAATATTAATTAATTAATAATTAATATTAATATTATTTATTATTAAATAATAATATTATAAATAAATAAGAAATAATAGAACAAAAGAAATAGAAGAGAATATTTGTAGCTCAGGGTGATAATGTGGAGTCCTTGGTGCTCTCTGAGCTTGGTGGTTTTCTTGTAGACGTTTCATTACCAAATTAGGTAGCATCATCCGTGCTAATAGAAAGTGCTCAGAGCAAAACCCCAATTTCATGTTAACGCTGATCATGTTACCTAGTTTGGTAATGAAACATCTGCAAGAAAACCACCAAGCTCAGAGAGCACCAAGAACCCACCCGAAAGAAATTTTGCATTTACTTCTTATATCAGTTGCTATATCCTTACACCTTCTTCCTTTGGCCTGTTGGATTGTTTACTATTTTCTTGCAATAAGAAGTTCAGAAAAAGATCTTAACCAGAAGTGAAATCCAGCAGGTTCTGACAGGTTCTGGAGAACCAGTAGCGGAAATTTTGAGCAGTTTGGAGAACCGGCAAATACCACCTCTGGCTGGCCCCAGAATGGGGAGGGAATGGAGATTTTGCAATATCCTTCCCCCACGAATGGGATGGGAATGGAGAATTTTGCACTATCCTTCCCCTGCCACGCCCACCAAGCCACTCCCACCAAGCCACACAACGCCCACCAAGCCACGCCCACAGAACTGGTAGTAAAAAAAATTGGATTTCACCTCTGATATTAACCTTTTCTCCTTTTGTGCAGGATCCCCGGAAGGGTTTTGGCATTGCCATTTCGGGTGGCCGCGATCGTCCAAACAGTTCAGATGGCGACACCTCTATTGTCATATCAGATGTGGTGCCTGGAGGCCCAGCTGTTGGACGACTCCAGTGAGTACTTTAAATAAGCAAACTCACCAATCAGGGAAAAATGAAAGTTTTTCTCTGGGACTGCCAAGATTTGCTCTTTGCCTTCTGTGATGTCATAGCAGTTTAACCAGGGGTGAAATCTAGCAAGTTCTGACAGGTTCTGGAGAACCGGTAGCAGAAATTTTGAGTAGTTTGGAGAACTGGCAAATACCACCTCTGGCTGGCCCCAGAGTGGGGATGGAATGGGGATTTTGCAGTATCCTTCCCCTGCCACGCCCACCAAGCCACACCCGCAGAACTGGTAGTAAAAAAAAATTGGATTTCACCACTGAGTTTAACCAATGGCTGAGCCAATGGGCCATGCTGTGTGGGGATGGCAATTGTGTAAATTCTCTCTTTGGGCACCAACTTGCTTGTTCGCTCAGTGCCTACGCTGTGCCCACCTTAGCTGAGATGTGTCTGGTGAAAAAACAGGATAATATTTCTTAATTATAGCACTTAGAGGTAGCCCTCAACTTACGACTGGTCACTTAGCAAGCATTCAGTTACAACAACCACTCGCCCCAAAATGGACCTACCATCCAATTCCGGAGTGCTAAAGGTGGTGCACATAAACACACACACACACACAAACACGCCCAGAGCAGACACGTGACTGCATTTTGTTCACATGGCAACTGGTTCATCTTTATGACCGGTTGTAGCATTCTGCAGTCACGTGATGCAATTTCTGATTTTGGGGGCTGGAAAACTGACCCAAACTACCCTTCGGGTCAGTTTCCACCCGTAAGAATGAATAATTTGCTTAATGACTGCAGTGTTCATTTAATGACCCCTGCAAAAAAAAAAAGGTCGTAAAATTGGGTCAGTCATATGAATGCCTCAGCATTATTTCCAGTGGTGGGCTGCTGTCGGTTCGGACTGGTTCAGGCAAATCGGTAGTTCCGACGATCAGCTGGCCCCACCCACCTGCCCCCCGCCCTATCCTGTGCTATATTTCCTTCTTTCTGGCTCAGCTAATTCATGCAGCCCAGCTGATTTCTGCGCCTCCGCTGTTCTACTTATTGGGGCTGCCTTAGAAGGTAAGCAGCTGAGTTTCAAATTGCTATATTTTGAACGCTGCGCGCAAGCGCGTTAGGTGAAGCACACGCTCACCGAACCGGTGGTTGTACCTCACTACTGATTATTTCTATATTTTCCTTTATGATGGACATTCCAGGCTCCATTGTGGTTACAAATTGAGGAACACTTGTCATTGTTAAATGGTCAAATGGTCAAACTCTCTGCTTCGGGTGGGTGATCTTGGCATCCGCTTCTTGGCAATTTAAATCCATCGTGCCACATTAGGCCACAACATTTCTTTGCTATCTCAAACAACTGTATTTGTGTGCATGCTGCTTTAAAAAAAATATTTTATTGGTCTTTTGCATGGAGGAGGTGTCAAGATGGGAAATAGGCTGTGTCCTTGTTTTTTATGCCATAGATAGATCCAATTCTGACATCTCTAAATATGGGTGCATTAAACCCTGTTTGTGATTTCTGGAGAAGCCAGGAACAGGAATGATCGTAAAAAAAAAATAGATTAAAAAAATGAGCTGTCTAGGCCAGCTTCATATGTTACTACTGTATTCCGGTCTGTTCATTTAGAACAGTGAGGACTAGAACCTTATGGTTTCCTAAAGGAGTGCAGTATTTATTTTATTTATTTATTTTATTTAATCAAATTTTTATACCGCCCTCTCTCCCGAAGGACTCAGGGCGGTTTACAGCCCGATAAAAATACAAATATAATACAAGATAAAACACTAAATTAAAAAACTTATTTAAATAGGCCAAAATTTAAAATTACAATTAAAATGATAAAAACCCCATTAAAATTAAATTTAAAACTAAAATTCTAGTCCAGTCCTGCACAGATAAATAGATGTGTTTTAAGCTCGCGGCGGAAGGTTCGAAGGTCAGGAAGTTGGCGGAGTCCTGGGGGAAGTTCATTCCAGAGGGTGGGAGCCCCACAGAGAAGGCCCTTCCCCTGGGTGTCGCCAGTCGGCACTGCCTGGCGGACGGCACCCTAAGGAGTCCCTCCCTGTGAGAGCGCACAGGTAAAAGTACTTCCATTCGCAGACTGTGGCAGGGTGCGTAGGATGTGGTAAAAGCAGGTTGAAGAGATTTCTAATACTCTTTAAATGTTTTTGGAAAAGAAAGAGGAGAGGGGAAACGTCGTGGCCTCTTTCTCGCTTGTTAGGCCTTGCCTTAACTTCCTGTTTACATTTGGCAGGACCCGGGACAAGATTGCCATGGTCAACGGCCTCTCCATGGAGAACGTGTCTTCATCTTTCGCCATCTCCACTTTGAAAACCTGTGGCAAGTTGGCTAATATTGTGAGTGCAGCTGAAGCAGCTCGGTTGGAGAAGGGGCAGGATTTCCAAATCTTTTCGGCCTTTTCTTTTTCTTTCTTTCTTTCTTTCTTTCTTTCTTTCTTTCTTTCTTTCTTTCTTTCTTCCTTCTTTCTTTCTTTCCTTCCTTTCTTTTTCTCCTTCCTTCTTTCCTCCTTCCTCCCTCCCTCCCTCCCTCCCTCCTCCTTTCTTTCTTTCTTTCTTTCTTTCTTTCTTTCTTTCTTTTCTTTATTTATTTATTTCTCCTTCCTTCCTTCCTTCCTTCCTTCCTTCCTTCCTTCCTTCCTTCCTTCCTTCCTTCCTTCCTTCCTTCCTTCATTTTTCCTTTCTTTCTTTCTTTCTTTCTTTCTTTCTTTCCTTCCTTCCTTCTTCCTCTTACATTTAATCTTCCTTTCTTTCTTCCTTCTTTCCTTCCTTCCTTCCTTCATTTTTCCTCTTTCTTTCTTTCCTTCCTTCCTTCCTTTCCTTTTTTCTTTCTCCTTCCTTCCTTCTTCCTTTTTTTTCTTTCTCCTTCCTTCCTTCCTTCCTTTCTTTCTTTCTTTCCTTCCTTGCTTCCTTCCTTGCTTCCTTTCCTTCCTTCCTTCTTTTCTTCCTTCCTTCTTCCTTCCTTCCTTCCTTCCTTCCTTCCTTCCTTCCTTCCTTCCTCCTTTCTTTCTTTCTTTCTTTCTTTCTTTTTCTTTCTCTTTTTGCAAGATTAGTTAAGGTTAACCTACTCTCAGAATGAGCCAAGATTAGCTGAAGTCAAGCTTGATAATGGTTTAGTATCCTGCCTTGTTCAGATAATGATAGCTTTTCAGTTCAGAAAAATGGAAGTTGAGGTTACGTTAAGATGTCTTGGTTTCTGCGCCTGAAGGCAGAACAAAAAATAATGGGTGGAAACTAATGAAGGAGAGAACCAATCTAGAATTAAGGTGGAATTTTGTGACAGTTAAAACAATTAACCAATGGAAGAGATTGAACAACCATTTGTCTGGAATGGTATAGGTAGGAGTTCCTGCTTGAGCTGGATTAGAAGTCCTTTCTTATTCTGTTATTCTGGTTTCCTTACTCATCCTGTAAAAATAGGAGTGACAGATCTACACGTATAATACTCAGCGGTGGTTTCCACTTAGGTTCGCTACTGGTTCGGAACCAAGAGGGCACCCGCAGTGCTTCTGCGCATGCGCAGAGCATCTGTGTTGACGTCCAGGTGGGTGGGCACAGCCTCCCGCCGCCATCACTACCGGTTCGCCTGATCCGGGGCGAAGTGGTAGAAACCCACCACTGATCATACTGTATATTTATATTTATTTATTGGTATCCCACCTTTATTACTTTTACAAATAACTTAAGGGAGTGAACATACCTATTAGTCCTTTCTCTTCCTATTTTCCTTAGAACAACAACCCTGTGAGGTAGTTTGGACTGAGAGAGAATGACTGGCTCAAAGTCACCCAGACAGCTATCGTGCCTAAGGCAGGATTTGAACTCACGGTCTCCCAATTTCAAGCCTGGTGTCTTAGCCATTCGATTAAACCGGCTCTGTTATTAAAGTTGACTGTGGCTGGAGTGCTAGGAAACTGCATCAAAATCCAGTTGCAGTAACTTTATAGCCCTCCTTATTTTTTAATGTTGAGGCAAAATCTCTGTCAAGCTTGGGGAAAAAAATGGTTGAGGAAAAAAATTGTGTCAAAGTTTTTGCTGAGTGGGAGTTGAATATTCTCCTCCCCATGACAGGAAAAGTGGACAAGTTGCCTAAAAAAATTGCAACTTTTCATACTTCCGTTTTAATTCACCTGATGGTTTGAATCTTTTGTTGCACAGATTTTGGGGTTGTTGTTTTTTGTGTTTATTTAATAAAGCGGACAGCCCTGAGCTGTGTTTGTCAACTTTAGTAAGTGTTAACATGTTTGGACTTCAATTCCCAGAATTCTCCTGGCTGGGGAATTCTGGGAGTTGAAGTCCACGTATCTTTAAGCTACCAAGGTTGAGAAACATTAGCCCAGATGCAAATCTCAGGTGCAAATTCTCTTTTGCTTATCGCAGACGGTAAAAAGACCCAGAAAAATCCATCTGCCAGTTGCCAAATCCAGCCAGCCGAGAAGCCAGCCTTCCTTGACTCCTTCTAAACATGTAACGGATGGGAGAAACGATGACTCGGATGAGGATGATGGGTACCAGGGTGGTGAGTCAGCCCCTTCGGACAGACATCCCGGGCAGAGCCGGCAGCGGACAGAAGCAGAACATAACCGCGGTTACGATGGGGATTCGTCCAGCGAGAGAAGTTCGGGACATTATCGTGAGGATGACAATGACGGCACCCGCAGGCAACCCCTCAGGAGCCGGAGGCGGAGCCAAGAGGGGGCCTACCAGAGGCGGAGCCAAGACAGCGGGTCTGATAGGCCCCCTCTGGCCAATGGGCACCATCACAAAGGAAGCACCAGCGGGCTTGTCCTGATGTCTGGGTTTAAGAGACTGCCAAGGCAGGACGTGCCGATGAAACCCGTCCGCTCAGTTTTGGTGAAACGGAAGGAGAGTGAAGGTGAACAGTTAACTTTCTTTTTTTTTCATCCATTTATCCTGTTCTGCGCTGCCTAATTAAGGTACAGGTAGCCCTCCACTAACAACAATTCGTTTAGTGACCGTTCAAAGTTTGCAACGGCGCTGAAAAAAGTGACCGATGACCACTTTTCACCCTTAAGACCGTGGCAGCATCCCTGTGATCAGGTGATCAAAAGTGAAATGCTTGGCAACTGGCATGTACTTATGACTGTTGCAGGGTCATGCGATCAATTTTTGGGTGACCTTTTGACATACACTCAGTGGGGAAACCAATTAACAACCATGTTACTAACTTAACAACTGCAGTGATTCACTTTACAGCTGTGGCAGGAAAGGTCATAATAGAATAGAATAGAATAGAATAGAATTTTATTGGCCAAGTGTGATTGGACACACAAGGAATTTGTCTTGGTGCATATGCTCTCAGTGTACATAAAAGAAAAGATACCTTCATCAAGGTACAACATTTACAACACAATTGATGATCAATATATCAATATAAATCATAAGGATTGCCAGCAACAAGTTATAGTCATACAGTCATAAGTGGAAAGAGATTGGGGCAATAATATAGTCAGAGCTGAAGAAGCTTCTTGGATGAGACGTGAAACGTCTACAAAGAAAAACCAGAAAGTCCAGTTGCCTCTTGAAAAAGGCAGCTTTGGGACAACCATGACCTGGATCAGGGGTCTCCAACCTTGGAAATTTTAAGACTTGTGGACTTCAACTCCCAGAATCCCTCAGCCAGCAAAGCTGGCTGAGGAATTCTGGGAGTTGAAGTCCACAAATCTTAAAGTTACTAAGGTTGGAGACCCCTGACCTGGATGACTGAGACTCTCCCTAGACACCCATTTTAAATTTGCCTCGTTTTAAAAAACACCAATCTGTCTGATCTGCCAAAATTCTAATTTTTCACCGGAATGTGACAGACATGTGCATTCAGTGGAACCCTTTGTACAGTAAAAGTCAAATGATCAAGGTAAAGGCCAAAAGTGAGTATTTAAAAAATAAATAATTGTAAGGGGAAACTGTCTGGAATAAAAGCCTGTCCTTTGTACATGCAGTTCTTGACTTACAACCATTCATTCAGCAACCATTCAAAGTTACAACCAGGGGTGAAATCCAGCAGGTTCTGACAGGTTCTGGAGAACTGGTAGTGGAAATTTTGAGTAGTTTGGAGAACCGGCAAATACCACCTCTAGTTGGTTCCAGAGTAGGGTGGGAATGGGGATTTTGCAGTATCCTTCCCCCAGGAGTGGGGAGGGAATGGGGATTTTGCAGAATCCTTCCCCTGCCACACCCACCAAGCCACACCATGTCCACCAAGCCACGCCCACAGAACCAGTAGTTAAAAAAAATGGAATTTCACCACTGGTCACAACGGTGTTTCATGATTGGTCCTCACACTTAACAACTGTTGCAGCATTCCCATGGTCACGTGATCAAACTTTGGGCGCTTGGCAAGTGGCATATATTTGCAATGGTTGCTGCATCCCAAGATCTTGTAATTACCATTTGCAAACTTCCCGGCTGGCTTCCGACAAGCAAAATCAATAGAGGAAGTTTGAATTCGCTTAACAGCTGCGTGATTCACTTAACAGCCGTGTCAAAAGAGGTCATAAAACTGGGTATAACTTACTTAACAACCCCCTTGCTTAAGGACATAAATTCTGCTCCCAATTGTGGTCATAGGTCGAGGACAACCTGTAATAACCATACCCTCCTCCCCTGCTAGAAAAGGACTTTATGAATGAGGACAATGTTCATTTTGCTAACTGACCCTTCTAAAAAATTTTCCTTCCTGAAAACACAAGAATACGGACTGAAGCTGGGGAGCCAGATTTTCATCAAACACATCACTGAGACAGGATTGGCAGCCAAGGATAACTCCCTGCAGGAAGGGGACCTTATCCTCAAGGTGAGTTGGGAAAGGTGGCTATTATCACAATAGTTCGTGGGGTGGATATCCCTGTTTTTGATGAAAGATTCTCGTCACGTCACTGAAAAAGCAAATATGTTCCTTAGACCAGGGGTCTCCAACCTTGGCAACTTTAAGACTTGTGGACTTCAACTCCCAGAGTTGAATTCTGGGAGTTGAAGTCCACGAGTCTTAAAGTTGCCCATGTTGGAGACTCCTGCCTTACATGTTATATGGTTGTCATGATAAAAAAAAAAACTGAGACAGTGCAGAGAAAAGCAACAAAGACGATTAGGGGACTGGAGGCTAAGACATCTAAAGAACGCTTGCAGGAACTGGGTATGTCTAGTTTAATGAAGAGAAGGACTAGGGGAGACATGATAGCAGTCTTCCAATATCTCAGGGGCTGCCACGAAGAAGAGAAACTATTCTCCAAAGCACCTGATAGAAGAGTAGTGCTATCCTCTTCCTCTTTCTTTGCAAGTGAGCATATGGTAAAAATCAAATACGTTTTAGAAAACAATGAGTTGCAGAAGATGTTGAGTAAAGACTGGCCACCTGTAGCCTTCACTGGATTCCCCCCCCCACCGACTCCTTATTTTCATAGATCCTCTTCCACGCTGCTACACAAAAAATAAAATAAAATGAGCCTCCCAGCCGAATCATTGCTTAGCAATAGCACTTACATTTATATTTATTTATTTATTTATTTATTCTATTTTTATACCGCCCTTCTCCCGAAGGACTCAGGGTGGTGTACAGCCAAAAATAAAAACAAACAATACAATATACAATTTAAAATACAAATTAAAAAACTTATTTTATAATTGGCCTAAAAAACTTTAAAATATATAAAACTAAAACCCCATTAAAATTAATAATAGATAATTTAAAATCAATAAAATTTAAGCCAGCCCCGCGCGAATGAAAAGATGTGTCTTCAGTTCGCGGCGGAAGGTCCGAAGGTCAGGTATTTGGCGTAAACCCGGGGGAAGCTCGTTCCAG